>NW_026057578.1:44431836-44766780 GCF_023721935.1 Panthera uncia | reverse complement strand
CCCGATGTGTCCCCTTGGTGAATGGCCTGGGAGTCTCAGTCTTCCTGAGATTTGGAACACGGGTGCCAGGAGAGTGAGAGCTTCCATCCTTTTGGATTGCAAACCATTAGGGTGTAGCATGGGCTGCTAGTGTTCATCTTTCCCCAGTGTCAAGGGCACCTGCCTCAAATTGAATTCATACTCAGAGAGAAGCAGGGCAGAGACATGGAGGGCGAGAAGAGCCCACTGGACCCTGTTGTGCGAGAGGTTCAGCCATGTCTGCTATCTCCACCCCTGAACTTCTCAGCTGCAGGTGGTGGTAACACCCTGTTTTTGCTTAGCCAGTTTGAGTCATATTTCTGGGTCTTGAAATGGAAAGAATACAGATTAATATGCCTGAAAGAGAGGGGGAAATCCCAGATCAGAGATGGGTGGGTGGGTACATATGTGTAGATATGCTTCTTATATTTTTTAAGAGCTGAGCAAAGTTGAGCTTACATATGTAGGAGAAGGAACTAATAAAAGAGTAAAATTGAAGAAACTGTGGAGAGAAAGGGGGTAAAAATGGAGTAAAGTATGGTCTGCAGTGGGAGCTCTCATGCCATGGCTTTTGTTTTCTCTGGGAAAGTAAGAGGTATTGTCAACTGCTGAGTTAGTTTTCTTGCTGGTGTAGTGATAGGAATTGAGGATGTCTTCTTCCCTTTCCTGTGCCATGTTTCCCCTTAAATAAAGGAAATATTGTAATCTGTAAGATTGCTGTTCTTATTGTTCTTCTGTGGAGTCATCTCATAAATATATTTAACTTCTGTATTAAATGCTTGGCCACAAATGGGGAAATGTACGTGTGTGTGTGTGTGTGTGTGTGTGTGTGTGTGTGTGTGTAGTGCAGATGTTGCCTGCCCTTCTGCTCAGTGACCATGTACCCCAGAGCAGCATCAGGCAGGACCAGGGACATACTGTGTTCTCAGTGGTCTTCTTTCCCTCACACCTCTCACTGCGGGACCATCTGACCTGTCAGGTGCAATTTTGATCTCCATTTTTGCCTTTAATGTGACCTAACCTCACACAAGATGTAACTTGATTGCACTGATATCCCATATTCATGTGGCACCTTACGCCTTTGCAAAATGTTTTCTCACATTCTCATTGGATCGATATGCTTCCTTAAGCAACCAGTTCAGAAAGGATTTACCTTCTAGATTCTTAGTCAAGCTTTGTTTCTGAGTATGTTCTGAATGCCCAATTCAAGTTTTTAACTGTGATTTTTACAGAAGAGATATTTCATAACCAGCTTTGTGTCTTCTTTTAGAAACTGAAACCACATCTGAAAGATATTTTAAAAGTATTTCTAATTTTTAACTGTAGATACGTAATTTCGCTCTTATAAATGTGGTTTAGTTTAAAAAGATAAGAAGCCCTTTGATATTGTCATGCGTTTGATTTTAAGTGATGGCACATATTCACTGAAACTCAACCGTGGTTTCAAGGACACATAGGTACTAGTGACGTTTCTTGTGCCCAGTTTGGCAACTATGAGAATGCACCACTCACATCCCTACTGGGGGCAGCATGACTGACTTGATATCTAGCTGCTGCCTTCTAGATTCACCACAACATTTCAGCCAAAGCTGAGCTTCTCTTGGGCTACTTGCAATTACTGAGCAAGAGATTACTAATGTGGTTAATTCCTGCAAGACCCAGATGCCTCTGAAGAGTGGCCTTGACTTGAGGACTCCCCATTGGTGTGGTCAAGACCGTCTCACAACTGAGTTGGATCTGAGACTCTTCCTCCCCAGCCCTCTTTCTTTTTCCTCTCCTTTGCAGGGGTCAGACCTTCACTGTGGTGAAGCCTCTCCTTGCCTTCTCAGGTCTTCCCCCTTCACAGACAGTTCCCCCGATCAATCTCCTGCAGGTGTAATCCTATCTTGGTGTCTATTTCTTAGGGAGCCCCAACTGACATACCATCCCTTTCCCCAGAAGGTGTTGCCCATCCTACCATGTAAAACCCTTCCAGGAAACAGCATGAGCACACTACATCTTCCACGTGAACTTTCTTTGTCCCTGTGTCCCGAAATGATCTTTTCTCGGAATTCCCATAGCACTTGGAACCTCTCATTGGCGTTGCTTGCCTATTGTACTTTGTTGTGTTTTGCCAGATCTCCTCTACTAGATGATAAATACATTGAGAACATGAAGAGCTTCTTGTTCATGTTGATTCCTTTTGGTAACATACTTCCTTATTTATAGTCATAATAATTAACATTTAATCAGCACTTTCCATGTGCCACACACTGCCAGAAATACTTTCACATGCATTAACTCATGCAGTCCTCCCAAGTGGGATAGGTAATATTATCATCCTCATTTTACAGATGAGACACAGAAAGGTTAAGAATCTTGTCCAAGTTTACACAGCTGATAAATGACAGAGTTAGGATTTGAACCCAGGCAGCTGGGCTCCAGAGTCCCCTTGTTCATTTAACAGTTATTTTTTATTTAGACACAACATGTGTTAGGCATTATACACAGCATTGGGGATGCCAGAGCTTGCAGTCCAAATCTAGAATAAATATTGAAAAAAAAAAAAAAACACCAAAATGTGATTTCCCACATAGATGGATGTAAGTCTGTGGGGGAGTAGCAGCCACCTGTGTGGATGTTTTGAAAAATTCCTAAAAGCCTTCCTGACCCAAAGATTGTTTTCACAAGCCAGATGTTCCCATCATTAAAGTAATGATTCAAGGGGCGCCTGGATGGCTCAGTCAGTTAAGCGTCCTACTTCAGCTCAGGTCATGATCTCACGGTTTGTGGGTTCGAGCCTCACGTCCAGCTCTGTGCTGACAGCTCGGAGCCTGGAGCCTGCTTTGGATTCTGTGTCTCCTCCTGTCTCTGTGCCCCTCCCTGCTCACATTCTGTTTCTCAAAAACAAATAAACATTAAAAAATTAATTATTTGAGACCATGAATTAAGGTCTCCTGAGAGAGTCCCCTAACCTCCTCCCTTGTGTACATGTACTCATTATCAGACCCTCCCCTCTGATCCCAAGGGGGAACAGCTGTAAGAAAGGACTGTTTGTGTGGACTAAAGGGAGAAGAGGTTGGGAAAAGAGTTTGGGGGTGGAGGGCAGCAGGACAAGGAGGCTGTTGGTAAGGATGGGCTTGGGGAAGGCTTAGGCAAGTACCCTAGATATTCTTTCTTGGAAACAATTTGAAAGACACTATTTTAAAATTTTACAATTTACACTATTGTAAATTTGTAAAAACCAAAACTGAGTCACTATCCCAAAAATGGACCTCGTATAACTAGTGAAAATTCTTTCAATGAAATCTTTGATAGTATTTTCAAGACTGCATGGAAGAGAGGGGAACAGATGACATGTTGCTTCTTTGCAACTTTTTAAAGAGATTGATGTGTTTTCTGTCTGGTCACATTTCTGGTGCAAACAATGTAGACTTCTCTTTCCCATGGACTTTATATCTGATAAGGTGGAGATGTGTTTGTGTTAGTTAGGCTTGACGTAGTAGAGCTTATGCTGAAGTCTTAGGTAGAAGTAAAAACATCACCTAGTCTTTGTGTATGTGTGTGTGTATCATATTACAGCTGTTTATGTTTGAGAGAAGGGTTCAGTTCCTCTTTTCCTGCTCCTAAAATAAATATATACATGGACACATCCACATCACTTTTAACTGAAGTAAAAAGTAATGAACTGGACAAATATTTAAAACTTAGAGGATATAGTTATATCCTCAATATCGTCAATACACAGAGAGCTCCTACATATCAACAAGAAAAATTATAATGTTTAAAATGTATGTATATATGTCACAGATGAAGAAATGACAAGACCCATTGTTTTATATGCCACTCTTCAGTTATCTAGAATATATAAACTTATAAATGTTTATTTATTTTTGAGAGAGAGAGAGAGAGAGAGGGAGGGAGTGTGCATGAGCCTGGGAAGGGCAGAGAAAATGGGGACAGAGGATCTGAAGCAGTATCTGCACTGACAGAAGCGAGCCTAGTGCGGGGCTCGAACTCACAAACTGTGAGATCATGACCTGAGCCAAAGTTGGATGCTCAATCAACCGAGCCACCCAGGTGCCCCAGAATATATAAACTTATAAATTAAAATGTATATACCTATTATTTTTAGCAAAGTTGCTGGTGTGTGTGTGTGTGTGTGTGTGTGTGTGTGTGTTTCCCTGAATGACTTCTCCTGTTTCCAACACACCTTTGACAGGACTATAATTTGGTATGATCTTTCTGAAGAGTAATTTGTTGGAATATGCCAGTGGTCTTAAAATGTACAAATCATTTGAGCAGAGCCTGACTCAGGGCTCAAACGCACAGAACCATGAAATCAAGAACCTTAGATGAAGTCAAGAGTTGGATGCTTGACTGACTGAGCCGCCCAGATGCCCCTATTTCTTTCTTTTTTAAGTAATCTCTACACCCAACATGGAGCTCAAACTTACGACCCTGAGATCAAGAGTTACACAGTCTTCCAACTGAGCCAACCAAGTGCCCCAGGCTCAGAACTCCACACCCATCCAAAGGTGGGAAAACTGAGGACCAGAATATTAAGACACTTGCTTGAGATCACAAGACCAGTGTGAGCGGTGAAGTCAGGTTTTAAATGCAGTAATCTGATTCCAGATTCTTCAAGATTAGCTACTGGCCTTTATTCCTTCCCCTAAGGATAGATGAAGGTTGAAGTCTAGGGAAAGGCAGCTAGAGACAGAGAGTGAGTGGGGGAGGGGCAGAGCGAGAGGGGAACCGAGGATCAGAAGCTGTGGCAAGCCCAGTGCAGGACCAGGAGATCATGACCTGAGCAGAAGTTGGATGCTCAACCAACTGAGCCACCCAGGAGCCCATAGTCTTCCCTCTGTCTGCGGTTTTGCGTTCCACAGTTTCAGTAACCACGTCATCCCTGGTCAGGAAGCAGATGCGCCTCCATGTGATGAATCGTCAGATGGTCAGTAGTAGCCTTCAGTGACCTGACATCACAACGCCTGTGTCATCCATCTCACCTGTGACATCACATGGGCATCTTTTTGCCTCACATCATCACAAGAAGAAGGGGAAGGACACAGACTATTTGGCCTTATATTCATGGCTGCACTAAAGCCCAGACATCTAATTGACCATGTCTACCCAGCAGGTTTATGCCTAAAGATGCACAAGGCTGATGTTGCTGAAGTCAAATTTATAGGTTTCTGCTATGGCAGGAGTCTTGTGTGCCAGTTGCTACCTATTCCTTGGCCTTGGCTGCCATCTGCTCCTTGGCCAAAATGCCTGAAACTCTGCCCAGCTGCAGACTTCCATCTCCATCTGCCTGAGACTTGTGGTCTTGAAGGCATCCTCAGAGCCAGCTGCTACTACCCTTCAGGGCAAGTACACCTGCCTACTGAAACGGACATTGTTAACCATTGCACCGAACCATTGTGTCGATTATTTTCAGTGCATTATCTTCACTACTCAACATAACGCTGTGAGATGCTCTAAATCAGCAATCAATTTTGGAACCTCTATTAAATTCAGAAGGCAAAAGCAATTACATTTGGAGAAAAGAGCAGAACCACCATCAGGGCCTCCTGAAGAAGCACTCCTTCCTGGGGCCCCCGGGTGTGAGTGGAGTTTATGATGGTCCCCTGGCAGTTGGATCCTCCCAGTTTCTTCTGTAGACAAATGTTTGGATTGAACTTCACCCTCTGCACAATGAGGAAACATGTTTTAAAGGCCTCACTTGTCAAAAAAGACTTGTAAAACAAACTTAACGAGACTTCTAGATACAGTGGGAGCCATACAATAGGCTTCTTTGGTGCTTGAGTTGGAAAGCAGCCTCTGCAGCTCCTGCCATGCTATGCTCCATGCCTGGTCTGTCCCCTCCTGGCTGCAGCCTGTGTCCCCTGCCCACCCCTCCTTTAACTTCCTGATAAAATGCGTACCTGGATATTGCTCCGTGATGACTGACTGTTAAAATGCTCTGCAAATAAAAAACTGCTAAGTCACACTCAAGAGAAGTACAGAAAATCCTCCAATGTTACACTCAGCTGCATTTGAATAGAGGCTAAGCAACAAATTTCTTCTAGGCCAACCCTTCACTTTTTAAATGGAGGAGACTGAGGCCTAGAGAGGGGAAAGCACTTGAATAGTATGCATATTTTATGACAGTAAAAGAGAAGATTAAAACATGAATAGATAAGACTTAGGGCAGGACTTTATGCCAGATGGGGGCCTTTAGACTCTTCTTCCCTCACTGTCCCCTTCCTACTCCTTTAGTTTTCCCCATAGTGCTTGCCCTCCCAGTACTAAATGAGGTTCCTGTTGTTCCCATTTTACAGAAAAATTATAGACACACATTCCCCATAACAGAAACAGGCTGGTGGCCCTGTGGTAGCCAAGTCAGGATTCCACCTCAGGTGTGCCTGATGACAGAGCTTTCTCTTAATCACAATAACATTTGAAAGATGAACATGCGGAGGCTTGGGGTAGAGAGTCATAGGTACTGCCTTAGGAAGCAGCTGGTCCCGGACTCAGATCCACCATGACTACATAGGAAACTGCAGGTCTTTTCCTGGTACTACTGACCCCTGTCTACCTGTGGTCAGATCCTAAAAACTCAAGTCCATTTTTAAGCCCAGTGCCCCCTTTCATTGTTAGGAATATTTGGACTTCAAAATGAGGGAGTTTGGGGGTACGTGTGGCTTCTTTGGGACTCAGGCAGTGAGGATAGATGTCTTCAGGTTCACTTGGCAGCCTCAGGCTGAATTCCTGATTCCCTTCCTTCCCTAGTTCTCCCTATATCCCTTGGCCCTCTTCCTAGTGCATAGTAGGTGCTCAATAAATAGCTGCTGAATGAATGAAAAAAAATGTACATATCATTTGATTTAATTTCCTTTTGTAAGAAATTATGATATAATTAACGGCTATTAAGAAATGCATTGCAGCATTGTTTTCTTGTTTAAAATTTTGTTTATTGAAGTGAATTCCACATAATATAAAATTAATCATTTGAAAGTGAATAATTCAGTGGCATTTAGGACACTTACAGTGCTGTGCAATCATCACACCTCTATTTAGTCCAGACATTTTCATCATTTCAACAGAAAACCCTGTAACCATTAGGCAGTCACTTATTCCCTCTTCTCTTCAGCCCCTGACAACCACCTGGGTGTGTAACTAGCTGAGGGATCTTTTTGCTTTTTAAAATTATTCTGCTCCACCAGAATGGTAGTACAGTTGACCCTTAACAACAGGTTTGAACTGCGTCGGTCCACTTATACATGGGGTTTTTCCGATAACTGTGCAATAGTACTGTAAATGTCTTTTCTCTTCTTTATGATTTTCTTAGTAACATTTTATTTTCTCTATCTTCCTTTATTGTAAAATATGGTATTTAATATATACAACATATGAAATGTGTGTTAATTATCTGTTCATGTTATCAGTGAGACTTCTGGTTAACAGGCTGTTAAGTTTGGGGAGTCAAAATTTGTTACATGCTGGGAGTAGATACCCCCAATCCCTGCACTGTTCAAGGGTCAACTATATATGTTGAACATATTTATACTAGTCAGAGCTCTTGGTTGCATGTGGCAGAAACTCAAACTAACTTGAGAAAAGGGGGACTTAATGATACATACAACAACTCTAGGGGAACGTTTATCTTTAAGTATGTATGACTGTTAACAGGGAGGTGAGTGGAGTCCAGGGAACTCACTCATTCTCATGTCCACTCTCTTTTTTTACTCTCCCTTGATGAAAAATAACTCCTCTCCACTCTTGGTTCCATGTTTGTTTGTTTGTTTGTTTGTTTTCTGTGCTTCTGCTTCATTCTTAGGTTGACTCTGCCAGGTGCAAGAGAGATGGTCCCCGAAAGCTAGTGGCTCCTCCCGTAGGGCGCCAGGTCCTGAGACCACTCTGATTGGCTTTACTTGGGTCATGTGCCCATTCCTGTACCAACACTGGGTGAGGGAGATGGAGTACTCTGATTGGCTGGCCTGTATATCATTTGTCCTTTTCCTGAGGACAGAGTCTCATTCTGGCTCATATATTTCTGAGAATAGTTCTGGAAAGGCATACTGATACATTCCCACAGAAAATAATACTGCTAATATCTCTGCTCATCCCCATGTATGTCACAAGGGCATTGCCTTTTGTGTTAATAATCCTAGATCATTGAGAAAACCTTACATGACATTCTGTAAGTTCTACTTAAGACTATGGGAGTTACAATTGAAGGTTTATCTAATTTGAGGGAAGTAAGGGTTACTGTTCTAATAAATGGATTGACCACCCTTGAGTTTTGTCTGTGTTAGACAGTATACCTTGTTTTTAGGTCATTCCTACAAATAGTTACTGAGGACTTGCTATTTGCCAAATGAAGCTCCAGTTTCATGAGATTCTATTAAGGGAGATGAATAAGAAATAACAAGTAAATGTATGATATAATTGCAAGTAATGATTATAGGAAAATGAAGCTTGATAGGGATGTTTGTATGTTGGTCTAGACAGCTGGGTCAGGGAGGGCCTCTCTGAAGAGGGTTTTAGAGTCAAGACCTGGGTTAAGCAGGGCATAGCTTGGTGATTGTTTCTGGGAATAGTGTTCCAGAAGGAACAGTAATTCCTGGAAAGAATCTGCACACACAGAAAGTGTGCTTGCTCCAAGTCATAAATACGCTTGAGAATCTAGTGGAAGTCTATAGAGTTGGAGGAGTTGGGAGTGGGGGAGGAAAGGGTAGGACCAGGTGGGGCTTGTAGGTCTCAGGGAGGACTTATAAGATAAAATGGAGAGCCCCATGGGAAGTAAGAGCAGGGGTATGACCTGAGTTGACCTTTAAGACCTTTCTTTGTAGAAAGCTTTATTTTCTTTTGGCTCATTTTGTTAGAAGTCCTGTCCTTTGTCCCAATACTGAGCAGTGGCTAGAGACAGAAAAAGGAAGAGGTAAGAAAAAGAAGTGGTGCTGGGGAAGAAAAGTGAGTGGCTGTGGAAGCCATGACAGGGTAGTCCCAGGTTCTGAGGAAGGTAGAGCACACGTGGCCTGTGTCTGGCCTTATTGCAGAAGTGAGTAGTGAGGAGAACACTGCAGCCCATGGGACAGGGAAGCTAGACTGCAGTGGGGCCATGTGACGGGGCCCACACAGCAGCCCAAGCTTGTAACAGTATGGAGGCAGGCTTGCTGTGTTACCCCAAATTCTAGTAAGAGGCACAGAGCAGAGACATTAGAGAGTACCCCTGATGTTGACAAAAAATGGAGATCTGCCAGCAGCTGAAAAAGAATGAGCACAGGATAATGCTGATCTGTCAGTATAATATTAATTTATCTTTATAAATGATTGCCAAGAAAAGCCAGTGGTTGGCTCCATTTCAGGTGCGGGCTAAGTTAGGGCCCCATTTGTACTTTATATTGTGTTTCTTCATGGAAAGGCCTGAGGGAGCCTTGATCGCTAGCTCAGTGTTAATTGAAAACACGTGATTTTTACGAAGTGATGTTGCTAGGTGTGTACAGATGGAAATTCTGTTCTGGCAGTTGCTTGTCAGTTCCAGGTTTACACAGAATGAAGAAACATGACTTAATGTATGCTAAGACTACCAGGTCTTAGAAATGAACCTTATCCGGATTTGAAATTTCATCACCTTTTCCATTTGGGGATGTCACACATTTGTTTGTCCCTACTCAGTACAAGTTATTGAGTGGCTGGGCAGAGATAATTTCTTCCTACCTGGCTCTATTATTTTTCTACAGTTTTTGGTAAATGACAGAACCACAGCTTTCCTTAAAGACAGCAAAAGTTCTCAATAACTAGATCATTACAAGGCATTATGTACAATGTATATGTTATTACAGAATAAGTTTCATTACAGTGTTGAGCAGGGGAAATTTAAATTACTTGCAGTTTTGGGGCATTTTGGTCTTGGAAAAGATACTATTTTATATATTGTGTGGGTCTTGAGTGTACTTCAAAGTTGGAAAGTATGACACGTTTGAAGAACATTATGGTCTGGTGTCATGTCTGCTGGGTTGTTCTTTTCTTTTTTTATGGTAAATAGTCAGACTTTGAAAAAGATCTGAAAAAGATCTTTTTCCAAAACATTATGGCAACTTTTTCTCCCCCAAAATAAAAGATAGGTTTATATATTTTTTCCTTTCTCCAATTCCCCACCCCACCCCCACATCCCCTCTCTAGTAACCACAAGTCTGATCTCTTTTTCTATGAATTTGGCTAGTTTTTGTTTTTGTTTTTTTTGTTTTTTTGATTCCACATACAAGCAGGATCATTGGATACATTTTTTCCCTCTGTTTGACTTATTTCATTTAGCATGAAGCCTTCAAGTTCCATCCACGCTGTCATGCATAACTTTTTGGTTATGAAATTTAATGTACTCATTATAAACATTTGAATGATACAGATAAGCAAAAAATAATCAAAGTATGCAAAGGCTCTTCAGATTCTGCAGTCTCATGATGACCATTGTTAGAATTTTGGTCAGTATGTTTTCTGTGTTCTCTCTCGCTTATGTGCATCCTCCTCTCTCTGTTTCTCTCTCTCTGTGTGTCTGTCTTGGGCGTGCAACATACATAAACAGTTTTACATGAAGAGTCATTATACATGGTCTAATCCTAAATTTTGGACTTAAAACTCCTTGGACGTTATTCCACATCAGGAAGTGAAGACTTAAGTAAGATGGTTCTCTCTGCCCTCATCACCACTTTTCTCCTTCCTTAGTTATTAGAGGAGAGGTAGAGGTTACCAGCTATCTCCTGCTTTGTCTGTTTTATTTCTGTCTCTAACTCCCTGGCGAGTGGTTTTGACTGTAATTTAGGCTAGCCCCAATTCAGATCAAGAAAAGTAAAAGCAGTTTTGCACTGACTTAAAAAGTTTGATGAAACTTGATTCCTACTGAAGGAAAAGATATATTCAAATGTGTGTAAAGCACATTTGGTTAAATAGTGTAATTCATTGGTGTATGTTTATGTTTTATTATGTTGGTACTTCATATCAGTTAAAAACCAAGTCTTAGAATCCTGCAGTTGAGAAACATGTTAAAATATTTAAATAAAATAGCTCTACTTTTAAAAACTTTAGCACTAGGTAATTGGGGTACATCTTTATACAGAATTACTTTTACACAGGGACTATCAGTCCTGGATAACAAAGTATTAATAGCTTCCTGACTTCTAAGAATTTTGCTTTCTATATCTAGTTTACCTTATGGGTATAAAGGAATGAAAATTGTACATCTTAGGAAATGAAGTAGGATGGATATCTTTTCCAGCCTCTTCAATCATACTAATAATTGTTTCCTGTTCAACTGTCAGATTTTATTTCAGTACTTACAAGGATGTTTTTGGATCCAAGTAACAGATGCAAGTAACAGAAAACTCATATATAAATGTAAATGATAAGGATTTTTTTTTTCCTCCTGTAAAAGCAGTCCCAAGGCAGAGTGGCCCGAGAGTCAGCTAGTTCATTCAGCAGTTCTGTGGTGTTGACAGATCAGACTCTGCCTCCCTGCCTTGCCATCCTTGGTATCCTCAGTGTGGCAGGTTTGTCCTCAAGGTGGCAAAATGTCTGCAGCCATTACAAGCATTGCACCCAAATAGAACAACATCCAGAGGCAGGAAAAAAAGAAATACTTCTTTGTGTCTCTTTAAAAACAACGAATCTTTTCCAGACCTCTCCATCCAAGTGCTTCCCATTTCTTATTGACTAGTGTTGGGTCACAGGCTGGAGCCTAAACATATCACTGGCAAGGGGTATGTTGGCACCATAATTGGCTGAGCAGCATCAAGTCTGGCGTCCTGGGGCCGGGGACAGGCCAGCCTCTCTGAAGGACATGACTTTGTGGGGGAGGATGAGCCCTGAACAAATAGAGGCTCTGTCAGAAAGAGGAAATTGGAAGTGACTGGGGTGGGGGGCTGGAGAGAAACCAACAGTGTCACTATAGGCCAATTTTACTTTTCAGGTTAAATGCTATAGAGAACATCTATGGAAGTAAATCATCCAGTATAATAAAATTTTGAATACATATATATTTTTAGGGAAGAATTTAAAAAATTTTTTACAGAGTAAGTGGTATATACAACATGGCTGTAACATATATAAGAAACAAAACTATCAGCAAAGCTGAAAGATGAGTTTGTGTCGTTTTCTGCAAATAAGAATATGTAGTTTAGGCCCCAACATGCTTCTAGAAGCTATGCCAGGGTTCTAGTGGCCTTTTCCTTCTCTTGGGCCAGGCTGATGGTGCTTGGGCATAGAAGCACGTGTGTATTTACTGTTGGCCCTGGAGAAGACTCAAAATTGGATTAACTGTGAATGGGGTTCGCTTGAATGGTGGAGCAAAAGCCTGGTTGGCTTGGATCCTTTGTTGGGTGACTAGGTTTAAAGTGTTCATTTTATTATTATATATCACAAGTTACATATATATGAAACTTATTCTTTCACATATATTCAGTATTTAAAACAATTTTAAAAATCCTTTTTTATATGTAGCACATGGCCTGTGTTCATATAAATACATTCAGTTGATTTAAGGAGGTCAAAACTGAGACTGGGGTTCTCTTGAGTGAATATGGAAAGGGAAAAGGGGAGGCATGAATGGTAAATGCAAAGATGGGTTATGGAAACCAAATTAGGGGGAAAAAAAGAAGTGAAGACTTGAGACGGAGAATAGATAGTGACTGCATGGTGGAGTCATTGGGTTCAAGGACCCAGTAGGGTTGAAAAGTTGTTGGAATTAGGTTTCTAGAAGGGGTGAGCAGGATGAGAAGAAATGGCAGGCTGCAGGAGAAAGGACTGAGACGGAGAACCCAGATGTGGGGAAGTGACAAGCAATGAGTGGGTCTAGGCTGTTGGGGGGGGAATGCATAGCCAGAGTCAGACTGGAGGACAGTCTCATTAGGGGTGAGAAGGTCAGGTATCACCTCTATAAATGCCAAAATTAGTGCTAGTTACAAGAGAAAGAGTGATCCAGGTTCTGAAATCTTCTGAGAGTGTGCTGGGGTGAGTGGAACAGTCTGTGCAGCTTGGGTGGGTGGGCTAGTTGGTGTGTGGATTGGTTGTGTGAGCAGCAAGGAAGTATCCATGTATGTGAGGGGAAGCACTGCAATGGTCTGGATATTGCAGGGAGGACACTGACCTCATTTTAGGCCAAGTGGTAAGTGGTGGTGGAGGAGAATGGGAGGCTTACTTTATAGTCTGCAGGGAAGCAGGCTCCTCAAGGGGCTCCAGGTTTTAGGTAGAGCTAGAACGGAAGGAGACCTTTACAGATGTGGTGGAGGAGGGGTATCTGGTAAGCTTTATTGGATATAGGGAGTATAAAAGCTGTGGCTAGGAAGCTGGGGTGAGATTAGGTGATTCCCAGAGCCGTATAGAGGTGACATTCAGAGATGTGGGTCATGTGGGAAGCTTGGATTTCTACAGACATAGATGGAAACCAGGGTGGACTGCCAGAAAGGACATCCCTGGTGTGTGCCTAATCTAATGGTTGTCTTCTTGTTGAGTCTGGTGTCAAGCAGCTTGTGGTGGGGAGGTAGGGAGTAGGGGCTGGGTATTGTATAGGAGCAAGGGTGGGGTGGGGTGGAGTAAGGGTTATTTTCAGTACATTATTGCTTAACTTCTGGATGACTCCAGGAATAATTTTATGTCAAATATGTCCAGTGATGTTTATACCTAAAAGTGGATGTGGATTGAAAACATGGCACTTGAGAGAGTTTTTCTGAAATTTGAACTCTCTATGGCATTAGAAAAAGTATGCTTGCAGATGGACTTTGATCTTTTAGTTCTCAAGACATTGCAGAACTTCTAGAAATAACTTCGCCTGGTGGGGTGTGGGGCGAGTGGGGTGTCAGGCCAGGTGTCCTTACTTGCAAGCTGACTTTGGGGGATGTCTAGGCCCAACTGCCAACTCATCCTTTTCCACCAGACTTTTCACATCATGTCCTTGACCAGATCTTGTTTCAGAGTCCTGAAGCACTGGAGCTGAACCTTTCATCTGCTATGTGATTTAGCATTTCATTCACACCAGGATTTTGTATTTGTATATAATCAGTATAAGGGATATTTTTAGGTACGTAAATAGATGCATTTTTTAGATGTGTGTTTCTCTATAATAATAATAATGATGAAAGCATTAATTTACCATTGAGGCACAGTCAGCATACCTGCTGTCTTATGACCTGATTACTTGCTGAGTCTTGAAAGGGCTTCATTGTGTAGATTTTACCTCCTTACCAGGTACGAAGCTCCAGGTCATTTACCTGCCCTTGGCATAGTATTGCATACACAGGAGGTTCTAAAACCTACTTGCTAATGTCAGGAAAAGGAGTCCCTGCCTGCATCCTGGTTAGCATAGATTACTGTTGACAGAAGTTTGTTATCAGTGGGGCAGCCTCTGTTATTTAGTTCCATTTTTTATTGCCTTTTTCTTCTTTAATGGAAGTGAAGATGTGTTATACTTGGAGGCATCTCTTCATGGGCTTGCTGGCCCTCATGGCCAGTGAAGTTGCTTGGTGATGAATTTCTTCCTCCCCATCAACATTTTCATGATAATGTTGAATAACAGCCCATCCCAAACCTCACGGTTTACATGGGCCCTATGGCAACACGTGTCTATTTCTCTTCCTCACCCAACTGCATTGTCTGGGGTGGCTCTGCCTCTGGCTGCTGGTTGCTTGGTGTTGGTTCCACTGTGGGGTCGGTCCAGCTCTGCTCCATGAACTTCCTCTGGCCCCTGGACCAGAGGCCACCTGAGGTTCTCTAGCCACCACCGGGTCATATTTCTAATGACTGGTTGGCCAAAGCAAGTCAGGAAATCAGCCCCAAATCATTGTGAGTGTGCACCATCCAAAGGTGTGGATTCAGGTAAGGAATAATTTGTGGCATTTTTACAAACTACCACAAGAAGGAAAGAGGACAGGGACCAAGGCAGTTGAGCCTTTAAGTAACAGTGCAACACTAATGACATTTATCCTTGGTCAGTGTTTTCCATCTTGCATCTGACTAGTTTATTTTCCTTGTTCTCAGTTTCTAAATTATGTTTATTTAAGTTGTGAAGTTCACCTTGAATTTTTATTTCCCCTTTGTCCGTATCACAGTCTGTAATCTTGAGCATCATGCTTTCAGTGCCATTGTCTAGGGAATTTGAGTAACGTGGTAAATGATACCATCTTCCTCTGCACTTGGATGTGTAGGCAGGACTTGGAAGACTCTTAGTTCTGGTAGGGGGCACTGGAGGGACGGAGGAGTAGGAAGCACTGGGGGGGGGGGGTCATTCCTTCCTAGGGAGGAACTGAACTGAGCTCCTTGTTCCATTTGAGGGTTTCCATTGGGGCTCCCGAGTGGGATAACGATCTTTTCCCCTTCCTTTGGTCTGCTGAAGCAGGTTTTTGTGAGGCTCTATTATGATCCTGTCAATTAAAAAGTAGTAGAAATGGTATTGAAAAGGATTATATGTGGAAGGAAATAGGGGGATAATCCCATTAGTTTCATAGGTTTGTTTATGGGTAGTGCTTATTGCTGTATTGGAATCAAGTGCCATTTAATAAGGGCCAGTCTCATTAAGTGTATGAGTTTCATGAGTCATTGAGTTTTATGGCTTCACAGGTAAATGAAGCTGGTTATTCCCACCTAGTGAGATAGCCTTTGTCAGGAGCTAAGTAATTGTAAAACAATTAACATTTATATAATGCCCACTGACACTCTGACATGCCCATTTTATCACCACAGCAGTCCTGTGATATGGGAACCATTGTTGACCCCATTTCTGAGATTGAAATTGAGGCAGAGAGTGCTTAATAACTTATCCAAGGTCCTATAGCTTCTGGACTTTACCCAGGCAGTCTGCTCTGGATGTTTTTGACCTCAACCTTTGCTATTGCCTTTCAGCTAGATAGGGAGAAAGAATTGTCAACAAGAGGTTTTCGCTGGACAGAGGAGTGGGAGGGGGTAGCTTTTGGTATGGATTATAGAAGAATACTTTTGAGATAAAATGAGAAAATAATAGAAACAGTTTATTGGCTCTTGGTTGGTTGCAAAGGAGAATGAGAAATTAAGGATTTCTTTAAAAATTCAGAAATGACCCCTCTAGCTCTGTAAAGCTGTCTGCTGCTTGCCTCTCTGTGTTTAGTCTGAACATACTTCCCTGAGCTTTGTTATTATCGTTAGGCCGTGTGCTCATGTCTGTGCCAAAGACACTGAAAATCATCACCTCAAAAGCACACTACCACCTGAGCTCTATAGTTCAGCACCCTTCCTTACTGGTCACCCCAAGTGCTGTGGCTCCTTCTTGGGGAAATTGGCTGTTCCCATTTTCAGTGCTACTCACTCCCATTATTTCTCACCTGTCTGCTTATCTTCCTGCTCTTTTTTATCTGGCTCTTCTGCAAATCCCCAAGGTGATGATTATTTTTATACATTCATGACCTGATTTCTAGTTTTAATTTATTCCCTCTTGTCTCTGAGGCCTCTGTGTGGTTCAGATTGGAGTTGGAAGACCTGGACAGGGGTTCTGCCCACATCCCTGATTGGCTGTGTTACCTTGGGCAGGTTATGTAAGATCCAGAGCCTGTGGTTTCTTTATCTTGATCACACCTGCCCCATCTACCTCACAGGGTTATGGGTGAGGGTCAAATAAACGAAATTTTTTAAAGTGTCTTTTAAAGCATGAATATATAGCATTATTAATATTCTCAACCTCCTCAAATGGCCTTGTCCACTCCCTGCTTTGATGCTCTTCATTAGCTTTGGTCATGCTGCCTTTTGCATTACTTGTTTGTTTACTTCTGTACCCTTGAGAGCCCTGCATCTTACTCTCTTTGAATTTCCTAGCACTTGTCTCAAGGCTGGTCGGCCTGGGTACCAGCTCAGTAATGTTTGAATGAATGGGTAAAGAATGAATGTCTGTCTAACGGATGTTTCTGGTCATAGTTGTTTTTTTTTGTTGTTGTTGTTCATTTTTTTTTTTTTTCTGAACAAAGTCTTCCTCCTTCTCTCTATGCTTCTTGGAGTTGGTCGTATTGAAAAGCAGCCCTTCCTTGAGGCACCTGGGTGGCTCAGTCAGTTCTGCATCCAACTCTTGGTTTTGGCTCAGGTCTTGATCTCATGGTTTGTGGGTTTGAGTCCCCATGTCAGACTCCGTGCTGACAGTGGGGAGCCTGGTTGGGATTCTCTCTCTGCCCCTCCCCTGCTCATGTGATCTCTCTCTCTCTCTCTCTCAAAATACATAAATAAACTTTAAAAATATAGCCCTTTCTTGCTTTCTTGTGTTCCTTTTTGCAGGATGCTAAATTCCAGTACCTGTGGTTTCCTTCTCCAAGATCTAGGCTTACTTTATAAATACTCTTGCTTTTTAACAATAAGACAAGTAAATTCTTCTAGCTATTGAATTAGAGATATAACATATTTAGTGCTTATTTTTTTTTAGTTATTTAACAAATATGTATTGAGTACCTTCTGGGTCCCAAGCTCAATTCCTGGGGCTGGAACTAGAGCGATAAACAAATCAAATGGGATTCCTGCCCTTATTCAGCTTACATTCTAGTTGAGTGCCAGTCAGTGAAGAAGTAAATGAATAAATGAGATAATTTCAACTAATCTTAAGTGCTGTAGTGGGGGGAATCATGTGAAGAGGACTCCCAGGCCAGCGAGGAGTCCTCACATACATAAATAAAACTGAATATGTTATAGATGTAATGCTCTTAGTTTCCTTGTGTATCAAGTTACCTTAAAGGTATCTAATGGTCTTGATAGTGAGTACTTCAAGTGAGTACTTCAAGTGATGATGAATGGCTGAGGAGGAAGGTGGCTATTATCTGGACTTTTGGCTTCATGAGAGGATCTCAGTCTGTATGAGTGTTCCTCAACCTTGGCTAGGACCCTCTTTATTCAGGTTGCTCTATTTGAGTATCTCTGATAGACCAAGGGGGACCCAGGAAAGATGAGGGATTCATCGATCCCAGTACCTTGCTGTGCCACCTTGCTGCATTAGTGCACTCCCATCCTCAATGCCAGGGTACCAGCTCACTTGCTAATGGCATTCTGTGTCTGAGGCCCCTTCACTGGTGAGCAGTCAGGCATCTATCCATTGCAGAACTTGGGAAGGAAGAAGGCATGGTGATAAGATGACATGTGAAGAATGACATGTGGGGCATTTTCAGATTTCTTTGAAGAGGTAATGTATGATCCCAGTTCTGAAGGATGGGAGTGAATGAACTATATAGAGGTCTGGGAGGGGGGGGGGCAGTGCAGACTAGAGGTTCCCCAAATGGAGAATATGTTTGACAAGTTTAAGGGATAGAAAGAAGCTGCCGTGGCTGGAGTGTAGGGTGTGAAGGACAGAGTGGTGTGAAATGAAGTTGGCATTGAATGGAGGAAACCATGCAGGAAAACCTTATAGGCCATGGTCAAGAGTTTGGATTTTATTAAGTACGATTGGACGCTACTGGGAGGTTTTGAGCAAAGGAATGGCCTGGTTTGATTTACATTGTTAAATTTTTCTGCTGACTGCATGGTGGAGGATGGACTGTGGAGGGGAAAAGTGGAAGCCAGACTCTGGGCAGAGGGCATGTTGCAGGTAGGCGAGGATTTGTGGTGACATAAGCTAGGCAGGGCCGTGAAGGGCGAGAAGTGCCCAGGGCTGGCGCATGACAGAGGTGGAGCTGACACACCGGAGATGTGCTGTGAAGAGTGAGAAGGACCTGGGATGACAAGCAGCTGGGTGGGTGGTGGGGCCTGAGGGAGGAACAGAATTTGAGGGGAGAACAATACTTTTATTTGGACATGTTTGATTTGAGGAGCCTTGTAGACCCTCACGTGGAGAAACCCAGCTGGCAGCAGGCCTGGAGGGCAGAGCTTGCAGGGTGAAATCTGGAGTCCTCAGCACAGGGGTGAAACCTCTCTCTTGATAGTACCAGGGATTTAAAAGTGGGTTAGGCCATTCCTTTCCTGTAGGCATATGATATAATGGTTTACATGTTATGGTCATTATCCTATCATTGTATGTTATAGGCTGTTTCTTTTATTTAACTCATTCAAGAAAATATTGAACTAAATAAATATGGTGCTAGATGTAGGGGACATAGTGATGCGTGGGATGGACTGGGGGTCTGTAGATTTGGTAGTATCTCTAACAGAAAAGACAGATCATTCCTTCAAAATAAAGTCAAGAATTCCATCAGGAGGGATTCCATCAGGTATTAAGTAGAGTATATGTTTTATGACTTGGGGAGAACCAGCCTGTGGGGCAATAGCAGAGGCACTGACCTAGTCTCCAGGTGGGCTCGGGATGTTTCAGCTACCAGTGAGTGCTAATAGGAGCTGGCGGGTGAAGTGTGCTTCAGAGGGAACAGTTAGTGGTGGGTCGGCCAACAGTTTGTATTGGAGCGAAAATGAACAGAATCCTTTCTGGGAATTGCACATTCTGTGGAAGGTACTCAAGGGTTCCTTGGCAAGGTTATGTCATGTATAAGAATGATCATACTAGTGTCATTGCTACTGCTTTCACATGGGTAAATTTGTTAGTTACTAGAAACTTCCAGTGCTCTGTGCTATTTGGGGAGGGGGCAGAAAATACAGTATGAAATTGACAGCTCATATGACTTTACAAACACCTTATGTGCATTATTTTGAAGAACTGTATCAGAATTATGTAGTTATCTGAGGACAACAACTCCTTAGTTCACCAGCATTAGTGCTAAATTTATAGAACTTAAACATCATAATGGATGTGTTCACATATATTCACAGTACTAGGACCCCAAAAGGAACTGAATCCACTTTGTTGTAGATTGAATAGCAATCTTGGATAATCCTTGCAGAATTTAAAGAAGCTGTTTTTAATTTTCCCAAGATTTACTGGTGTATTCTTCCCAAGAGCTAATACTTTGTTCAGGACTCTGTGGTAAATGGCACAAGCACCTTGTTTGCCAAGGAAAACATACACAGGTGTGTCGACAGTGGATCACTGCTCTGACCAGAGTTGGGAGGCACAGTTGGGCCTCCGGAAGAAGTGGTTCTGTTGCTGCTGTCGTGTCATTGGGCTAAGCTCCCTGCATAACCTTCCTATATAGCTGCAGTCCCTGGTTTAGCAGAACTAGTGCAACAGGGAGAAACACTGCTAAGGGAAACTCTAGGAACACATGGTGGGTCTCCCTGTGTCCAAGCGGGAGTGGAACAGGTCACCTGGGAGTGAGAGAGAAGGCTGCAACCAGTGGCCCAAGCGGAAGTGTGCTGGGGAACATCTGCTAGTTCTCCTGAGCTGCTCTCAGGTCAGTGGGGATGGAGGAGAAGCTGGCTCATGTTGGACTCTGGCAGCAAAATTGTTTTTCACATGTACAAACTCATCCCTCTTTATGGCCTATGTCAAAAGCCACATCCTCTGTATGAACTATTATTCCTTACCCTCAACATGAAGGAATCTTGTTCCTCTCCAGACCTGCACTCATCGCTGGCCTTCTAGCTGGTCTGTGAGTGCAGTGCCGCCATGGCTCTGATGCCCTTGAATCAATCTCCTGCAGGGGTCTGTGGGGGGGGGGGGGGGGGAGGGGCCCCAGACCTATTAAGGTCTCTTAGTGGAGAACAAATGGATATGGATACTATTTTCGTTGTTCTGTTTTGTCTCATAGGGGGATAAAGCTAGTTTTTACTATCCTTCATTTCTGAAAAGGTTGTTTGTGAGATCTGATAGTTGTATAAGGTTATCGTCATAACCTTTCCTTGTGGAAACTTTTTCTTTTCAGATAATGTGGATGCAAGTGATCTTAAGCAGTTTTTTGAGACCAACTATTCTCAGATATATTTCATCTTCTATGAAAATTTTATAACACTGGAAAATAGTTTGAAATTAAAAGGTAAGCATTTCTACCAAACAATTTTTTTATGTACAAAGTTTTTTTTTTGTTGTTGTTAATGTCCATAAAGTGTAAAAGGTTGTATGTGTCGTGAGCCACAAGTTGGTGGGAGATTGCAGTGGTTAGCATCTTTGTTTCCCTTGAGCTTTCACTTATGCAGCTGTTATTTGAACAACAGATGACTAAAGGGAAAATGGAAGAAGTAACCC
Organism: Panthera uncia; assembly: GCF_023721935.1. Lineage (NCBI taxonomy): Eukaryota > Metazoa > Chordata > Mammalia > Carnivora > Felidae > Panthera > Panthera uncia. The sequence goes on along the minus strand of NW_026057578.1, from coordinate 44,745,737 downwards.
ACAGAAGTCATGAGTTCCACAGGAATAATTTACTTAAAAAGAACAAATAAAAGTAATATGTGTACATTATAAAAAAATTCAGATTCCATTAAAGGGTTTGAAATGAAAATTGAACCATATGTTTTTCCTAGACCCCCAGTCCTGCTCTGCATGCAACCACTATTAAAAGTTTCATGTATTTCTTTCTGTATATGTTATTAATGTGTTCTATCGGTTTATGGTTATACCAATATCTACTTACATAAAATATTCTTTGAAAAACCAAGCCAATAAAGTCACACTGCACAATCCGCTCTCTATTTAGGTGACAGGATAGTGTAGTCTGGGGATCCAGCCTGGGTTTGGATCCTGGCCCTACCTTTCCAGCTGTTTCTCCTTGGGCAACCTCCCTCTGACTCAGCTTACTTCCTATCAGCACTGAACAGGTTAACATGTATCTGGGATTTCAGGACAGAGTGTGACACATAGTATATGCTCAGTAAGTATTGGCTGCCATCATCACCTTGTTTATTTTCATGTATTTTGGAAATCCTTACATGTTAACACCCTTACTGCTACCTCAGTTTCATTTATTTATTAAACAAGTGTTTTTTTTATTTGAGTATAGTTGACACACATTATATTAGTTTCAGGTGTATACATTGTGCTAGGTTCACCACAAGTGTAGCTACTACCTGCCACCGTGCAGCACTGTTAATAGTACCAGTGACTGTATTCATTATGCTATGCCTTTCATCCCTGTGACTTACTCATTCCACACCCGGAAGCCTGTACCTCCCGCTTCCCTTCACCAATTTTGCACATCCCTCCCTCCACCACCTCCCCTCTTGCAACCATCAGTTTGTTCTCTGCATCTATAGTTTGATACTGCTTTTTATTTGCTTGTTTACTCATTTGTTCTGTTTTTTAGATTCCACATATGAGTGAAATCATACGGTGTTTGTCTTTCTCTGTCTGACTTACTTTGCTAAGCATTATACTCTGTAGATACATCCATGTTGTTGCAAAATATATATATATATATATATATATATATATATATATATATACACACACACACACACTACTGCATCCTCTTTTGATGGACACTTGGGTTGCTTCCATACCTTAGCTATTGTAAGTAATACTGCAGTAGGCATAGGGGTACATATATGCTTTCAGAATGTTGAGTCTGGTTTGTAAGCTTCCATGACAGCAGTGGGAACCCTGGAGGGAAGCCAGGTTTGGGAAGGAGGAGGATGAGTGTAGCTTTGGGAAGTCTCGGTTGAGGTGCCTGTGGGACACCCAGGTGTTGGTTCTGGCTGGACAGTAAAAATATAGGGACTGGAGCTTAGGAGAAGAGGGGGCAATCATGCTGTTGCCAAGGAAGAAATTCTTTGCAGAGAAAGTGACAATCAGGGATTTGGGGTAATCCATTCTTTCATTGAGCAGATAAAGAGGAAAGATAAAGAAGTAGCGTGTGGGCTGGGAAGGGGGTTGGGTGCCAGGAAAGTGTTTTGTCACAGAAGCGCAGAGAAAAGAGAATTTCAGGGAATGAAATGTCAGCAATGTCTGATGATGCAAAAAGTTGAGCAGTAGGACTAGGAAGTGGCAATGCATCGAGGAGGTTGTCCCTGAGTGCTGAAAGAAAGGTCTAGGTGAGTAGTGGGATCAGAAGCCAGATGGGGAGAAATGGAGTAACAGGGTGAGATAGTGAAGGCTATGCACAAGAATACCCTTTTAGAAGGGTTTTCTTCATCTGTTTGATGATGAAGACAGGATCGTATCTCAAGGAGTAGCTTGGTCATGGTAGGGTTTTGAAGGATGCACTTGCCTGTTCGCAGGCTGACAAGAGGGAGATAACTGATGACAGGGTATTGGGGGACGTGTGTTGAGACAGGGTCAGGTATACAGAAGAGGATGCAGAGAGGAGTGTATAGATGCCCTGACTGCTTCTGTAAAACCTGAGGCAGATGTTAGGCACAGAGGGGAAGGAATGTGGGACAATGCACTGTGGTTGTCTCGGACATATAGCAGATGCCTCAGAGTTTTACAGAATGCTCCAGGCTCTGGAAGGTCAACAAATCAAATATGGGCATGTGTCCAAGGATGCCAACAGGTAGTTTTGTATTTTGTTTTTCAATGAATTGCTCAGTTTTTTCCCCTGTGATTTACAAATTGATATAAATCTTGAGCTTAATTTTTTTCCAAATTGGTAGATATTTCAAATATGAAACGATTTGATTTTTAACCTGTTTTCCAGTTTTGCTCCACTTAACTTTTTTTTGCAGTTGTGTGGAAGAGAAAAGTGTGATATTATGGGTAATCAAAACACCAAAGAGGGGCGCCTGGGTGGCTTGGTCGGTTGGGCGTCCGACTTCGGCTCAGGTCATGATCTCACGGTCCGTGAGTTCGAGCCCCGCGTCGGGCTCTGTGCTGACGGCTCAGAGCCTGGAGCCTGTTTCAGATTCTGTGTCTCCCTCTCTCTCTGCTCCTCCCCAGTTCATGCTCTGTCTCTCTCTGTCTCAAAAATAAATAAAAGTTAAAAAAAATAAATAAATAAAAAAACACCAAAGAAAAATATTAAAATCTCTTACCTTAAAAAAAGCACTACAACCAAAAAGCCCCACTTTATTTATTTATTTATTTTTTTCAACGTTTTTTATTTATTTTTGGGACAGAGAGAGACAGAGCATGAACGGGGGAGGGGCAGAGAGAGAGGGAGACACAGAATCGGAAACAGGCTCCAGGCTCCGAGCCATCAGCCCAGAGCCTGACGCGGGGCTCGAACTCACGGACCGCGAGATCGTGACCTGGCTGAAGTCGGACGCTTAACCGACTGCGCCACCCAGGCGCCCCGCCACTTTATTTTTTTAACGTTTATTTATTTTTGAGAGAGCGAGCAAGAGACAGAGCACAAGTGGGGGAGGGGCAGAAAGAGAGGGAGACACAGAATCTGAAGCAGGCTCCAGGCTCTGAGCTGTTAGCACAGAGCCCGATGCAGGGCTCGAACTCACAAACCGTGAGATCATGCCCTGAGCTGAAGTCAGATGACTGAGCCACCCAGGCACCCCAAGCCCCATTTTAAAGGCTCCTCTGTGCCTCCTTTTCCCCCTTTTGCTTTCTTTGTCCTTTTAGAAAAATCTCATTGCTCAAGACTGTTATCAGTTAGTTTGTGCTGCATAACAAATTACATTATAAACCATCCCAAGACTAAGTGCTTTAAAATGAGTCATTTAGCTTATAATTTTCTGAGTTTGTTGGGCAGTTCTTCAGGTTTAGGCTGGCTCATGCCTCTTAACATCAGCTAGTAGTGGATGGCCTCATTTACATGTCTTGTAGTTGGCAAGCTATTGACCAGGGCGTCTTAGTTCTCCTCCATGTTAGCAGGCTATCTTGAGCTCTTTACATGCTGGCCTTAGGATTGTAAGCTCAGCAAGTGCAAAAGGCTTTTTAAGGTTGTACTTGCTACCTCCCAGTTGCTAATGTCACATTGGCCAGAGCAAGCTATGTGGCATCTCAGATGCAACATATAGAGAAATAGGTATCTCTTGATAGGAGAGGAAAAACTTCATTCTTGCAGTCTACTACAAAGAATCATAGTAAAGAACCAATAAAAATAGGGTGAGATTTTGCAGTTTCTTGCTGTTAATACAATCTGTGTTTTGATTGGAGTACTAGGAAGAAAGTATACCAAAACAACAGAATGAAGGAAGATGTTTGCTATAAATGATGAAATCATCTTGTGATAACCAGCCTTCCAGTTATTCAGGCCAAAACCTGAGTTTATTAGCTCTACCTTCAAAATACATCCAGAATCATTGGCTTTTTCTCACTGCCTGGGCTGGTAATGCCAGTGTTCCCATTATGCTCACCTGGATTATTGTATGCCCCAGAAATGGTCTTTCCCTTTCCACCTTTGTGCCCTGCACCCCCTTGAGAGTCTCTTTGGAAGAGCAGCTGGAATGACGCTTTAAAAATGGGTCAGATCATGACTCAGCACTCTGAACCCTTAAATGGCTTCTCAATTCTGGAAGTCATTACAATGGCCTCAGACCCTACCTGCCTGCCTTTATCCTACTGCTTTCTAACCTCACCTGATGCAGTTCTCCCCCTTCACTCCAGACATAAGGGCCTTCTTACTGTTTCCTGACCATGCCATACTTGTTCAGACATAAGGACTTTGCATTGTCCAGTCCCTCTGCCTGGAACACATTTCTCCCAAATTTTCATATGGCTTGTTTGCTTACCTCCAGATTTCCATGTGGCTTCTTCCCTTTCTTCTTTCAGATCTTTGCTCAGATGTCATCTTTTCAGCACCATGTTCCCTGACTTCCCTAGTCAAAATTGCATACCATGTCTTTTGACATTCCCATCTGCCTTCCCTCTTATTTTTCTCATTTGTTGGATGCCTCCTCCTGTCAGAATATAAGCTTCCTCAGGGCAAAGATTGTCATGTTCTGTTCACCTGCATCCTCAGGTCCTGGAAGAATCCTTAGAATGACATAGAGCCATTCTTTAGTATTTGTTCAATGAATGAATAGTATCTTACTTCACAGAGGTGTGGGGATTCAGTTACCTCAGGGGTCCACAACTTACAGCTCAGTGCCTGTTTTTATAAATAATTTTTTGGACACAGCCATACCCAGTTCATTCATGTGTTATCCGTGGCTCTTTTTGCCCCATCATGGCAGAGTTGAATGCTTGCAAGACAGGTTACAAAGCCTAAAATATTTACTATCAGCCCTTTACAGAAACAGTTTTCCAAGTTAGATGCTGAATGCCAAACACTTAGCACAGGGCTCACTACTTAGAGACTGGACAATAAATGGAAACTGCTGCTATAGGTTTTTAGTTTTTATTATTTAGTTATTATCAAGAGGACAGTGTGCAATTGCCTAAAGAGATACATGACTTTTTATAGTTACGACTTCTCTATGCCCCTTCATATAAAAAAAATGAGAATTCTTTCTTTGCTTTTGCTGTGTAGTCCATCATAACTTGAACTCAGAAGTAACTAATTGAGAAATGAATAAATTTCCTTCCATGGGTTGATAGTGACCTAGAAAATATGGAAGCTGTGTTTAAACAGTTAGCGAGGAGAAACTCTGCTAGATGTGGGCTCGGGTGGTCTGGCTTGGTGTCTGTCTACATGCCTGTCATGGGTTCCACACTGCCTCCTTGTAGTTTTTGAATAAACGAATATATGTTGAAGTTTAAATGTTTTTAAGGTAACATAATTTTTAATATCCTAAAATTTATACATTGTCATGATAACTAATTTTTTTATGTATTCCAGGGAATAATAAGTCACAAAGGGAGGAGCTGGACTCCATCCTCTTTCTTTTTGAAGTAAGTTTTTGTTAATTCATTTAGCTTTTAAGATTTTTGCTGAAAATATGATATTGTAGACCTTAATTTCATTTGAAGACATAAAAAAGTGATGGGCATGTATTTCTTTCCTTCCTCTTTTACAAACATTGCTGTAAAGAATTTTTTTTTTGGAAACGTGGGAGAATTTTTCCTATATGGTTACCTAGATGTGAAATTATTAGATAGAAATGTATACACATTTCAAATACTGATATTGTCAAATTGCTTTTCAAAAAAGTCATGTAAAGTTACATGTAAACTTATGTTGAAGTCATGTGTGTGTTTCCCCAGCCAACACTGGTGATAGTTTTTTTTTTAAATATATGCAAACTGACATGCAAAAACTTATTCTTTTTAATATATTTTTCTGACCACTAGTGAGATTGCGATCTTTGTATGTGTCTGTGTGTCAATGTGTGTTGATCATATATTCTTTTTTTTTTTTTTTTAAGTTTGTTTATTTTTGGGAGAGAGAGAGAGTGCACACCAGCTGAGGAGGGGCAGAGAGAGGGAGAAAGAATCCCAAGTAGGTTCCGTGCTGTCAAGCACAGAGCTGGACGTGGGGCTTGATCTCACAAACCATGACCTGAGCTGAAATCATGGTTGGATATTTAACCAACTGAGCCACCCAGGCACCCTGGATCATATATTCTTTTAAAAGTTGAAACAATATTTGGGTGTAGTTCTTGACCTATTAAGCTTAAAGTCATTCTTGTCTACATGTATTAGACAAGTGGCCAGGTTACTGATAACTTGGGACCTATACTAGAAAAAAATTGTAGTTCTAAAAGTTAATTGTTGGTTATCTAGAAATTATTCATGATTTGAAGAGACATGTGCTTAGGTTGGTGTGAGGTCAACTTTATGACTCTAAAGGACATATTTGTTGCAGAGCTGTCTGGAGGGGGAGGCCAGGGGAGAAGGCTTCCATGGACTTTTTGGGTTTGTGGATTTATGAAATAAAACAGATCTGAAAACCTCTCCCACCCAGTATTTGGCTCATGACTGGCAGTCAGTAACTGTGGTTCCTCTTTCTCTCCTTTAAGGGCTGTACTCCTTCCCCAGAGTAACAATAACTGCATTTTATGTATTTTCTGTGGTAACCCTCCTGTGAATGAAACCTGTGCAGAGGAGTTTTTTTAACAGGAGCTTTGATTAAGTATGTCACTTAAATATGTTTTTACTGACCATCATTTGTTTTAACTATTCCGTTAATTATCTTATACATGTAGCATTTGATATATTTACTAAAGCATCTATAACATAAATGCAAGTTTTGAAGCATGGCGATAAAGCTCATTCTCTTGATTCCCTCCCCCTCCAACATTTTAAGAAGTAGAAGGTACTTGGGTGCTTCTCCTTGATCCTGTTCTTTCTCTTCTCTGGACGCAGCCGCTCCCTTGCATTATGCTTTTCCCTTTCTTTTTTGAAAATGGTTTTACCACAAGTATTTGTATCCCTAAACAATGCATTGTGTAGTTTGGTTTGGTTTTGAGTGTAATAAAAATGGTCTCACATGGGACATAATCATCTGTGGCTTGCCTTTTACACTCAGCATTATTTCTGAGATTTATCCATGTTTTTGAACTTTGTTCAAGTTCATTCCATTCCCACTGCTGGATTAAGTGAATATGCATGATTTATTTAATTTCAACATTTTGTTTACAGATTTTTTTTGTTGTTTTCTTGGTGGACTGTCTGGTTGTGAATAATGACAAGCTTGCCAGTTAGTCTGTTTTCTTGTCTTACGGTGCCAACCCAGCCCTCCAGTCCCTTGGTAAATAGACATGATAAAGATGGTCATCCTGCTTCTGATTCAAAGAGAGTTTTATTAATGTTTCACTATTCAGGACAATGTTTTCTTTAAAGTTTTGGTAGATAACTCTTTATCAGATTAAGTTCACTTCTATTTTTTTTTTCTGCATTCACTGAGATAACCATGTGATGATCCTTCATGAATATTAATGTAGTAAATTGCAGTTCTGAATTTGGGGGAGACACATACTTTGTTGCCATTTTTGGATCTATGTTCAAAACTTGAGGTTGGCCTAAATTTCCTTTTCCTCACATTGTTTTTGAATGATCCTATTATAAAGGTTGTAGAACCTGGTGTCAAGTATTTCTTTTTCTGTTATATAAAATAGTTTGCATAAGATTGGAATGATGTGCTCCTGGAATGTTTTTTAGTCTTTCTTGTAACAACCATCTGAAACTGGTGCTTTTTTGTTTTGTTTTTACTGGGAAGATTTTAACCACTCGTTCAGTTTCTTTAATCATTTTAGGATTTTTCAGGTTTTCTATTTTTTCTTGATTCAGGTTTGGCAAATTATATATATATTTTTAAGAATTTGAGGGATTCTAGGGGCGCCTCAGTGGCTCAGTCAGTTAAGCATCTGACTTTGGCTCAGGTCATGATCTCATGGTTCATGGGTTCAAACCCCACATCAGGCTCTGTGCTGGCATCCTGAGCCTGCTTGGGATTCTCTTTTCCCCTGTCTCTCTGCCCCTCCCCTGCTTGCACTCTCTCTCTCTCAAAATAAGTAAGCTTTAAAAAAAGAATTTGAGGAATTCTAAGAATTTCTGTTCACCAGAGTTTTAAAATTTATTAGTGTGACCCTTCTTTTGAGGGTCATAATTCTTTCAATTTTATCTACTCCGTATTGATCTTCATTGTCTTCGGTTGTTAGGTATTTTAGACACAGTATTAGCAGTAGCGACAAATAAAAGTACTTGTGTCACCCTTTACAGATACCATTTTGTTAGCTTCTGGTTACCATTGCAGCAGCCTTAAACTCTGTTCCCTGTCTACTTGTTCCTCTAAATGCCTTTTCTCTCTGGCTTCTCTTAAAGTCTTTTTCTTAGTCTTTGGTGTCCTGCAGCTTCGCCACAGAATGTCTACTGGAAGATCTCTTGTCTTGCTTGGTGTCTGTGTTTCCTATATTTCCGGATTCAGATCGTGTATCATTTCTGTAAAATAGCTGCTGTCTCTGATCAAATGTTGACTCTTTTCTGTCCTCCTGGTGTACTTCCCAGGATTCTTATTTAAAACTCTTGCTCTCTCCTCCATGCGTCTCCAGCATGCTTTCACCCTCTTTCCCAGCCTCCTTGTGCTGCATTCCAGGGAGTTTCTTGGTCTCATCTGCTGCTGAACCATTCTATTGTGTTTTAAATCACAATTTTTTTTTCATGTTTTTATTTAAGTTTGGTGCTCATGTGTGGCTAGTTGCTTTTGATAGACTTTTGATCCTTGTTCCTTTCTAGACCTCTTTTGTTTTCTTGAACATTTAACAATGTAACATTTTATGTTCTGTATCTGATCATTCCAATATTTAAAGTCTTCAGTTGTCTAAATCTGCTATCTCTCAACATGGCTTCTTTTCTTGCATACTTTTGTGGTAGGATTTTGAAATCAGATTTAATTGAACAATTTAATCTGTTTCAAGCCTGTGTTTTTCTGGAGGGTTTATTTTTCTTTTGCCAGGAGGCTGGGAGTGTTCTCGGTTGGGACCACTTTGGCTCCATTTGAGGATCCTGGTTTATAAATGGAATTTCAAGTTCATTTCCTCAAACTTAAGGTGTGGTGGGAACTGGAGTCTGGAAGGCACAGGGATCCAGAGATCCTGTAGTAGAATTGGCATTAGTTCTCTGGTATCTCAAATTGTTTCTCTTGAGCTTGTGGCTTACAGATCAGGTTTTGGCTGACTTTTCTTCTCTCACCTTCCTTCTTGCTACTTCCTTTCCTTCCATTTTTTAAGTCTTTTGTTAGGTTCCCAGTGTCCTCTAAAGGCCAAATGTGTTTTGAGAATTACATTTGCTGCCACTGTTTGCAAATCTAGTTGTCCTGCAGTGAGAAAGCCCATCAGGGACCGTAGTCCTATACCTCCCACAGAGGAGGTTTTAATACCTTCTTGTGTCCAAAAATTCTAGATTAGGGAGGGTGTTATTACAGATACATTACCGTCTACAGAGGATTAGTTGCCTATATAATAGAACAAATATATATTATTCAAAGCTCCATAAAACTTTCATTTTGCATAGTAAATATGAATGAATAATGAACTGCACTACTTTTGTTTATGTTCTCTTTCTGTCTCTGGCTATAGAAGGTAGGTTGTAATTTGTATGGTTCATTCTGAGAATTAAGTAACTTCACTGCTACTTTCTACAAGTTAGTGCCATATGAAGAGATGGTTTACAAGGATTTGGAGGTAAATACATATCAAGGTGTAAATAATTGGGAAAGGCTTCCTTTAAAAAAGGTGGAATTATTAAGACATGTTAAATCACAGAAAGGATATTGTGTAAAGACAGTCTATAAATACGAAGTGGATTGGAAGAAAGCACAGAGGTGAGAGAGAGTTCAGAAGGCTCAGAAGGAGAGTATGCAGGGAGACCTGCTGCGTGCCTTTGTAAGTCAGGGGCAATCTGGAAGGGAACCTTTGGAAAGGAAGCAGTAGTGTTTGCATGTAATGAGCTACTGGAGACATTACAGCACTCTGATGAAGCAAGTGGTGTGCAATCAAGGCTGCTAGCTCAGTTGAAGTCGTGGTTTCAGGCAGCGAGCACACCTTTCCATCTGCCTTTATTTCCAGTGGGAGGACTTGTACTGTTTGAAGTTGACCTCCAGACACCTTTGCCTGTGGCTGCAAATCTGTGCATCGCTTAGAGTTTCTGTGGTTGCTGGTTCATGGGGATGTCTGTCTTTTTTTTTTTTTTTTTACTGAGATTCACTTGTTAATTTTACTCTTTTTTCAAAAAAAATATATTTCATCGATCATTGTCATGTGTTTCAAATGGGAGTGGGGATGATAGTGTGGGACCCCATCAAATGAATTTACATTGCCATCTTGATGAGAATATAAGTGTTTTACATGGCCATCCTGTGTCATTCCTTCCTGTTGAAGTGGGTTCTGTCTTCCCAGTTTTTGTCAGTGGAAGAATGGGGCCTTTATTATGTTGGGTGACTTGGCCAAGATTGCACATCTATCAAATGGCACATAGAGATTTAACCTCTGGTCTGACTGTAGAACCCATTTTCTTAAGGTGCCATGGCACCTTCCATGTAGGAATTTCAATATTCTCCTGCTTCTGAAGCTGTATCTTACAGGCCATGTATACCAGTATGTATCTATTCTTGTATAGTTCATTTATTACACACATTTATTGGATACCAGCTATGTGTCAGGCACATTTCTAGGTGCTGGAGATGTGGCAGTGGGTAAGTTAGACAGAACCCCCTGCCTCATTGAGCATATGTTACATTTCATACTAACTGAAGCGTCCACTGGTAACAATGGATTTATGCCAGAGCTCCAGTAATGACTTTCTGAGTCACAGAAAATTCTGAATGGCCCCTTGTAGAAGTGATACTTTGGTGGTAGCCCTTGAGGTAGCTACTTGCATAGGGGAAAAGGAGGGCTGGGATAGAAATGTAAGATACATGATAAATGGGCTTCAAGGCTAAATAATTCACCTGACTTTGAGAACCTTTTGGATTCAGTAGTTGAGAGGCTGTTTTAATGGTACGTGGAATTTGTTTTAATCAGGTATGGTAAGACAGACACACAGACATGAAAATGATTGCCATGAAGGCAGAAATTTTTATTGTACTCACAGGAGTACAACAGAAACAGGAGTCATCACATGTTAGCAGGACTATGAAGAGAAGCCACAGAGAGCATACAGAGAGCAGGCAGAGGGGGGATCTGAGGTGGGGAGCCTTTATTGTGGGAAGGAAGGAATGGGTAAGGCAAGGTAAGCAAGCTAAACAAGTTTAGGATTGGATAGTTTGGATAATTTTGGCAGGCTCTGGCTGTAGAGGTGGTCCCTAGGTGTCCAGTACCTAATCCCCTGGTGATTTTAAGAGGAGGATAGTGTCCCAAGCGTGAGAGCCCATAAGAGGAGGTGGTTACGGGAGTGGATTTGGGATTTGTTGGTTTGCCTGTCAGAGGCATGCGGGCAAGCCCCAGATGTCAGAGCATCAAGAATACAGAAAATAAGAAAATAGAGTTAATACAGAGATGTTGTTTTGAGTTGTCTGCCATATTGTATGCCATTAGTACAGAAATGCAGTAGTTTGGAGTTACTTATATATGGTTAAGAAAATTCTAGAATTTGATAGCAAGGTATTTCCTCACCCCCGTACCCACACCCCAATTAACATATACATTGACAGAAGGCATTTAATTTCAAAGCTTATAAATGTTCTGGCCTCAGAATGCTACTCATTTATCTATTTGTCAAGTAATTACAGAGTTAGCAATCACAGATGTACAGAACATTTGACTTCTAGATTCCTTATTTTTAGATTTATCCAAATTACCCCACCAGATTAAGTAAGTCCTATTTTTTCTCTTCCTAGAGACCTGAGCAGTTTCTTTGTAACCTGTAAAGTGTGGTGTGAGCTGGGCTAACATTTCAAGCCTCTCCAGGGTCCCTGTGTGGCTTCTTTCACTGGTCATTGGGGGTGTTGTTCTGCGAAGGTGCTCTCTCACACACATACTGCTTTGCTTACTGCTCCTTTACCTCTTTTTGCGTAATTTTACTTCTGGCCTCCTGGTTTATGCAATTCTGCTTTCAGGGACTGCCCTTTGCTTTCCTTGTCATCTGGCCCATACTTTCAGGCTCCGTTCAGACCCACTGATTTCTTCTGGCAACTCCAGCTAGAGGTGCCCGTTTTTTTTCTGTGAACTTGTATAAATATGCTCCGGCTAGTTACCATTTCATTATAGCCAGGTGTTCTTAGTTTTCCCTGAAGGTGGCTGTGTCTTAGCTTCCTAATGAGACTATAAAGTTCCTGAGGCCTGCAACCATTCCATACAATCCTTTGTATTCTCCCTCCTATGCACCCCCTGCCCTGATTTGCACCTGTTTATATTTAGTGTTGGATTAAAGCTTCTTGAAGTCACATTTTATTTCCCATGGGGTTATTTGTGATTTTTATATTAAAAACATTTTCCTTCCTCACCTAAATCTCTCTCTGGATAAAAGAAATAGGAAGAAGGTCTCTTTAGATCAGGCCTTGACGCTAACAAGCTGTGTGGCTTTGAGTTGGGTACTCGCCCTTTCTTTACCTGGGCTTTCTTGTATGTGATGTGAAGGAGAGGTACTGGATAGCTCTGGGGTCTGTCTCTTCCAGCCCTAACAACCCATGACACTACAGATCAGGAAGTTCACGGGTAGGTCTTTTAGCTTGAAATTTAATTTCACGCTTTCGTTTAGTTTTAAATATTAAATTGACTTGACTCTGACTAGCCTTTGCAGATCTAAACACCTCACTTGCTTTTTCTCTAGGGCAACTCTATTCAATAGAACTTTCTGTGATCATGGGAAGATTCTGTATCTGTACTACCCAGTTAGGTAACCATGAGCTACATGGGCTGGTTAGTGCTTCAAATGTGGATGCTGTGACTGAAATTTTAATTATAAATAATTTCATTTGATTTAAATTTTAGAATAGCCACCTGTGGCTAGTGGCCACTGATTGGACAGAGAAGCTCAATAGTCTTCCCACAGAGCTTTGGTACCTCATTTGAAAGACTTACTTCTTTTTGTTAAATGCTTGGTTAAATCCTCAGCATGGTGCACATTGTGTTGCAGGGGATTTAACTTAAGGTTTAGGGTTTTACTGAAATGGTTTCCCTGGGCTTCTCAGGCAGAGTTACCAAAGTGCCGGGGGAGATTATGCCTTTTCCTCCTCCAGTTGGAGAAGCATGGCTCCAGAGTGGTCTTATGCAAACACAAAATTGAAAAGCCACACACAGATTCATTCTACTCTTTTTATGTTTGTTTTTAGATGAAAATAAGACTTCAAATAATGGCCAAATTAAGTACTACTTTATCTCCCCATCACACCCCCTGCCTTCCCTGCACCCACTTCCCTCCCCACAGTATCAAAAAAACACTTATGGTGTCAGTTCAGGATATGTATGCTGTTTCTCCTTCTCCCTTCCTTTGGTGGGGGAGATTCAGGTTGGAGAGGCATGGGCACTAGAGGCAAACAATAGCAGATGAGCTACCCAGAGAATGTAGATGATCTGTGGGCTTCTTCAAGGGCAGTCAGAGGAACAGGAATATAACTATGGTCACTAGTGTTTGTTTTTTCTTTACTATTGAAGATGAAGTTGGCTTGTTTGAAATTTACTGTAGACTTCCTACCTACCATCTCCCTTCCCTTCCTGTGTGGAGGTAATGCTGGATTGGAGGCAGGACGTGCTTGTAGAGTCATGCTGGCTATAGTTATGTTTGGGAGTCATAACTGAGCGGTGGTAAATCCAGGGCTGTGGTGGAAGCTGTCTTACTTTAATGGAATTCAACACTGGGTGTTCTTTATTGTTCCAACTGAACTTATATAGATAGTGGGTTTAGCCTCTAATTCTTTTCCTCAAAATAGGGAGAAAGGATTTTACTAGCTTTTCTGATAATAATAACACAACTAGATCCATTGTGGTGCCCAGAGTCGTGTAAAAGAAGGTGAAATGAGTGGCTGGTTTTCCCCTCTGTATAGTTACTTTGTATTTGCCATCAGTAATTGGCGCTTTCATTTTATTTCCAATACATATGGAAATTGTAACTTTTCACACTTTAATAGCATCTCTCTACTTCAGATATTAATAATGGAGACGAGGGGCACCTGGGTGACTCAGTCGGTTGAGCTTCCGACTTCGGCTCAGGTCATGATCTTGCGGTCTGTGAGTTTGAGCCCCATGTCGGGCTCTGTGCTGACAGCTCAGAGCCTGGAGCCTGTTTCGGATTCTGTGTCCCTCTCTCTCTGCCCCTCCCCCACTCATGCTCTGTCTCTCTCTGTCTCAGAAATAAATAAACATAAAAAAAAATAATGGAGAAGAATTTCCTGAAGAAAAACTAGAATTATGAATACAATAGGATTACAAACAGTTCTGAGATGTTTGTTTCCATTTCTCCCCTCCCTCCCACCTCACTTTCCTTCCCCCACCTTCTTGGTCCTTTCTTTTGTGGAACTGTATATCTTTTATAACTCTTTGCTGATGAAAACGAATCAGAAGCTCCTGCAGAGGTACAGGGGAAAAGCTTGGGCCAAGTCATAGACCAACACATCCAGGGCCGGTATCCAGCAGGATTCCATCACAATCCTTTTGCTTTCTTTATACAATGGCTAATGCCATTTCTTACGAGCAAATAACACAGAGCAAGACAGCACAACTGTAGTTTTGCAACTAACCAGTTTCCCCATTCCCTGCTTTCCTTTGCTTGATTCATCATTACTTATTTCAGATTGTCCAGTGTGCAAGCATACTTCAATGCTACTCCCTCCTTCTCATGTTGAGGTGAAGGACTTCCTTCCATAAACCTCTCAGGTTATTGCCTTTTATTTTTTCCATAAGGACCACTTTACTGATATTGAGTGGAGGAGGGACAAGAAGAAATAAAATGAGCAAGAAAGACAGATTCTTCTTAAATCCTTTGAATTTAAGTTCTTATTGAGGATTTCAAATATTTGGATGCTTCCATGGATTTTTTTTTCTTTTAAAAGAATGATGCCAACTTTGAATGCAGCTCCTGGGTCACTGCCATAATTCTAAATGACTGATTGGAACTGGAAAAACAAACAAACAAACAAATTCAGTATAAGTTCATGTTTCCTGGAGAACATTTTAAAAAGAACTGAGCAGATAGAGACACCCATCTCCCACCCCAAAGCTGCCTGCATTCCAGCTGACAAAATCAGCACCACTGGTTATCCTGACCAGAATGTCATGTCACTTTTATGACATCAGGGGTATATTTTAATGTGTTATATATATTTTAAATGATAATACAGGTAGGTATGTAATTGTTCTGGCTTGTTAACGTTAGTCATACTTGTTTTTATTAATGTTGAGCCCTTGGTTGGGAACAGCTCCGGATGATAGCAGTATTGTTACAGCATAGTGTGATCTGCTTCACAATATTCCTTGAGGCCCCCCTGCAGGGATCACATTACAGAAGAGGCCTGGATGGCCAGTTGTGCCTTTTCTCATTTGTCTCACGTGTTGCTGGTAGTGATGCATTAGCTCAGAAATCACTCCTCAGCTCTGTGCCCTATAATGGATACTGGAGGAATAATAATTAACATACAGCCCAGGCCTTTCATTCCTATAGCCTCTGGTTATACCGGTGTCTGCTTTGAATCATGAGATGTTTATGATCTCTGCAAATGGGAAGATGCAAACAAAATATACATATAAAGTCCCTTCTGGAGATTCTTGAGGTTAAAATTTGATTATTTTATTACAGCATGGTAATAATTTGAATTGGACTGCAAGTGTCTAAGTTGAAAGCCATTTTCAGTGGATGTTTTAACTTCTAAATTTAATATTTAAGACTACAGTTTTCCTTACGCCTTGAGACTTACAGGTGAGAAACTTGGGATTGACCCAACAGGATATACTGAATTACTCAATTCACCTTGGGGAAGGGAAACTGGAGACATGTTTGTGGAAGTCTGAAATTACATTCTGGTGATTATCTGTTGCAATCCAGATGCCCTGAGTTTCCTGGCATTCTGGCCTCTCTCACATAGTGTGCTGCTGGACTCATTGGTAACTGATACCCTCAGAAACAGGTCCCCTGGAAGGCAGCACTAGCAAATGCTTCCAAGAACCCTTTAAGGGCAGATAGTAGAAACAGCATCAGGGCTAAATATATGGAAAATTCACAATAGAACTCCAGCATGTTGTACTTATTGTTAGAACAGCAGAAGATATATAAAGAGCTTTTTCTCTCCCTTTAGATTGATTGGAATTAATGTGTTAACATAATTTGAATGAGTTGGTTTCTTTTTTATAAATTTAGGAGAGAGTTGTACAAACACATGCTGTAAATTTTCTGTCTTGTTTTGTTTGGATATGTGGTGTGGCGGCTATTGTAGAGTGACACCTAGTGTTTGATGTGCTTGTGACACTGGACAGGTTGAAAGGGGAATCTGCCTGGAAGTGGGCCATGCACCAGCTGTTCTTGGGCATTCACTGAGTGAACTTGTTGGAGTGGCCAGTCCTGAGCCGACTGCAGGTCTGCGACACTTTCTAATTGTGTTGAGACAAGCTTTTTAAATTCTTTAAGTTTTGGGGATGGCAGAAACCACAAGGTGGCATCTCACTGAGGCTTTGTTAATTCTCTACTCATAACTTACCTCTAAACTCTTTGGAAGTGATTTTTTTTTTTCACCTTATGAAAATATGACACAGCCAACCAGCTGTGCTGGTACCAAAATCAAAGAGACCTGAAAAGTGCAGTTTTTAGCCAGAAAATAGAATCTTATATGAACTGAAGAAAAGTATGGAGTAATTGTTTGTGACTGAGATCTCCCATGTAAGATCCTTGTGTGAAAAGAAGACTCCTTTAGAATCTGTTTTAGTGAGTGCTTCACTCAGAGCAAAACTATATATTGTGGGTAGAATTATGTGCTACTTTTTTTTTTTTTTTTTTTTTTTTTGAGAGAGAGAGAGAGAGAGCATATAATCAGGGTTGGGGCCGAGAGAGAGAGAATCTCAAGCCGGCTCTGCACCATCAGCATGGAGCTTGACATGGGGCTCAAACTCACAAACTGTGAGATTATGACCTGAGCCGACATCCAAAGTGAGATGCTTAACTGACTGAGCCACCCAGTGCCGCTATATGGTACTAATTTGGGGATTTGTGAAGGTCTCTGGATATTCTCTCATTAAAAGCAAAGAGTCTAGTGCAGTTTGGTTTTCTTTAAAAAGATATTAGACCTTTTCATGATCTTAAACAAAGTAAAAAAAAAATAACCTCTTAACAATCTATCAAGTGCCTACACTTCTAAGTTTTTGAATTTGCATTTTCAGTACCCGATGAAAATGCTTTCCTATCGGTAGCTGTCTATTTTGATCAATATCAATAATACTTTTCTTACTCCATGGTTCTGTACATCTCATGCTGGTGCTCTTGAATACCCTCTTTTTCCTATAACTACTTCAGCCTTTGTTCAGAGTTTCAATCTTCTCTCCTACTTGAGTATCCTGGTTAACTAACTAGTCTTTTGGTCTATGATCTCTGCCCCTTGTGTCTCCCTCTCACACCTGGAATGCTGTTTGTATAATGTAATTCTGGTTCCCTTGGCCTTTAAGATGAAGTTTGAACTCCCCTGATGTTCAAGGCCCTTCCTGATCTGGCCTCTACCTCTCTCCATTCCTTGTTACTCGCCTTACTTTTGTTCCCACTGGCAACAAAGCAGCAGGGTTTGCTTTTGTTTTTGTTTTTGTTTTTTCCTGCTGTTGCTTAGTCTGCCTAAAAATGCCCTCCACTGCCTGGCGTACTCCTGTGTATCCTTCAGGATTCAGTTCAAGGGTGATCTCCCTTTGGAAGTGTGCCCTGTCTGTACTCACTCCCTTGTGCACGTACTGACATCCCTGATGTTCTTGCCTTTACCCTTTAGGGCTGTCACTTTTTGAGCAGGAACAGTTTCCTATATAGCTTTATTTCTGAGCCCTCACATGGTACCTGGCACAAAAGGGGCACTTAAGAATACTTACTAATGAGTCAAATAAATGTTTGATTTAGAAGGTATTTGTTTTAATTACCTGCACTGATTTGCAGTGCTTGGAGATGTTTTCGTTCTTACAAAACTTACTATAAAAAAAAATTGATTTCTTCCTAAAATCACCTTTTTTCAACCTTTTGAGTTTAAAATTTAGAAGTGTTTTTTTTTTGTAGGCATACCTATACAGATTTGCCTCTTTCAGCTTTGACCAGTTTTTGTTCTACAGCATTCACGTTGTTGATAATCTTTAGTCTATAATTATATGGGTTTTTTTTAACCTGAGTGTTGCCAAAAGAATGTTTTAAAATCCCTCAAGTACTTGCAATTTTTTTTAAGTTTAAACTCTCAAAGGTGGGCTTGCAATGCATTGAGTTTTCTTGTGACTTGTGCAACTCCTACTTTGATGGTTTTATTCACATGGTTTAGAAAAATAACTTTTAATAAATTTTCATGAATGTTAGAATCTATGAAGTGATTCTACAGACTTGCCTCTCTGCATCTATCTATGAAACAACTCTTAACTATATTCAAAGATGTTGTATTGCACTGTATTGCCTGTTATATCTTGCAAAGATAGAGTGCATTAAAATCTCCTATTATAAGTGTATTAAATCTCTCAGTTTCTGCATTTGTTTTATTTTCATGCTATGTTATTCGTTGCATAAAGTTTCATATTATCCTTAAATTGTGAATTACACTTTTAATCTATTTGAAATGATTCCCTTTGTCCCCCTTAAAGCCTTTTCACTTGATATTGATACTGCTTTGCTGTGTGTTTGTACCTATGCATGCCTGATATGTTGTTTTTTGTATTTTATTGTTAATCTTTCTGTGTTTGAAAGCCAGTTCTGATTGACTTGGTCTTTGGTAGAGGAATTTAACCTGTTTGTATTTATGATATTTTTTTGTGTGTGATAATCAACATTTTTGGTTTTTCTTCTACTTTTGTTTTTTGGGAAAGAGGTCACTTTCACTTCATGGAATATACTTTGTGATTATAAAATATACTTTCTATTTTCTGTCATTCCAATAATTATCCTTAAATTAATAAAATAGTATTAAAACTTTCTTTCTTGTAATTATTCATATTAATAAAAAACAACAGTATTTGATGATAGCCCCCTTCTTTTACTTTAACCACATATATCTTTTGTACTTCTCACTTATCAGCTATTTTAAGTATTTTGTATCCAGATTTTTTTATATATAATACTTTTAGAATGTTATTTCTCTTATGTTAATCATTTTGAGGATTTACTCTACTTTTCATAACCATATTAACTCCAATTATATAAATATAGCTCACTGTCACAGTGTTTATACCCCTGCATCTTTGTTTTTGGATTGTTTAATCTCTGTATTTGCTGGAATGTGAATTTTCCAGAATGTGAATTTTCTTAGTATGTTGAAGAGGGGATATGCAGCTGGTACACTTCCAGGTCTATAATATTTTTTCTTCTAGCTTCAAACATATATAGCTGTATATATACTTTCCAAATTGTACTCTTTTTTTCCCTCAAAACTCTGGATTTGTTTGCTTTTTAAAATAGCTATAGTTTGTTTACTCTAGCTATCTTTACCATGGCACCTGGTCTACTTTGGGGCTTCTGTTCTCCATATGGGTGTATATTCTGGGGTGCATTCTACTTGCCTTGGCCTACAATGAGCCATGGACTGCACTGTCTTCTGGAGTTAATGTTGCAGAGAAAAAGACTGAGATTAGCCCAACTTTTGTTCCTCTGTGGATATTCTGATTTTTTGGATTTGTGTAGGAATTTTAGTTATATATTGAATTTACAACTTTTAATGTGCTCTGTCTAGCTGTTTCTCTCTGTTCAACCTATTTAGTTCCTGGGAGGCCTTGTGATACACAGGGTTGCAGTGGGGGTCTCTGTGGCAGACTCTAGATTCATGCTTTCCGTATTTTCATCTTCATGTAATATGAAAGATGAAAATTTGTGTGTCTTCGTTTTCTTTATTTTCCTAGGTCTTAAAAAAAAATTCAGGGTCCTCTTGGATCTTTTAAGAACATGACTCAGAAATTCTAAAACAATTACCCTGTTTCAGAAAATCTCTTTCAGAAGGAGGAGTTTCCATATTTCTCTAGGATGATCTCCTCCTTCATTGCATATTCTGGTGTGTTCTGCCCTCACAGGAGGGGCACCACCTCCACCCCACATGATTCCGTGCAGGTTCATCTGTGCTTTAAGCAGCAATTCCTCTAAGTGTTTTGCTTGTTGGATAGGATCCTTTACCCTTTCTGGGTTTTAATTGCTTAATGTGGCTTTCAACATTTTAATATTGGTTGAATTCTAAAATACAGGAGAGAGAAATTAGATGTCCCTCCATTTTTATTACATCCCATATTTCCTTCAGGGGTCTTTGTCTTGTATTTTAGTCTCTCTTTTGAAATATTTTTATTCATTTTCTTCTTAGCTGAGAAAAGTATTGCCTCTCAAGTGATGACCTAATCAAGCATTAAGGTTTCCTATAATGTTTGGAAACACAATTCCATGCTTTGTTATATCTTTTTCTTAATTAAAAAAAATTTTAACGTTTATTTATTTTTGAGAAACAGAGACGGACAGAGCATCATCAGGGGAGGGGCAGAGAGAGAGGGAAACACAGAATCCGAAGCAGGCTTCAGGCTCTGAGCTGTCAGCACAGAACCTGACATGGGGCTCGAACCCATGAACTGTGAGGTCATGACCTGAGTGGAAGTTAGATGCTCAACCAACTGAGCCACTCAGGCACCCTTTACATTTTTTTTTAATGTTTATTTATTTTTGAGAGAGAGAGAGAGCAGGAGACGGGCAGAGAGGGAGAAACAGAATCCGAAACAGGCTGCAGGCTCTGAGCTGTCAGCGCAGAGCCCGACACAGAGCTTCAAACTCACCAACTGTGAGATCATAACCTGAGCCAAAGTCAGATGCTTAACCATCTGAGCCACCCAAGCTCCCCCCATGCTTTCTTATCTTTATCAAGTGCCTACTTGCGAGGTTCTGTGTTTCTACTGTGTTAGAGTATGAGCACCTTCCTTAAACTAGAACATTTCCTTGTGTCTGCCTGTACACATGAACTAAAATTAGAATTCCCGTTGTCTTGCTCTTTTTTAATTTTTCACTCATCCCTCTCTTTGTGCATGCAGTGCTTATTAGGAAACATGACATGCCAAGTGCTGTTCTTGAGGTTGGGGATACAAGATGGCTAATAGAGGGTCCCTTCTAGCAAGGAATCTAGCACCGAATGGTAGGGTAGGTCCTGTGTTTGTCTAACTGGGAAGCATGCTGGTGAGGGGTGTGGTGAGAGATATGGTTAATGTGGGCCCTTTTGAAGAGGTGATGGTTCACTTCAGTTTTAAAGACTGAAGAGGATGTAACAAGATGGAACTGTGCTTTCCTTGCTCAGTAACAGCATGGCTAGTGATTAGGTAGATAGCGTACTGTTCTGGAAGGGATTGCCATAGAAGGAGAAGGAGAAGGAATTGCTAAAGAAAGCTAACAATGTAGCTATCTTATATTTAACATTATGCAGTTCCTTATTTTAACTCATTTCTCTTAAATTTTAGTTCTGAAACAAGTGTTGACACCCAGAGATCAATGTACATATTTTGTCTACACCAGAAAGCTGAGTCATTGTCAGTAAGAGATGCATGGCTAGGCCCATGACAGCTGAAGAATAAGTTGTCCTCTCTGTAGGTCTACCTGGAAGTGACCATGCCACCAGCCTCCTCCTCCCCTTCCCATGGGTCCTTCTGAAACCAGACTGTCCTTGTGGCCTTCATGGTATTTCCATTAAACTCATCTGCCCAGATGTCAGAAGTTTTCTTCTCATTTATTACTCAAAAGGTCAAGGAACTAAGACTTATGTTCTTTTAGATAAAACTCCCTATTTTTTCCATAGTTAACACTTCCTTTACCTTGCACCCTTGTGTCATGTGGCTAGTTTCAGGGAGAGTTGCAGCTCGTGTTCCCTACTTCTGGACATAACAGGTTTAGTTGGTCATTGTTTTGGTAGATTACCTCACGTGAGTTAGGATGTTATCTTGTCCTCATTCTTCACCGCCCTACCTTTCTAAGTGGAATTGAAATCAAGTGTGAATCTACTGGGATATGTTGCAATCATCTGGTAATAATTTGGGGAAAAAATGTTTCCCATACAAATTAAATGAAGATCAGCAGTTTTAAAGTATACTATAGCATCCTGTATGAACTCCAGCTTACATTTCGCATTATTCCCGGTCATGCAGTAGGTTCTGAAGAAAAAAGAACTATGGATAATCAGTTAAAAGAATGACAGATTCCCTGATGTGCTGATCAGTAGTAATACCTAATTTTGATTTCAAGTGTGCTATAATGGATTACCATATAGATGCAGCTGAGCACTGAGCATTAAACAGAGTCATGTGTTTTTCAGAAAAGTAATATTTATTCACACTGTGTGGCTTTCTTGAAATTTTTTTTTATTTTACTCTCCAGTGAAACTACAAACAAGATGTCAATAGCTTATGTGGCATTCACAGTAGTGTAGCTTAGAATATCAGCTGCAGTAGAAATTCCATAATTGCCTCAGTAAAGGTAGGCTTCATCTGGTACTTTCTGAGGGACAGGCTTAGCATTTAGACACAGATGGTCATGTGGGGCTTTATTTTTATTGACTTCAGAGACTTTAATGCATAAAAAATGGTCCTGGCAATATTTGGGTACAAAAAGAAGCATCAGTGTAGGTGATGTTTCAACCTTTGAGTGGTTGTGTAAGATTCTGTCCATTTTGGAATGTTTTTAGTAGCTCAGATTGGGGCATGGTGTTTCATATCCAAACCTTACCGAGTTTATTTTTGAGTGTCTTTAAAGTCCATCCATTTTATGAATCTGAAAACTTATCCAGAAGTGGTGATGATGATAGACCTGACCTCAGAACAAGTTGGAGACTACTAGTGGCCTACTGACAGTATCCAACCATCTAGATACACATCATCCCACTGCATTTTTTATTTTCTTTATAGTAAAAAGACATTTTTCTCTATTGCACAGTAAGAAAAGAAACTTAAGGAGATAGGGTAAGTATTTTGGAAAGCTGAAAAGCGTGATTCAGTGCTGAATTTCCTGACTAAAAGTAAAGGTCTGAAGAACAGGCATGCCAAGCATTTGTATAGCCCAATATAAGATCTATCCTGAATCTGTGGGGTAATTTTCTCAGCATCTTCTATACGACGTTTTGAAATCAAGTGGCAGAATGGGATCAGAAGATGATCTCAGAATGCAGCCAGGGCGCCCAGTACCCTTGGCAGAGAATGCACGAGGAAGTAGGACACTGAGTCCTTGCCGTGCCATTCCCTCAGGAAGAGTGAGCTACACAGGAGGAGGCAGAACAAGGACAGGAAGCATTCAATGGACCGAGGCTTTGGTCTATGTGTGGCGGCAGCCCATTGACGAGAAACAATGCCAGCAGACAGGATGCCCCTGAAATAGGGTTCACTGCTCTTAGTACTTCAGCCTCTTAATATGATGAGAATATTCTAATTAATAATTGGAAGATTATTGTGGCTGACAGAGTGATGTGCAGCTCACATCACCCTTCAAGAAAGAATTTGCTACCTAGCTGCAAGGAGTAGGGCCAGCTGGCAGCCCGAGGCTGTAAGTGCCTTCAACTCTCCAACCACAGTCGCTCTCTTCTCATCATGATGCCCAGCCAGTGACGGAGCAAGGTGGTGGTACAAGGACCTCGCCATTTTCAGGCACACATGGCCCCTCTAATGTGCCATCTTTGCTCTGGAGCTTCTGCTAGGCTGGCAGATACTTTCAGCTCTGTATGGTGGTCTGAGGCTCCCTGCCCCCTCCTACTGCTTCATTTCCCTTGCACAGATGTTACTTTTCCAGTAAACCAGGGCACTGCTAACTCCACCACAGCATTCATCTCCCAGAGAACTCCACCTGCAACGAGTGTTATTCATCTGTTATCAAACATGCTGAATTAGCCTTTGTAATACATTTTTTTAAACTTTTTTTCAATGTTTATTATTTTTGAGAGAGACAGAGACAGAAGATGAGTGGGGGGAGGGCAGAGAGAGAGGGAGACACAGAATCTGAAGCAGGCTCCAGGCTCCGAACTGTCAGCACAGAGCCTGACGCAAGGCTTGAACTCACAAACCATGAGATCATGACCTGAGCCAAAGTTGGGACACTTAACTGACTGAGCCACCCAGACACCCCTGTAATACATTTTTTTAGTGAAGGGAAAGTTTGAGTTTGAACCGTAAAACTAAGATGTAAATGGAAGCCTTGTTTCTCTCTTCCATCTGGAGACTTGTAGCCCATCCCCAGGTCGTACTTTTTCTGGGCTATAAAGCGGCTCTTTTGGGTTGGCAATAGACTGCTGAGACCCTGATCTTTATTTTCAGATCCAGAGTTGTTGATTTTCTCACACAAACCTCTTTGCTTGTGATGTTTTCCTATAACTTGTAGACAGCTCTCTGGGTTCTCACTCCTGTCTGTGGCCTTGTCTGTAGCTCCTGGGCATGTTCAGGTTTACATTTTGTTGGTAGGACAGTGTTTGCATGGGTTCTTTTAAAATATTCCATAGAGAACTGATATATTTACTTCTGATTCCCTTTTAATAGAGTGGATCTTAACAGATAACCCAGTTGATACACTTACTTCCTTTTGTGTATTATTCATCTTATACGCACGTTGATATATATTGCAAGGGGAAGACCTGCTTTTATTTTTTCCCCCCAAAGAGCCATTTACTTGCCTGTGTGCAATGTATAGATTGATCCATCCTGCCTGGTGTTTGGTGTCTGGCTGACGAAGGTTATGGGTTCTTCGAGCAACAGATAACGTTGAGTTTACTTGGTTTGATACTGAAGTTATTTTGTTAGGTGGCAATCAGTTTCTTATATTTTCCATCATCCTTAACTTTTTCTAACTAGTTGTGCATATAAATAGTCATAAGTATTTTTAATCTTTAAAATAAATAAATGTGCAAACACTTGGCACATCAAAAATTTCTTTTTTGGGGCGCCTGGGTGGCGCAGTCGGTTAAGCGTCCGACTTCAGCCAGGTCACGATCTCGCGGTCCGTGAGTTCGAGCCCCGCGTCAGGCTCTGGGCTGATGGCTCGGAGGCTGGAGCCTGTTTCCGATTCTGTGTCTCCCTCTCTCTCTGCCCCTCCCCCGTTCATGCTCTGTCTCTCTCTGTCCCAAAAAAAAAAAAAAAAAAAAAATTTCTTTTTTGACCTGTGCACACATGTCTCTAGCTTCTGCTATACCTTCTTCATCCTTACTGTCTTCAGAGAGCTTCAATGCACTGATGTCTCTAAGGTCTCATCTTCTGTCATTTTAAGCCCTCTTGGAGGGACCTTATGCATACATATCTTCAGCTGTTGCCTATATTCTGTTACCACCCAAGTCTTGCTTCTGCCTTCCAGACCCATATATATCTAATTGCCTAGAACATCTCCTCTAAGAAGTCTGTTGACGCCTCCAATTCCAGGATGTCCAGAACCAAATTGGACATGTTTCAATTCTGGGATTCCTTCTGGATTTGATGTCTTAGATAGGGGTATTGCCATACTGAGCCACTAGGAAATCCTTCTTGAGTACTCCATTCACCACAACTACTCTGTCTGACTGCCAGCTCAACAGTTTTACCTTCAAATATCATTATTATATGCATCTCCTCTTTACCGTGCTGAGCTTTGTCCAGGCTATTTCATTCCTTCTCTGAAATGTTACCATTGCCTCTTCATTGATGTCTCTGCCTCTCGTCTCAGTCATCTTAAAACCCCCCCCCCCCCCCAGCTGGAACTTGTTCAGGGACTGAACATGTTCAGTGCTTCATGAGATCATGGCCTCACCTATCTCTCCAGTTCCTTCTCCTCCCATCCTCATCTACCTACTAACCAAGTAGACCCTCTAACTGCTGCTGTTCTTTTCAGATATCAAGCTGTTTTTGCCTCTTAGCCTTCACACATGCTCTTCCTTCTATTCCTGTTCTCCACTAGGCTAATTTAATTAATCCTACAAGTCTCAGCTCAAGCATCCCTTTTTTCTGGAACCATTCTGTGAAGGTTCTGAGATGAGGTGCTTTCCCCCTCACCTCTACACCTCCTCATACAAACTCCTATTGGGCTTTTTTCTTTTCCTCTTGAATGATATTTTCTTTATCATCTCTCTTGCCCACTAATCACAAAACCCTTAGAAGGAAGAACTAAGTATTTTATGAATATGAACTTATTTTTGCATTTCAGACACCAAGCTTGGTATCAAGTGTGTAGATATTTTTCACTAAATGGGATTTGATTGTCCATTGTGTGTGTGTGTGTGTGTGTGTGTGTGTGTAAGTGTGTTTGGGAGTATGTCCGCATTAATACAGAATAAAACAGGATATAGGATACACTTTAGAGTTATGGACTTAAGAAATACCAAGTCAACATGTTCTAGAGGAAGTCAAAAGTGGAAATGTAGGAGAGAGCTCGTGTCAGTGATTGTCAGCCATGTGGTCAGCCACATACAGCTTTTAATATATATAATCAGAAATGGTCTTCGATATAGTTTTATAGCATTTTCATCCGTGTAGATGTGTGGTATGAAGAATTTGTAAGAAATACCATAACTAAATATATTTATATTTTTTTATTTATGTTTGTCAGAGTTTGAAAAATTCTTTTAATTCATACAGCTTTTATTCTTTGAGTTTTCTTTACTAAGTTCAGGGTTTAAAAACTGCCCATACATTTTAACGTAAATATCGGTCATCAGTCAATGACATATAAGGAGTACAAAGGTACATTTTATGTTAACGTGAACAAAGGGACAAAGCAAAGGTCAGCATGACCTGTAAAACTCATGGTTTTACAAATAAAATGAATGCAGAATTCTTCTACTGAGTATTTATTGAGCACATGCTATGTGCCAGCCATGCTCTAGGTGCTGGGTGTACTTAAGAGGAAAAGACAGAGGTGTTCTTGCGCTTGCAGGGCTTACACTCTGGTAGAAGAAATACTGCCTTCAAATGAGTGAACTTGAAGAAGACTTCAGTGAGGGATGAGGGCTATGAAGAGGACAGAACGGGCAGTAGAGAAAGCATCAGAGCAGTGGGGAGGGAGCCAGGCTCTTCTAGAAGGAACGCCCAGAAAAACCTCTATGGGGAGGTGACGCTTGCAGTGAGAGCCGGATGATGAGGTGGTGCCATCGGTGCCAGGCTGTGAGTAGAAAAGCATCCAGGCCGAGTGTGAAGTCTGTGCCATTTGGAATCACCTGCGTTTGATGCAAGTTTACCTGTTGTGCCTTTTCTCAGTAGACGTTCTTATACATTTACTGTCGTCACCTGAGAACAAATGATGCGATACATGTATGTTATTGACCCACTTGGAAAGTTAAGATAAGAAAACGAAACAAAACAAAACCCCAGGCAGGTTTAGATGGAGGAGGTAGTTTATTAGCTGCCTGGAAATACACTTATTCGGGAGATCTGGATATAAATTTTTTACCTTCGTCTTTTAAAATGTTAGAATATTAGCTTAGATAACCTAAAAAGAAGATTTTTCGTGGTAAAATAGTGATATCTTTCAATAACAAGAAAATATTTTGACTGTTTTTTTTAATTTCTACATTTCTTAAAAAGGTGGTTGCAAATAAAGTACAAGGAATCTTATGATCCAACAGTAACTTGCCAAAACTTACTTTAGAGTGGGGAAAAAAGAAAAAGGTCCTTTGGGTCTTGGGGAGGGATTTGCTTTTATTAGCCAAATACTCTTGTATGTCATAAATTCATTCTTTATCGTACCTTCCAGTGTTTGGGGCGAAGGAGGTGGAAGTCCTGTCTGCAATCTGAAACTTACTCTTAGCTATTAATTTCAAGAAATTCTTGGCAGCAATTTCATTTTGTTATTTCACTGAATGAATGTTCAAGGTCTTCTCTTCTTTGTTGTTCATATTTCTTCGCAACTCTGGTCTGTATCCAGAGACTAGTAATGATAATGCAAACGGGAAATTGAAGGCCAAAAAGCAGAAACCTGGGGCATCTAGCATTTGAGAAATTATTCTTTTAATTCTTAAGCAATGGCTATGATTTAATTAAGATAAAATTATCATTTTAGGTTTTTTCCCCCCTTCTTTTCCTTGTTTTCTTTTAGGAAGAATTAAACTCGGGACAGTGATGTCTTTAAGGTACTCAGGTAAAGAAGGTTGCCTGGGGCAAGTAAGACACTGTCCCATGGGCTACAGGGTCAAGTGTGCTATTTACATTATTATAAATCATTTGTTTTCTTTCTGTTTTCTTTTCTGAACTATGTATATACTTTTCACACATAGTACTATCATGAAATGTGTAGTTTATGTTCTCTTTATCTTACCAGTTTTTAAATTTGTTTTATAGAAAATACTGCAGTTTCTACCTGAACGAATTTTCTTTCGATGGCATTACCAGAGTATAGGTAAGAACAATTTAAAGATTTTTAAAATCATATGGATTTTTTTTCCAGTCAAATTTTTAGTAATGTTTTATATAACTAGCACCATCAAGATTAGGTTATAACAAAGAATACTAACAAGGATATGTTGGTCAAAAGCAAGACAAGTCCACTCTGGACTTTGGAGGAAAATATAATATCTATCCCTGCTCTAAAAGTGCTATTTAAAAAGAATGGTTCATAGATCTGTAGCATCAGCCTCACGTGAGAGCTTGTTAGAAAATGCAGAATGTCCGGCCCCAGCCAGACTTGCCAATCACAGTCAGCATTTTTTTAAATGTTTATTTACTTTTGAGAGAGAGAGAGCACAAGTGGGGAAAGGGCAGAGAGAGGGAGACAGAGGATCCTGACAGCAGAGTCTGATGCGGGGCTTGAACCCACAAACTGTGAGATCATGACCGAAGCCAAAGTCGACACTCAACCAGGTCTCAAGACAGTCTGCAGTCTGTAACAAGAGCCCAAGGGGATTCCTGTGGATAAAAATTGTTTGAGAAACATTTGATCTGGAGGATTTTTCTTAAGTGACTTCATTTTTTTCTTACAAAAATATCTTGTTCTTCATGACTTTATCATTGATCAGAGCTATTGTGTTTGAATACGTTAGTGTGTGGCAGCAGGAGGGAACTTGCAATATAGCCAAGTTACCACGGCTGCCCTTTCTGTGCAGCTCTTGACATCAAACATTTCCTCTCAACTTAATATTCATGGCATAGCTGGCATAATTTGTGATATTGATGGTGAACCTTTCTGTTTAAAGAGTATCTAGTTTGGTCTGTCTGCCTTAGAAGACTTCTAGTTGCTATAATTTTTATACCTTGCCAGATGATCATATTTGCGGAGAGCATAACCTCATAATGGCATCCTACTATCTGATCATTCATTCATTCAAATATTTATTGAGGGAGAAACAAAGTTCTGAGGCTGAAACAAAGAATATGTCACCATCCTTGTATTGTGTAAGCTGATTGCCTGGGGTGAGGGGTAGGTGAGAATAAAATAATTAGAGTATAACTGTCGCTATGAAAAGTATACTGGTAGCAACAAAGAAAGTTGAACAATTCTATTCAGAAGACCTGAGGAAGGCTCCAAGAGAGGTAAATCTCCACCTGAGCCTTGAAATATGAGTGCAGAAAGGGTTTTCTAGGTGAGAGATCAATGTGTGAAAGACACAGGACCTGAAAGAACATGGCATGTTCGATGGATATTTCAAAATTCAGAATCCCAAATTTAATTTAGTACTATTTATGTGAAAAATGTTACTGGCCCTTATATAAACTGAACTGTTTAGTAAAGTATATATAATAAATACATCTACTGAACTGAATGATTAAATCCTCACTTTAAGGTAGTGCCTTGGTCTTTAAATCTTTCAAACACACAAAGAAGATTTTCCTTTACATTATAGAGTTATTGATAGCATTTCTGTTGATACTTCAACCTTGTGTATTTGAAGTAAAAACTTAAAAATCAAATGCTAAGTATAATCTGAAGAGATACCACAAGGACTTGTAGTGCTCCGTGGTGTAGTGGGAATGGATGAAAATGAGAAATAACATGCGGTATGTTTTATCTGTGCTAGATATAATCCTTCCATTTTGTTCGTATCTTATAGGAAAACCACACTTGTTTTCTTCAGATAGTACTTTAAAATGTCTGTAGATTAATAGCCCCTTCTCAGCCTGAATGAGCTTACTAGAACTAGGTGTAGAAATTCATTTGCCATTTGTGTTGTGCAACTTTATGCGCCTCATGGGTGGTGTGATGTTACCTTAATTCTGGCTGCTGTTACCACATGGACTGGTTAAAATTGTGGGTACAAGTAGCTTTTTACCCAGTTTAATAGCATCTGACCATGAACAGTGACTCTTGGACTGGGATTGCAGAGGAATAGTCCTTTTGAACCAGCATAAGAGCAGGTGTTGTTTACCTCGTTAGTATGTAGAATAAGCTAGTTTATCTAGTGTATAGAATGAGTTATATTTCAGAATGCTGAAATATGGGCATTTGCATATAAAATCATCCTGTAGTGATGTATGACAGACATTAACACAATGTTGATGTCTATAGGTAACACCCCAGGGACTGGGCACTGCCCTGTAACCAAGAGGATTCTTATTTCTGTAGCCTAAGATATGAATATTCAGCAACAGTGGCATAACTAAATCCAAAAGAGCCTCAGTCAGGTTAGTCAGGAGTTGCCACCAGATGAGTTCAGATTCAAGTCAGGTCCTGTCCACTAGTGAATTGCACACAAAAAGCGTTAGTTTTCATAGCTTTCTGGATTTTGAAATTGCCAATAAAGGATTGTGGATTTGTAACTTTACACATTTTTTGACATACCTCACTCTCTTGCATTCTTTTCAGTTTATTCGGATTTGTTAAAATGGTTATCATTTGTCACTGAAGGTCTTGACGAAGTTAGTTGTAAAAACTAAGTAAATATTAAGGAAACACCAGATTTCAGAGGAAAGGAACGTGTCTTAAATATTTCCGTAGCATTGGTATCTTCTTGACTTCTGCAAAACCTCTTGAGTCAAGGAGAGGAAGCTTTTCACTAGTCAGTGCCAGACATTCTAGGTATCTAATAGTTCTTATTTTAGATCTTTTACATTCTAGATACCTAGTATTTCTTACTAATATGAAGAACACTACTGTATAAACTTTGTAATAAAATGTTACTGTGGTTGGTAGTGGCCAAGGTTCTCTGAAATACTGGGTTAGGATCTTAAAGCTGGGTTTGCACACCACTGATTCAGTATGTTTCCTGTCTCGCACTACAAATAGTGTCACCAAGTATAGAAACCTAAAATAAGAGCAACTCCTACATTCTGCAAGTCTGAAAAGTTCTCAGACCTACCGGATAGCCAGGTTTTATCCTGGGAAGGAAGAAATTAGTTTGAAATACCACCTGACACATTGTTTGAAGTCAGTTTCCTATCATGCCATTTTGTTTTGTCTATAGTGAAGAGAGACATTTCATTTCTCTCAAAATTGTTTTTAAGTTTTATTTTATTTATTTATTTTTATTAGAGAGAGCAGGAGAGAGGGGTCAGAGGGAAGGTAAGAGAGAGAGGGAGAGAGAATCTCAAGCAGGCTCGACACTTAGCACAGAGCCCGACACAGAGCTCGAATCCCATGATTCATGAACTATGGTATATGCTAACCTGCTACTTAACTGTTTATAAATTTCCATTACTGATTACAAATGGGAAAATTTTCCTGAAGTCATTTTATTTTGTTTTTTTTTAGTAATATTTATTTTTTATTTTTTAATTTTTTTTATTTTTTTATTTTTAAAAATTTATATCCAAATTAGTTAGCATATAGTGAAACAATGATTTCAGGAGTAGATTCCTTAATGCCTCTTACCCATTTAGCCCATCCCCCCTCCCACAGTCCCTCCGTTTTAGTTCAGTAAATCACGATGGACAAGGGTGGCCACTCAAAGCCTTATCTCTGTGTGATAATGAGAGGTCACAGGATGTGAGGAGATGACCAAGAATGGCACAATAGTAAACCAAGGATATTTGGGGCAGGGGCAGGCTGTGGCCCCTTTTCATGTGCCCAAGCATCATTAGTATAGGACTGAAGTTATATGTGTGTTTCCTTTAAGAGGGTTTACAGTTCATGAGCCTCTAGAAAGCAAATCCTGTCCCATTCAGTGTACAGTGCTATGCCTGTACACAGTAAAAGTTTGCTGAGGGGTGGGAAGAAATATTTTTTACTAGAGATGTTTTATATAAAAAATTCTCCAAATAAATAGCTCTTGGGCTTAAAAGAGTAGGTTCAACTAATGGAAAATTCACATAGTACCTCATATGTGTTTTTTATAAATGAGTGATTATTAATCTAGCTTGCTCAACTAGGTTCTTCTTATATATAATATAAAAACCAATGCAGATTTGCATTGGTTATAAAAACTGCAGATTTGCTTGTGACTTTTTAAGAGTATCCCCCTGGCTTTATGCCTTGGGCTTCACAGTGGTCTGACAGTGCTTAGGATGTGAACACAACCTCTGAGCAGCCTTATTTCTCAAAGTTTCTACAGCTCACTGGGCTCTAACTACTCCTCCAGACACTGAGTCTGACAACCTCCCTGGGTCCATCATAGGCCACACCACAGCTGCCTCTTCCCTAGGGAACAGGGTCTCCCATGCACTCTACACTAGGACTTCCTCAGAGGTGCATTGCAGCCAGGCTGAGCTACAGGGACCCTGCATGCCTCCATGTCCATCAGCGGATGGCTGACCCTCATGCCCCCTCAGCCCACTTGGTGTCTTCCCAGGGTCCTCTCTGGCATGCTTTCATCATCATTGCCCTGCATTTCTTGCTCTCCTTCCCACTTTGGACATGGCCCTCTGGAAATCCTCTTGGGTTAAGCCACAGCCCTAGAGTCTCAGCCTCATTGTTTCACCTCCTCAGCTATCTAATACCTGGCTTTTCTCTCAGTCTTCTCTGTCTCCCTCAGAGCTGTGGGGGTGAGATCGTGGTCTTTCTTTTCTCCAAGACCCATTCTAGACCTCATCCACTGCCCCCTCTGTGGAAACCTCTCTTCCCTCAACTGTACCTTGTCCCTCCTCATTGCCACCATGTCTTCTGATCTCCTGCTTACTTGCCTTTTTTTTTTTTTTTAATGGCTTAGCTATTTACCCATCAGCTCCTTGACCCCCTCACCCTTTGTGGCTTCCTGACTTTATCTTCTGGACACTTGTCATTATGCAGATTTGTATCTGAGAAAAACCTGTGTCCTCCCGATTTTTCACTTAGTCACTCTCAAGCCACCTGCTCTGTTTTTTGCTTTTTTACAAAGCTGGTCTTTTTTGGGAGTATAATTGATGATAATAAACTCTATGTAGAGAAGATGTTAATTTTGATAAGTTTTGACATAGGTGTACACCTACGAAATCATTACAACAGTCAAGATCATGAACATAGCCATCATTCCCAATGGTTTCCTCATGCCTTTTTCCCACCCCCCTGCCAAGTTCCCAGGTAACCACTGATCTGCTTTTTATCATTATAGATTAGTTTGATTTTCTAGAGTCTCATAGAAATAGAATCATGCAGTATATACTCTCCTTTGGCTTCTTTCATCCAATAAAATTATTTTGAGATTCATCTGTGTTGATGTATATCTTAATAGTTCATTTCTGAGTAGTATAGTATTTCATTGTATAGTTATACTATAGTTTATCTGTTCACCTGTTGATGGGCATTTGGGCTGTTTCTAGTATTTGCATACAAGTAGAACTACTGTAAACATTTGTGTACAAGTCTCTATGTAGACATGTACTTTCCTGTCTCTTGAGAATGGAATGGCTGAATCATATAAAATTATATGTTTAGTTGACAGACTGCTTCCCAGAGTGGTTGACATTCCCACCAGTAGTATGAGAGTTCCAATTACTTTACGTTCCTATCAACACTTAGTATCATCAGTCTTTTTATTTCAGTGGTAGTACTACCTTGCTGTGGTTTTAATTTTTCATTTCTCTAATGACAAATGACTTTGAACATTTTTCCTCTGCTATTTGCCATCTGTATGTCTTTGGCAAAGTGTACGTGTGAATTGATTGGCCACTTTTAAAAAAAAATTTAGTTTGGGGCGCCTGAGTGGCTTAGTCGGTCGGCATCCCGCTTCGGCACAGGTCATGATCTCTCGTAGTTTATGGGTTCAAGCCCTGCGTCGGGCTCTGGGCTGACAGCTCAGAGCCTGGAGCCTGCTTCAGATTCTGTGTCTCCCTCTCTCTCTCTGCCCCTTCCCTGCTCACATTCTGTCTCTCTCTCTCTCTCCCTCTCTCTCTCTCTCTCTCAAAAATAAATAAACATTAAAATTTTTTTTTTAATTTAGTTTGTCTTCTTAATATTGAATTTTAAAAGTTCTTTACGAATTCTGGATTTATGTGCTTTACCTGATATGTGACTTGGAAATATTCTCTCCCTATCTCTGACTTGTCTTTTCATTGCTTTACTTGTGTCCTTCAAAGATTCAAAGTTTCTAATTTTGATAAATTCCAGTTTATTGGTTTTTCTATTATGGATTGTGATTTTGGTGTCCTGTCTAAGGAATCTTTGCCTAACCCAAGATCACAAAGATCTTCTGCGTTTTCTTCTAGAAATTCTATACTTTATATGTTTCATATTTAGTTCCCTGATTCCTTTTGAGATTAATTTCAAATTCCTCCAGTGGACTGCGTTCCTTTGTGCTTATTGTAAATATTATAGTGCCAGGAAGTTCTGTGTTCCTGCTCCACTGGCAGCTGGCAGCACGGCTTACACACCATCAGCACCCTAAAGGGTGTTTCTCTGTGTTCTTGTACCCTTCCTGGTGGTATACTGTCTTTGCTTATTAATTGGTTTGAGGCATGATATACAGAGGGAGTTTTTTAAAAATAAAAACCACACAAGAATCAGTTTTATAATGTTAAAGTTATATTAGAACTATCTTTATGAACTAGTGACCTTAAAAAGGTGTCTAAAAGATTGCCACTTCATCAAGAGAAATTGTCAAGCAAGGCAGTTCTCACAATTGAAAATGACATAGGCAAAGAAGATTTTGAAAATCTTGATGAATTTGTTTTGTTAAAGCCAGGAGAGTAAAATTGTAATACATTCTGTGTTATAAACAAAACTTAAGCTAATGTGAGTTTTAATAATTTTCAATTGTTCAATATTGAGTTTTTTGTTTTTCAATGTTTTTTCAATGCTTAAATGTTCTGGGAAAAAATTAACCATTAAAAATGTATGAAAACATATCTATAGTGGTACACAGTTTTCCTTTTATGTTAGGCTCCAGTATGACTTAGCTGAACACTGATACTTATTTAAAACCTTAATAATGTTCATCATGGATTGTTTGGCACTAATTTTGATTTTTAGAAACTATTGTATTAAAATATTATTTTTTTTTATTATTGAGTTTTCTTGTGCAGACCCCCTCACTCTTCTTGTCCTAGACCCAGCCCTCCTTAAAAGCAATAAGACTTAACATTAAAAGGATGTTTATAAAATACAATAAAAGCCAGTAGAAGTTAGAAGTTCATAGAATCAGTCCAACTAATTAGATTTTATTTACTCATTTATTCACTCTTCCCTCACATGAATCAACATAGTGGCAATCAGTAGGGTTGAAGAGGCACCTAAAATTTGGGAGTGGATATAATTATAGTTTGGATGGGGTATTTAAAATTCCAAACAGATGTGATATAGAGAGAGAAACTTTTTGAAATTAAAATGAAAAAGATTTCATAATGGTAGTTAGAGTAGCAGTATCTTTGTGAACTTTGGACCTTAGGAAATACCTAAAGTAGCCAGGCAAGGCTCTCCGGTATTTATCACCAGTTTTCATGTTGAAACACTATTCTGTGTGCTCCTACTGCACAAGTTTTCTTTCTAATGCTGTTCTTATTTAAAAAGAGTTTCTAAGAGAATAGCTGATGCCTTATCTTGTGGGGAAAATGTGTTTTTCATATACCAGGTACTGTTCTAAGCATTTATATATGTTAACTCATTTAAACTTCATTAATAATTCCCCATGGTAGGCACTGTTATTATCCCATTTCACAGATGAGAAAACTCAGGCATAGTGAGATTAAGTAACTGACTCAGGTTATACAGTAAATGCAGAACCTAGATTTGAACCCTAACAATCTGACTTCTGAATCTGGCTCGTAAATGCCAAGCTATACTACTTCACATGTACAAGAGTTTCTTGCAAGATGGAAACATCAAACATGTATGTGTTTTCTATTGCTGCTCTAACAAATTACCAGGTTAATTTCAAAAAAAGTCAGGGACTGTTGGCCGATATGGGTCAAGACATTCTGTATGTCTCTTTGTACAGTCTGTCCTATTTATAAGTATTTTTCTTCTTTCCGTTGTAGAGAAGAGTGGATATGGGCAACTATGGGTAGGCCAAACATTAAAAATAAAACTGTGGACCCATTCAAAGTAGGGGAGGGGCTGATAAGCCTCAGTGGTCACGCACAATAACCAGGAGAAAGTGTTCCAAGAATGTGTTGCAAAATGATAGATTTGCCAGATGTCCAGGAGAAGAGCTGTGTGAGCGGACTTTATCTTGAGTCTTTTGGGGAGTGGAGTGTCTGTTGGCCCTGCCAACCACATGAGGTCCTCATGGGCATACTGGAGTCAATATTAAACTGAGGCAGACCAACCTTTGTCCAAGAATGGGTGAACATGGAGGCAAGGGATAAGGCCCCAGGTTAAGGAGAGGTGTGGGATAAAATAGTCCCATGAGAGCAGACACTTGAACCTTAGTTGTGAGAGAGATTAGCTCAATAAATGCTGGCTCTAGACCAAAAAAATACTGGATATGGTTTGGTGACAGAAGTAGAGGGAAGAGGGCACTTTAACTTCTGTTACTCATTCACAACCGTTGGTGATTTAGTGTTGTTGGTGACTTAGTGTTGTAACATAGTCATAACAATGGTGACTTTCCACTGAATCTTAGTGTTAAGTGTTATAAATAGCAACAGCAGTTACAAAATTGTGTGCATTTAACTAACATGTTGTATCTATCCACTTAAATATGACCTGTAGAAATTTGTTGAGACTGGCTCTATTTCTTAGTGGAACATCTCTTGAAAGTAAATATGATTTGATGTGTGAGTTTTAATTATTGCATAAAACTTATCATCAGGAGATTGAAGTCATTTTTTTCCCCAAAATTTTAGAAGAAAAGGTTCTCTTGCCTGACTTCCAATACATTTTTTTATTTTTAAAGATTACTTCCTTCTTTAAGGTTAAGATTAGAGCCTACATATGATATTTAGGTGGGTTGCCAAGCCAACTCCATACTAAGACATGAACATGTTATAGAATAATATGTTTCCATCCTTGTAAGAGAGACTTTTCTAATTAAAGTGGGCAGCAGCACTGAAGTTTTTGCAGTTGAATGGTGTAGTTCTGAGTAAACGTTGATTCCTCCTCCTTGACAGTGACGAAAGAGCTCTGCTAAAGGATTTATTGATTGCCCGAACATATAAACGTGATTGTCACTGCAAGGAAACATGCTATCTTGAATATTTGCAAAACATTCTTGTAAAAATGTTTTATAAGCAGTAGTTTTATTTATTTTTACCTTTGGAGATTAGAAAAGAATCATTT
Organism: Panthera uncia; assembly: GCF_023721935.1. Lineage (NCBI taxonomy): Eukaryota > Metazoa > Chordata > Mammalia > Carnivora > Felidae > Panthera > Panthera uncia. The sequence goes on along the minus strand of NW_026057578.1, from coordinate 44,708,267 downwards.
ATTTTATTCATGATGAGATATTTGCACTAGATCTACTGTGGGTATATGTGTTACTTAATATCAGTCATTTTGACTATTTTAAGAGTTTCGAAGAGTTTCACACTTAAAGCAATTTTATCTTAAAGATATCTCTCCTTCTGTGACATTGCTTTTCTTTTCTTTTTAAAAAAATTCTCTTTTGTCATAAGTATAATTTTTATTTCTAAAACTGACCTTTTAAAAATACATCTTAATCCACTCTGAGTTTTTTTTTGTGTGTATGGTATAAATTTATATACTCTTTCTAACTCAGTGTTTTACACTTTCAGGCTCAACTTTAAAGAAGCTTCTACACACTGGAAATTCTATTAAGGTATTTATTTTAGATGAATGTGCAATGTCATTTTGCAACATTCTTAAATTTACTAGTGCCATAAAGTGACAAAATGAGGCCATTTGTAGAGAAAAAAGATCTTTAAAAACCACTTGACTTACTCTTTATTTTTAATTAAAACTAGTATGGAGTTTATTAGTTGGAGTTTTTGTTCTTACATCAAAACTTATTGTGATATACATTTTAAATATCATTTGGGGAGAAGGGCTTAGGATTCAGAGTTTGGAATTTGGAGTTCTAATTTTGATTTTACTGCGTACAGTCAGGTAATCGTCAGCAAGGCGCTCACTGCTCCAGTTTTATCCTCAGGAAAGGCAAGGGTTCCTCTCCAAGCTTCCGAGCTAACATGCTAGATTCCGTTCACCCCAGCAATCTTGTTAAAATTATAGTTGTCTCTGAATTACTTTTGCTGGTTTTGAGAGCCATTCTGGGAGAAAAGAGCAGCAGAGCCTTACTCTTGAATATTTGTTTGTAGCATAACTTTAGGTTAACATTGGCTTATTTTAAAACAAACATACCTTTTATAATGATATATAATACCATTTGATGCTAGATAAGATGACCCTAAAACATAAATGACAAAAGAAGCCAGCTGGGGATATATACTTTATGGAAGGTGATTCACTTATAGCTAATTGAGTCATGTGTGTGACTTTAATAAGTTCATTAAATTAAATGGAATACTACTTAGCAATGAGAAAGAATGAAATCATGCCATTTGCAGCAACATGGATGGAACTGGAGGGTATTATGCTAAGTGAAATAAGTCAGTCAGAGAAAGACAGGCATCATATGTTTTCACTCATATATGGAACTTGAGAAACTTAACAGAAGACCGTGGGGGAAGGAAAGGGAGAAAATAGTTACAAACAGAGAGGGAGAGAGGCAAACCATAAGAGACTCTTAAATACAGAGAACAAACTGAGGGTTGATGGGGGCTGGAGGAGAGGAGAAAATGGGTGATGGGCACTGAGGAGGGCACTTGTTGGGATGAGCACTGGGTGTTGTATGTAAGCGATGAACCATGGGAATCTTCTCCCCACACCAAGAGCATACTGTACACACTGTATGTTAGTCAGTTTGACAATAAATTATATTAAAAAAATAAACATTGAAGACAACTAAAAAATAATAAGTCTGTATATTTTTTGTTTTATACCAGCTTAAACACTCATAGCTACTTAAATTTGGTGTGTTACTTCTCTTACATGTTGAAAAAAGGGGATGAGCTATTCCTAGCTTCACAACAGATCCCACATTTTATTCCTATTTTAATTAATAGTCTTATAGTTAAAACCTAATCAGGTTGTGACTTTATGTTTGTTATTGGCCTTATTTGTATTTCGTTAACTTAAATACAGTTATCCTAAAAAATTGGAGACGTGATAGAATTTTGTAATTTTCCTCCTGTTAAATTTTCTGCAATTTGGTTAGATACACGTAGAGCCATGTCATGTTTTGTCTGTTATGTGTTCAGCAATGTCCCCACTTATATTGCCTGCTTGGGGAGAAGTGGACAGGTGTGAGTGGTCATGCAGGTTTGTACACAGCAGTGGTGTGTCCACGGGCATGTCTGAAAGTGTGCCCTGGAATCTACTGTTGATGTGTAGAACTGTCTCCAGACAGGGTGTCTGTCTCGGTGTATTTTACTTCTGTGGGGAGTCAGCCAAACTTGCTTTTTTTTCTTTTTTTCTTTTCATTTCACTTCACTTCACTTCACTTCACTTCACTTCACTTCACTTCACTTCTTTCGTCTTTCCTGCAGAGCCTCATGTTTGGCTTAAACACTTGCTCTGGAAGAATCTGCACTACCTTGGTATAGTTGAAAGGAGATCAGGGAGTCCCTCAGTTGCCTGCATTTGGAGCTCACTGCATCTTACAGCTTCATCTGACATTTTTTTCATCTCTTCAGAGCACAATGAAGGTGGTAGAGAGAATGGAGTAGGGACATGAGGCAGGGAAGCTGGAGAGCTGCCCAATCCCATTGAGCCAGGTCTTCAAGGTCTTGTTTAGCTCTAAGTGTTCAGATTTTCAAGAACATTACATTATACGTGTACATATTGTAGTGACATGACAAAAACTCTATTCAAAACATAGTGTAAACTTGGAGGAGGATTATCTTTGCATTGTTTTCATGGGTAACCGATTGATGATATGGGCACTGTTATAACTCTCTTAACCCTATACCAGTACTTTGTGGTAAATTCTATTATCCCTATTTTACAGAGGGGGAGACTAATGCATAGAGAAGTTAAGCAGTCCTCCACTGGTCACAGCTAAGCTAAAGTAGCAGAGCCTGAATTTGAACCCAGGCCCTGTGGCTCCAGAACCCACACTCTTAACCCTTGTGTTTATTGCAGCATGCCTGCTAGTCACTAAGAAGAGCTTGGTGCCGTAATTCAACAGTACCTTTAACTTCTGGTTTTTCTTTCTCAGAACTGATTCTGCATTGCAGTGCATCTCTGCATATACATTTGGGTGTTTAATTTTGTTGCCTTTAATTCTGCTTTTAGATAAGGTGTGAAGGGATCAGGCTGTTTCTTCTGTGGCTTCAAGCACTTCAGACAAACTGTGCAGAAGAGCAGGTGCTGATTTTTGCTTGCCTTGTGCCTGGTTTCCCAGCAATCATGTCATCCAGAGGGCCCTGTACGCTGGAGACACTCATCAGTCCTAGCCCTAGTGGAGCTGATGGTGAGTAACTTTAGCAGATCTTACAGGCTGAAATGACTCTTGAAGTTACATTGAGGAATTCCTTGGTTTGTCATTATCCTACATAGAAATCTTTATTTCACAGATGGTTCAGAGGAGGAGTTATTTTCTGCTCATATTCATAGTAAAGTCTAAAGACATTAGAATTGAAAGAATTGGAGCCTATTTTATATGAAATGATGACAGGAGAAATTTCCTGAAGTGGTGGAAACAAGAATGGAAGGGAGGGGACAGATGTTGGCAATAGCAGAGAGTAGAGATGCGTGGTATGTCTGGAGTGTTTTTGTGGCTGTTAATGAGATTTAAATCCGCCATCCAAAACTACTGTCTATTGTCCTCCTCAGATTGTTTCATGAGCGGACATTCATCTGCTCACCCAGGCTCTTTTTTGCCAGCTGTGTATTTCATGCAGCATTCATGGAAGGACAATAGTGGCCTCCTGGGAGTATTAATAGCAGCCATTTGTGTCTTGTGAGTTTTCAAGAACTTGCCAGTTAGGGCCATTGCTTTATTAATGCATGTTACTTTATTGCCCAATGACAGGTACTTGATCTTAGGCTGACCAAAGCAGAATTTGAAAGAGAAAAGAATGGTTTAGTGGGAGAGGTGGTTTCATGAGCATTTGTACCATATTTCTAAGCCCTTCATGTACACTGGCTTGGAGTATAGTCTCAGCAGTTCCAGTGAAGGGATAGATGTATGTTAATAGAGACCATTTAAAAACAGAAACAAAACCCTCTTTAACTTCGGTGAAAGAGCCCTGCTTTTTTTTCCCCACTCTGCAGCAAAGGTATATCCAGAAGAAATCACTCCACTCCTACCAGCCATATCGGGGGAAAAGATTGCTGAGGACCAAACATGCTTTTTTCTTCAAATACTATTGAAATATATGGTTATTCAGGTAAGAGAAAAATCGCGGGATAATTCAGTAATGGTCTTACTCTCTGTGGGAAAGAGAAAGCATTTGTACCTTTGCTTTTTACTTTGAGGTGATTTTATATGATACTAAAAATAGAGTATGTACTGGGTCACATCAGCAGAGACCTGGCATATGTACTATTTTGTGTAAGTGTGTATGTCACAGGAAGAATTCAGTTCTCCACCGACTTTTAGATCATTACCACATTCACACAGAACACTTCACTTCTGACACTTGTGGTTACCAAACGTGTAAGTGTTTTCCCCCATCAAACAACTCCGCCACACCAGCTGGATGTCCTACAGTTTATTTCTGCTTTGAGGCTGTCTGCCTGGAGATGGCATCAGATCCCACAGGAGAAGGGCTCAGTCCCATGAGATGGTTCTGTCACAGTCAGGTGCCAGTTACTAGTGGTAGGCCCCAGGTTACCCACTGCTTCTATACAACTTGGCTACAAATCAGAGGTTCCCACAACTCCTTTTCAGGTTCAACTGATTTGCTAGAGTAGCTTGCAGAACTCCGAGAAACCTTTGTTTCCATTTACCACTTTATTAAAGTATGTGATAAAGGATACAGATGAGCAGCCAGATGAAGAGATACAAAGGGCACAGCCTGGAAGGGTCCCAAGTGCAGGAATGTCTGTTCATGTGGAGTTGGGGTTCATTACCCTCTCAGTACATGGATATGTTGACTTACCTGGAAGGTCCCTGAAACCCTTGCCATTGGGATTTTTCTGGAGGCTTCCTTACATAGACATGCTCCATTTCTATCCCCTCTCCCTTCTAGAGAAATGGAAGGGTTGGGGTGGGGGTGCTGAAAATTCCAAGTACTAATCACAGTGTGGTCTTTCTGGTGACCAGCCCTCACTCAGGAGCCATCCAGGAGCCCACCCAGAGTTGTTTTACTAGAACAAAAGATGCTCCCAGTGCTCTTATCTCTTAGGACATGACAAGAGTTTTAGGGGCTCTATGCCAGGAAGTGGGGGCAGAGAGCCATATATATTTTCTGTTATCTCATAGTGTATTAATCTATTTTTGCCTCTTTGCCCCTTCCTGAACCCTGATCCCTAGGCTAGCAAGGTGGATGGAGGAGGAGGCAGGCCCAGAGGCTGAACAGGCATATCTGGAAATAATAGCCAGAGCAGGCAGGAAAATTTGGGTGGGAGCACATAGAGGTGTTTCTTTGTGCTGTCAGCACAGGTCTGCTTGATGTCACAGGCTCCTTTCTCTGATGTTTACCAGCTGAAAACAGAGCTAATATCATTAGTTTATGATTTCAGTAGGCGATCTCTTTCTCTTGGTCTACATTTCTGAGCATTGATATGGTTCAAAACGACTGGATTCCTTTCTCTTGGCGAACACTGGTCATCCCTGAGTTCTTCCTGGGAACTCTGTCCAATCTCTGTGTCCTCCACAACCAAGTTTGTTGATGTCATAATCTCTGCTAAATCCACTTCCTCACCTGACACTCACTGCTACCTGCCTCTGCCCTGTCCCTGCTAAGACGGAGGCCCAAGATCGTGAAGGAGGTCTAGTGGTCAAGTCTAGAGGAAGGACACTTTAGTTTTTGCCCTACTCAAATCATCTTTCAGGTGATTTGACGGTGACTGCCCCTTCTTTGTGATATTCTCTCCTCTCATATTTTCTTCCTGCTTTCCTCCTCCCTTTCTTTTATTTCTTGCCACTTTTCTTTGGGGACTGTCTCTCTCTGCTGTTTCTCAAGATTCAGTCCTTGGCTCCCTTTCTGACTACTCTGTCCTGTTGGGCAATCTTGTGTACTCTCCTCTCCCGTTTCCTTTAGCCAGCACCAGAAACACAAGGACTCCAAAATCCTAAGAGCAGGCTGGCGTATTCTGTTGTCTTCTGGAAACTCTGCATTTCCACCTGCAACTCAAACCACCTGTTCAGAAGTGGTAGGGCATTCCATCTGTCCCAGGAGATCAGCATGAAGTATTGAGAACTTGGATGTGTTGGTGTACTTGGGTCTCATTCTAGATATGTCACTAATGAGCTGTGTGACCTCAGATAAGTCACACAATCCCCAGAATCCCAGTGGAGGAAGGATGCTGGTGATATAAGGTGGTGGTTTTTATGCAGATTGTGCATAAATCATGTGCAGAATTGTATGTTCATGTCCATCCCTCTCTTTTTCTCTCCCTTTTCTCCACTGGCTCACCCCAGAGAACTTGTGATACACTCTGTGTATTAGAACTTCTGACAGGTCACAGACACTGAGCCCCTCTGCCCCAGGGGCATTCAAAGTTCCACATCCCTTTACCTCAGATGCTGCACAAAGTATTTTCATTTTCTAAGTGGGCTGCATCATGAAGGAAGTTGGGAAGCTCTGCTTTAGAGCACTCTGTGTTCTAACAAGTGCTAAGAACTAGTAACAGGTACAGGTGGACTGGCAGGCCTGGCTTATCTTAGCCTGTGGAGTGCTTTTAATAAGGAGAATGCACTTTCCAAATTTCCATAGCTTTGCCTTTTAATGATACTGATTTTGCATGAAATCCTTGCAAGGGGTTATTTCTTTATTTCCTGTTTATCATAGGCGTGCCTGGGTGGCTCAGTCAGTTAAGCATCTGACTTCGGCTCAGGTCATGATCTTATAGTTCATGGGTTCAAGCCCCGCATCGGGTTTTGTGCTGACAGCTCAGAGCCTAAAGTCTGCTTCTGAGTCTGTCTCCTCCACCCCCTCTGCTCATCTCCCCCACTCACGCTGTGTCTCCATCTCTCAAAAAGTGAATGAACATTAAACAAAATTTTAAAAAATTCCTGTTTATTATAAATGGCCTTTTTTGTGTTAAAAAAAAAAACCCCACCAGATTACATCTGACTAAATGTTTAAGGGCAGAAAGAATATTAAATCCTTATAGAGAACATGTGGGAAAAAATAAGGGCATGATGTAGTAGAGCCAGTTTAAAAAGATATGATATCATTGTGTGATTTTTTTTTAATACTCAGTAAAAACGTGTTTCACGTAGTTACCATTTTGGTCATGGGTTTTGGTTGTAATTATATTGAAAACTTTTAATGTTAAAAAAAAAAACTTGCATTCCCTTAGGTCTTTTCTTTGAAGCTTTCATTCTTGTTGTTTGAGTTTTAAGATACAATTTCATTACATGATTGTCAACATTATTTGTCAAAATATTTTTTTGTGTGTTTAGAATAGGAATTTTAATAACAGCATTTCAGTTTAGTATACATTAAGTTGAAATGTAAATGTACATATGTTCTTTTCCACATATTATCCAAAGGCTGCAAGCTTGGAGTGGAAGAATAAGGAGAATCAAGATACTGGTTTTAAATTTCTTTTTACATTGTTTCGAAAGTATTATCTTCCTCATTTATTTCCATCATTTACTAAGTTAACAAACATCTACAAACCTGTACTTGGTAAGTACATTGGGTTGTATCTAGAGGATGTCCACAGGGAAGCTGTCCAGTCTCTTTCAAAGTGGCCTTTGATTATTTTTAAGTAAAATAGCCATTTTATTCTTATATTTAATGGTAACTTTATTGTAAGAGGCTTAAAGTTTCCTAGTAAATGATTTTACCTATTTGTACAAGCTTCAAGAGGTACCTCATCTCACAGCAATAAAGGGGACTATGGCTCCTGTACTCAGAATAATTTGACATGTGTTATGGGTTTTTGGTTGTAATTATATTGAAAACTTTTAATGTTAAAAAAAAAAAACTTGCATTCCCTTAGGTCTTTTCTTAGGAGTGGTGGGGTATGGTGAGACCCCAGACCTTGCTCAGTGGCTAGGCAAGCCAGCCCAGGCTACACAGCTGCCCACAGTAAGCCCTTTTATACTGGATCTTCCATCCAGCAGGTGCTGCTTACAGCTTATGGCGGGACCGATGCTAGGGCAGTTAGGCACCCCAGGGACAGTAAGCTCCAGAAAGGAAGGAAACATAAGGGAGTTTCTAACTTAGCTGATAAAGTTTTTCTTCTATAAAAAATGAGAGCATGGGGCACCTGGGTGGCTCAGTCGGTTAAGCATCTGAGTTGGGCTCAGGTCATGATCTCACAGTTTGTAGGTTCAAGCTCTGCATCGGGCTCTGTGCTGACAGCTCAGAGCCTGGAGCCTGCTTCGGATTCTGGGTCTCCCTCTCTCTCTCTGCTCCTCCCCCTCTTGCACTCTGTCTGTCTCTCTCTAAAATAAATGTTAAAAAATTTTTAAAAAGGAAAAGAAATGAGGGCTCATAGGACAGAAGCACCCCTTAGATTGGTGGCAGTGGGGGGCAAATTTTTCTCTCCCTATTGTTTTAAAGCAGTTGAAATTAGTTAAAATGAGTAATCAAGAACAATTTTGCTTATTTTTGTTTATTTATTTAATTTTGAGAGAAAAAAACAGCATGAGTGGGGGAGGGGCAGAGAGGGGAAAGAGCAAATCCCAAGCAGGCTCTACACTGTGAGTGCAGAGCCCAATGCAGGGCTTGAACCTATGAACTTGATATCATAACCTTTCCTGAAGTCGGATGCTTAACCAACTGAGCCACCCAGGCACCCGGGATCAGGAACAATTTTGGAAGGGGAAGATCACGACAGACGTTAATCCATCTGGAGAATGTGGACTACGAATTCAGTTGTCTTTGGGTGTTTATTTACACACACACACACAAACACACATGCATGCTTGGAGAAGGGAAAAATAGCAAAAACTTGGTGCATTTTGAAAGATGTAGAAGTACTAAACTTTAGAGGTACTGAGATGTGTATTTTGTTAACTATATGTGGGTATATTTTTTCAGAATTTGTTTCTGATTTTATAGTCTATATTCATGTAGAAAACATATTATTAATGTGCTGAAATTAAAAGTTATTTGTTGAGAACTGCTTCATGCAGGTTTCTCCAAGTGGATACAAGTTAGTACGAGAACTGGACATACAGCAAGTAGTATCTCAAACCCAACACCATGTAATTTTTTTGTATTGATTATGGAATTTAAAGATTGAGGAATGGACCTCTTATTAATTTGTCTGATACCTCAAAGATGAATTCTTTCTAACATAACGTAGATTGTATTGATTTTATTCTTTGGATTCATCTAAAGGGAAAAGGATATAAGACTAAAAGTCCAGTGGATTATGGTTAGTGTAGTATTGGATGTTAAAATACCTAAAATGATGAAAAAATGTGTATATGTGCTTTTATATTTTTTTGTCATAAAATAAGATTAAATTATTTTGTCATAAAATAAAGATAAAATAAACTACAATATATGTGAAAATATTTTTAGGCTTATAATCTGTCATTTCTCAAATTTGTTAAAAAGAGTTGTTAGCTTAGTACATCCACAGCTATATACCACAGTTGTAACAAGCACACAACAGCAGTACCCACCATCCCATCTTGGTCAGGTTGCAAGGCAGAATCAGAAACAAGCCTACCAAAAGATGTCATTTCTAATAATTTCTGGTTCTTTTTAGTCGCAGTTCAAACAGATATTTGTCTGCTTGGTTAAATTGAATCTTCTGTGGGGGTTACATTCACTAACCTGATATGTGCTCTTTTTTCTTTCAGACATCCCCCATTTGAGACCAAAGCCAGTGTACATTACTACGACTCGAGACAATGAAAACATTTACAGTACAAAAATTCCATACATGGCAGCTCGTGTTGTTTTTATTAAGTGGATTGTCACTTTCTTTTTGGAAAAAAAGTATTTAACTACAACACAAAACACTAAAAATGGAGTTGATGTGTTGCCCAAAATCATACAGGTATGCCATTCATCATCTTCTTTTACTTAGGTAAGAATACACTAACACATGCCAAAGTAATTGGTTATTAGGGTTCTTGGTTCTTAAGGGATGTTGGTTATGGGGACTGGTTTATTGGTGGCTTTGTCTGTATTGCTGAGGTGTCAGGGGAAGCTCTGAGGCCGCACTCTCAGTGCTCTGTTGACACTGCCATGACAAGGCAACCTTGGGGGCCAAGGAGACATTCTGAGAGATGGCTGTTGTGTGCACACTCCTGGCTCTCTCATTTTCCCTCTTTTGCTCAAGTACCAGTGACCTTGGAGCATAAGACCACGGGCCTGTGTTGGCTTCCCCAGTCCCCAACAACAGGAAGACCCTCAGGAATCACACAGGTGGGCCATGGAGAGGACCCATGAGACTGCCAAATGCCCTCTAGGATCTCAGGGGAAGGAGTGGAAGACCCTCTCAGGATTTCAGAGTGCTTGTTAAGCCCTGATAGAATCCCTGGAAGAGAAATCTGTCTCTCCCCGAGGCCTTTAGTGAAGACCTCTTTCTGTATGGGGCCTGTAGTGTACCTACTCTCTTTCGCAGCCTTAGTCCTGCACAAATGGCTGAGTTACTTTACCAGAAGGCTGAGTTACTTAGAGACTTTGCACCAGGTAGAGCAGGACCACGTGGGGAAGTTTGAGAGCAGCCACTCCACAGCAGGGTAATGGTTTTATGCAGAAAGTGAGGTCCACTTAGAGCAGGTTTGCTGATACTCTGGAGTTTCCAGAAGTGTGACCTAGGCCTGAGCTGGGAGAGTGCACACAGCTGAGTGATTATTAGCACCTTGATGAAGGAGCACCAAACTGAGGTCCAGAGCGTGTGGCCCCATTGATAAGAACTGACTGAAGAACTGGAGAATTTTGTTTCAAAGATGTCTGAGGGGGATACAATTCCAGTAAAAACAACAAAAGACTTAATGAAAGTTTTAAAAGAAAGCTTTAAAAAAAAACATTAATTTGGGGCGCCTGGGTGGCGCAGTCGGTTGGGCGTCCGACTTCAGCCAGGTCACGATCTCGTCCGACTTCAGCCAGGTCACGATCTCGCGGTCTGTGAGTTCGAGCCCCGCGTCAGGCTCTGGGCTGATGGCTCGGAGCCTGGAGCCTGTTTCCGATTCTGTGTCTCCCTCTCTCTCTGCCCCTCCCCCGTTCATGTTCTGTCTCTCTCTGTCCCAAAAATAAATAAAAAACGTTGAAAAAAAAAAAAAAACATTAATTTAGGGGCGCCTGGGTGGCTCAGTCGGTTGTGCATCCGACTTTGGCTCAGATCATGATCTTGCAGTTTGTGAGTTTGAGCCCCGCGTCGGGCTCTATGCTGATAGCTGGGAGCCTGGAGCCTGCTTTGGATTCTGTGTCTCCCTCTCTCTCTGCCCCTCCCCCACTTGTGCTCTATCTCTCTCTGTCTCTCAAAAATGAATAAATTAAAAAAAAATTAAAAAAACATTAATTTAAAAAACTATAAATTCATTAATTTAAAAATTTAATAGATAAACTGGCGATTGTAATGATCTCTGCTGAGAACAAAGTTGATTTTCCAAAGAAATATCCCACAATATTGAGGAGAAATTCAAAGAGATGAAAATCAGAAATTAATAAATAAGATCTGAGGACAGGCCCAGACCTACCTTGCAAGTATCATGAGGACAAAAGGAGAAAAATTCAGAAGTGATAATTGATCTAATGAAATGTTTACTTGAGCTGAAAAAAAGTCATGATTTAGACTAAAAAGACCTTCGAGTGCCAGAGAGATCTAGCTAAACAGACACAGACCTAACAGACATTTGGCTTTCATTGATTAAGAAAAAATTATACAGCCTTCCAGACAGAAACCACAGGTTCTTTTTAGGAAATGAGACTGCATAACATTGAATATCGAATCTAATCTATAGCCCTGGGAGCTCAAAGAACTCAGTCTCTCTCTCTCTCTCTGTCTTTCTCTCTGAACCTTGATTTGTATCACATACATAGTCAGATGTCAGATTGATTTAATTTCTAAATTGATTTAAGGTCTAAATATAAGAACAAAGCAATAAATTTGGGAGAAAATCTAGGGGAACATATACATTTGGGAAGTGGTAGACTACGTTAGGTAGAGACAAGACCCACAAGCCATAGAAGAAATGAGGTTCCACCTTATTTAAAAAATGTGAAAAAGGTTTGTATGTGCAAATATAGAGTAAAGCCACACACAGACTGTGAAAAGTATTCATGACATCTTAGCTATTAAAAGAGTTCATGCCTCTAATATAGAGAGAATGCCTACAAATTGACAAGAAGACAAACAGTTCAACTCAAAAACAATTCAAAACAGACAAAAGGAGATAAAACAGAAGTTCACAGAAGAGGAAATAAAAATGAGCCAAGATTTCACCATCAGTCAGGGGAACACGGTTCTGGACCGTTGAGAGACCTTTACTGACCCATCGGGTAGACAAAAACTAAAACTTATCAGTAGACAAAAATTTGTATGAAATCATATATAAGAAACTCAGTCATACCCTTGATAAATTTTATATTACATCTTGTGTTGTTAGGTCGATTCAGAGCAGTCTATTTAAAGGCTATGACTTTTTCCTACCTGGTTTTAAAATTGTAGAAAACCGTCACCTGTATTTATTGAAAATAAGTTTCTCATTCTTGAAAAATACATTTGGTTGCCGAGAAGTAACAAGAATAGCAGATTAACCACTGCTTCAAGATTCTGATTTTTTTCCTTAAGTGGCCATTCACACTTGTGAGTCATCTACTTTTATTATCTGGTTTTTTAGTGTCATAAAAGCCTGACCTCCTGAAGCAATTCGGATGGTTATATCATCCTAACAACAACAACAACAAAACTCCATAACTCAAACTGTCTTAAAGATAAAAAAGAAACATTTTAATTTCATAAAATAAGCTCATGGCAGGGCTGGCAGAGAATATGGTTTACTCACACTCTTTCCATGATTCTCTACAGTCTTCCCTCCTCTGCCCTTTCTCTCTGGCAGGTTTGTCTTCAGCTTCCCCTTGGATTGTAAGATGGCTGCCAACAGCTGGGGCACTGCCCTCTTTGTTCATATTCAGAGACAACCCAAAAATAAAAAGCCCTTCTCTTGATGAGATCCCATAGTTCATTTTTGTTTTTATTTCCCTTGCCTCTGGAGACATGTCTAGTAAGAAGTTGCTGCCAGGGCAATGAAAAAGAATGGAATCTTGCCATTTGCAACAATGTGGATGGAACTAGAGGGTATAATGCTAAGCGAAATAAGTCTGTCAGAGAAAGACAAATACCATGATTTCACTCCTCTGTGGAATTTGAGAAACACAACAAGTGAACACAGGGGAAGGGAAGGGAAGGGAAAAAAAGATTAAAATGGAGAGGGAGACAAACCATAAGAGACTCTTAAAGAGAGAACAAACTCAGAGTTACTGGAGGGGATGGGCTAAATGGGTGATGGGCATTAAGGAGGGCACTTGTTGGGATGAGCACTGGGTGTATGTAAGTGATGAATCAGTAAATTATACTCCTGAAACCAATACTACACTGTGTGTTAACTTGAATCAAATTAAAAAAAACAAAAAAGCCCATCCCTTCCCTTTTGTCTGAGTGGAACAACTTAGTTACTTGCCTCTCCTAGAACAATAACAAGGCACTGATTGCGTTAAAGCAATGTGAATGGCCCAGTAGGGACATGATTGGCTTCCAATCCCTGGTGCTGTGGATGGGGTCAGCTTCCTGTGGGTCACCTGGGCTGCAGGGGAGGAGGCACATGGAGCACCATGCATCCATTAGGGAAGGGAATGGGTGATGGGAAGACAACTCTCCAGGCCCAGTGCTTCCACACCCTGCAGATGGCTGCACCTAGAAATGGCCACTGCCATTGTGTAGACTATTAATATGCCTCACAGTAAGTTGTTGTAAGTTTTCTTTGCCATGGTAGCAAATTACCACAAAGTTTTAGTGGCTTGAAAGAACACAAATGTATTATCTTGAGTTTCTGGAGGTCTGAAGTCCAAAATCAGTGTCAGTTTGGTAAAATCAAGGTGTCTGTGTTTCTTCTGGAGACTCTAGAGGAGAATCCATTTCCTTTTCTCATCCAGCTTCTAGAGACTACCTGCATTCTGTGTTTCATGGACCTTCATCATGACACCTTCTGTCCCTGTTTCCATCTTCACGTTGCTCTCTCTGTGTCTGATCCTCCTGCCTCCTTATAGATCCTCGTGATTACATTGGGACCACCCAGATAATCTAGGATAATTTTCCCCTCTCACATCCTTCATTTAACCACATCTGCTAAATCCCATTTGCCATAAAAGGTGTAAGATACTCTAAGGTTCTAGAGATCAGGGCATGGTCATTATTCAGCAGACCACTTTTCTCCTGTAGTCCTTTCTGTGCCTGTACAGCTGTGTTCCCACCTCATCTCACATGTGTCCACTGTGTTCCTCTCTTCGTTTACAGTGTACATGAGAAAAGGCAATTTAAGCACCTGAATATTAGATTTGGGGGGCAGAGTTGCGGGAGTAAAAGCACATATAATTTTGTCTCCTGAAATTTTTTATTTGGAATTTCAAATGTAATATAATTTTGCCTGTGTAAAGTGAATATCACTAAATGAGGTGATCCAAAATCTCTTTTCAAAGAATATGCTGCTCTTGTAAAAATCCCTTTAAAACAGTATTTTAAGTGCTGCTTCCAAATAGAGTTCACACTTTTGCCATTCTGACTGTGCTAAAGGTCATAGATGAGAGATTGTGTGTGTGTGTGTGTGTGTTTTCCAAAGTGAATTTACTTCTGGATCTAGAATTAATACCTTTGACATTAGTTTTCATCAGGGAGGAAAGGAATCAATACATCGTCTAGACTTAGTTTTCTTACCACCTTGGAGAGTCTGGTTTAACAAATACTCTGGTTCAGTGGCATCATTCAGGGAGAACGAAAATATAGTTGCTCTCATATCCCATATATTGTGTTGGCAACAACAGCATAAACCTGAACATTCTTGGTGCATCATTTCAGCTGAAAATATTTTTAGTGAAGTGTTATTTAGTCTTTAGTAATTCATTTTTTTAAGTTTGTTTATTTTGCGAGAGAGCACACAAGTGAGGGAGAGGCAGAGAGAGAGGGAGAGAGAGCATCTCAAGCAGGTTCTGCACTGTCAGTGCAGAGCCCGATGGAGGGCTTGAACCCACGAACCATGAGATCATGACCTGAACTAAAGTCAAGAGTTGGACGCTTAACCAACTGAGCCACCCAGGTGCCCCAGTAATTCATTTTTGTATGAGATAAAAGTACTTCAGTATACATTAGAGAAAGCAGAGGGGTGATTTTAAAATGTCAGCAGTGACCATTTTTTACCAATTCTATAAGCACATTAACTGACATTATAACCCATAAAAATCCATTTGGGAATGTAAAAGAAAGTTTGAGATGGTATCAGTTGATCACATTTATTTGTATGATAATCTTTTATTTATAATTTTACTAATTGTAAATCAGTTCTTCAATAAAGATTCATGGGCTGTGGGTTTCCTGAAATTGTTGTATTTCGTGGGATGAACAATTAGAAAAAGTGAATTACACAAATTGATAACCCTATACGAGTTTGTACGTTATACAAACTCATTTGTTTGTTGACTACCATGTTAGTACTTTCTGTGTCCTAGAGCTCTGCCAAGGCAAATGCAGTCTGCCCCCAACCATGCAGGCAAATCATGACAATGAAGTTGAGTGGCATCAGGCATCACCAATAGAAGGGCAGTTGCGTTCTCTCGTTCCATACCTTCTTTGTGGGTGTCCCCGTTTAGTTTGACCCTGGGAGTGAACAAGTCTCAGTATGAGCTGTCGGTTGAGAAGAAACCAGGATGTTGGGGAGGGGTGATGGGAAGGATTAAGTGGCAGCCTGCATCGTGCAGTTTCCTGAGTCCTGGCAGTACAGGCCTGGTCTGCTTCAGATAGGTCTGTTTCACTAACGGAGGCTTCATCATGTGCCGAAGAAGTAAAAACTACTTTTGCATTTGCCACCAGAATCAACTAATACCAAATAGTAGTTGAGAATTCCAGCTTGGTTGTAGTGGGTGGAAAATGGACTCTCTCCATTACTAATTCTTACTTATGCTTTTACTGTTAATCTTCACAAAAGAGATAAGGAATGAGGAGACTTGGATTATCAATTTGCTTTCTCTCTCATCACTCACTGCCATTATAAACGTCTGTCAGAACATAAAGATGTTTTTAGAAAGTGGCCTTTTGTGGGGAGAGTGGGGACTAAGGCTAAGGAAAGCATTGTTCTATCAAGAGAAGTAGCTTTCAGTTTACAGTATGATGGGAAATCCATCTCTGGTGTTCTATTTGGATAACAGAACTCACTTTTCATTTTTTAAAGTTTATTTTAATTTTCTTAAATTGAAACACAGCTGACACAATGTTACATTAGTTTCGGGTGTACAACATAGAATTTGACAAGTGTGTATGTTATGCTGTGCTCACCTACCACCTGTCACCATGCAGTGCTAGTAAATACCATCAACCATATTCCCTATGCTGTGCCTTTCATCTCCTTGACTTATCCATTCCATAACTGGAAGCCTGTACCTCTCACTCCCCTTCACCCATGTTGCCTGTCCTGTCATCCCCTTTGCTGGCAGCCACCAGTTCTTTGTATTTATGGGTCTGTTTTTGGTTTTCTGTATGTTTGTTCAGAGTACATTTTTTAAATGATTTGGTACCTTTAAACATATTTCTTTATTTATACTGTTTAAATTACCTAATAGTTGTGTTATCCAATTAGTTATCTAATGATTTCAAACCTTGGTGGCTTAAAACAATAGCCCTTTTGTCATATTAAACATTATACTTTTGGGGTAGGGAATTTGGGCAGGATTTGGTTGGGCAATTCTTGTGCTTCATGTGGTATTAAGTGAGGTCAGTGGGTGGTGGTCTTCAGCTGGTGGCATCTTGGTTTAAGATGACTTTATTCAAATGCCTGGATGCAGTTGGAAAGTGGGGTTCAGCAGGGCCTCTCTTTTCATGCAGTCTCTCTGGTAGGGTCGCGAGACTTCTTCCCTGGCTACTCAGGGCTCTATTAGCAAATGTTCCAAGAGATGGGAAGTGGTAACTGTCAGCCTTTTGGCCTGGGCCTGAAACTGGAACAGGTCTCTTCCACTCTATTACACTTGTTAACACAGTCACACAGCCTGTGTAGATCAAATTTGTGGCCATTTTTTTTTAATTTTTTAAAATGTTTTATTCTTGAGAGAAAGAGAGACAGAGCATGAATGAGGAAGGGGCACAGCAAGAGAGGGAGACAGAATCTGAAACAGACTCCAGGCTCTGAGCTGTCAGCACAGAGCCCGACATGGGGCTCAAACTCATGAGCCGTGATATCACGACCTGAGCCGAAGTCGGACGCTCAACTGACTGAGCCACCCAGGCACCCCAAATTTGTGGCAGTTTTTAATTTGCTGTGTATAATTTAATGTGTATATATACATGAGGGTTTTTTCTTCTTTTTTTGCCTATGAGGAAAATGGGAGTTATTGATCAAAAAGTCACAGGTTATTGAGCCACAAGAAACATTAAACTTAATCCAACCTTTATATATCTATATCTATATCTATCTATATATACACACACACACATACATATATACACACATATGGATATATATGTATATGTATGTATATATGTATGTGTGTGTGTGTGTGTATATATATATGTCAGAAAAATGAGTACAATTTTATTTTTCTACAGAAGATAGTTGATGCGTCATAAGGATGAAATAATTTTTATAGGACAGCTCATCTCACAGTATGACAGTGCCTTTGATAAGCCACACAGACTTAAATAGCTAAGGCATGAAGAGAAAAATTGTTATAAATATAATCTTCCATTAATTTTCCCTAGAGATTGCTATTTGGATATCTGCTTTCAAACTGTCCTTGGTAGTTACTGAAATTATTATTTTGTACTACTCATATGTTATCACTTTTTGTAAAAAATATTCACAGTGGGTAGAAGTTTAGTGGTATTTGGCTTATACATTTTTGACACTTAAAAAATAATAGTGGAATTTATAAAAACAAAGCAAAATTATATGTGTATTTTATTTGGAGGAAACCTTTAGTTCTATGGGGAGATGAGAGCAGAATTCAACATTAAACTTTGTGAGTCATTGCATGAATTATTTTATTTCCTTGTGCTCATAAAGTCTTCTAAATATTTAAGGTTTTGTACATATTTCAGTTAAATTCAGTCTGAGATTCTGAATATAAAACTCAGATCAAAATTCTTCTTATAAAATACCCTCTAAAGATCTTGACACTCTTCCATCAGATATCATTTAATCTTTTGAATCAAATGATGCTTTCCAACATTGTGGCTGCAAAAATTCCACTGAACTTTAAGATCTCTGTGACCATAGAGTAAGTGCTGAATTTAGAGGCCAGAGGTGATCATAGTGTAAATTCACTGACACAATTTGTTATGTGATTTTACAAATGTAAATTAAAGTTTGTAGGTTGCTGGACTTTCACAGTCTCACCTCCTTGGAATAATTTAGTAGTTTTCCTGTTAACATAACTGAGTTGGAGAGGGGTTAGTTGGTGAATTGGAAAATTGGTGAGTACAGGTCCTGGAACCTTTGTGCTCCGAGCAATGCTGTTGTCCAGCTTGCTGTTAAGCTGACGGTGTCCAGAGTTCTTTAAGATGAAACAAGCCTTCAGGTTCACTGGGTGTTCTTGAGGGTTGAAGACAAGGCTCTCTCAGAAGTGGTAATGACTTTTTTCCAGACTGTTGGTGGTGGTGCGGGGCAAGAGAGAGCACCGGAGCTGGATGGCGGTGGGCCCACAGAGCAGGACAGAAACCATTCCAACAGCAGCACCTTGTCTGACCGAAGACTCAGCAACTCCAGCCTTTGTAGCATTGAAGAAGAGCACCGCACAGTGTATGAAATGGTGCAGCGGATTCTCTTGTCGACACGAGGTTATGTCAACTTTGTGAACGAAGTCTTTCGCCAGGTTAGTGTGTGTGTGTGTGTGTGTGTGTGTGTGTGTGTGTGTGTGGTGTAAGTTCATGAAATTGAAGAGTTTTTTTCTTGTTCTTTTGCTCATAGTACTGCAAGAAATACTATGGATGTGTTGGTCTACATTACAAGACTGAATAATTATCCCTCTAATCCCACTATGAATTTCAGTCATGTGGAGTGTTGTGATATTTTTCTTTTAGGATTTTTAAAAATTTTGTTCTTGTAAAATTCCTACACATGGAGAGGAAATTCTGTATATGAACAAATCATCCCACAAATACCCTTGTGCTTCCATAAACCCAGTGGTAGGTGGGAAGAAAGCCCTTGCTGAATACTCAGCAACAAATGAACATCACAAAGAAGAGCCTCAGGCTGGTGGTGTTCCCAGGGTCCGAGGGAGCTCTCTGGACGTTTCTGCAAACACGTGTACTTTCCCTACACATATGCATGGCATGCATATGATAGAAATATTTATGACACCAAATAATGCATATGATAGAAATATTTATGACTTCAGAGAAATAAGCTGAGTGGGGAGAGGAATAAAAGGAAAGCAAGGGCTGAGGCCAAGACGCTGACATAGCATACCTATGGTGGACACTGTGGTGGGTGGAATAGGAGAAATGTAAACAAGAAAGTAGGTGCAGGTGAGGAAGAAGACAGCATAGATCAGAGTCCAGGCAATGATTAGCAGCCCTGAACAACAACTGGGGCTGGCTCTGCCCCCCCAGGGGACATTGGGTGCTGTCTGGAGACATGTTGGGTTGTCACAACTGGGGAGGGGGCAGTGCTACAGGCATCTACTGGGTAGTAGCAAGCGATGTTGTTAAACACCCTACCAGCACAGGACAGGGCCCCTGCTACCCCATGACAGAGAACATCTGGCCCCAAATGTCAGTAGTGCTGCTTTAGAGAAACTCTGACAGAGGAAGCAGAACCTGCAGTGCAGTGGAGCAAACAGCAGCTCTGTGGTGTGGGGTGGAGCCACTGGCCACCTGCACCTTGGTACTAGTGCCCTGGGAAACAGAACCTGGCTCTTCTGTGGGCATATGCATGTGATGGGGGGGGTAGTGGTTTAGTCCGTGCACCCACACAGAGGGTGAGGCCCTCGAACGGCAGAGACCCATTATTGGTGGGGAGGAGGGATTGTGTACACGCACACGAATGATGCATGTGTGTCATGAAGAGCTTTTTGTGGAGGGGCGAGACTTCTAGGTAGTGATTGACCCCTTTCACTTCTGAGACTTTCATTAAAGAAAAATCAACCAAGAATGAACGTCCCAGCATAGTCCACAGCAATCTAGAGGTTTTAAAATATTTTGAATTTTAATGAATAAAAATTTTTGACTTAAGAAAATATTAGTTTAAACTGTAGTGAAAATTCCCCTTGTAAAATACTTTTCTGATTCTGTGGCTCAGCACTGCTTTGGTTCCTCTCACTTCCTGTGTCTTCATTTCTTGGCCCCCCCCCTTTTTTTTTGTTTGACCCCAAATTGCAGGAGTCGACCAAGGTTCTGGGCTTAAGCCTCTTCTTTTGTCACTGCACACTTTGCCTCCTTAGGGCCTTCATCGGTGACATGCAACTGCCACTCAAGCCTTTTGTCCAGACCTTGCTTCTTATTTCCACATTTGCCTTTTAAAATGCCCACTTGTGATCTCATCTGACATTCTAAGAGGTGTTTTAATGATAATGAGGACAAAGCTTAGCTTATTTTCTTCCCTAACCTCAGCTTCTCCCAACTTGAATGCTTCTTTAGCAGACTCATGTTCATGTGTGTAGTTTTAGCCCTCCTGGGCTCCTCGTCTCCTGCTCCTTCTGTGAACCGTCACCGGGTAAGTCATGCAGGGGGCTCTCTCACTCCTGTTCCCTCCTTTTCCTTTGACCAGTGTGCTCCTTGGAGCCCACACCTGCTGTGTCATCTGACTATACCTGTCCTGCTGCTGAAACATTCTTTTATCATAATAGTCCATGATTTGAAAATCTACCCTATTCCCTCCATTAATGTTGCCTTGTGTTCCTGTTGTACTTGCAGAAGGTGCTTGGTAACACTTCAATTTGAGTTGAAATCATCAAGGGCATAGAGGGCATATAATTGAGAATAGAGATCAAATACTTTATATAGTACAGGACCAGATGATAATATTTCAGGCTTTATTGATCACGTGGGCTCTGTTGTAGCTGCTCAGCTCTGCCTTCATAGTGAGAAAGCAGCCATGGACAGCAAGTAACAAATAAACATGATTGTGTTCCCAAAGAACTTTATTTATGAAAATCATGTGGTGGTCTGAATTTGGATGACAGGACATATTTTGCAGACCCCAATTTGTAACAGTGTTTTGAACCCTTGGAAGCTAATGCTTACTACAAAAGCTAGATATTATTGACAAAGCTTTTAAATTGTACACAAGAGATACATGCTAAATTGATGTGATTTTACCTTTGTTACGTAAATTGTTTTTTATACCCAGAGTCTGTCTGCCTCCATTATTGGTATTTCACCCCTGGCAAGAGCATGCTCTAAATTCTGAATTCCATTTAAGTTCTAAGTCCAATCTAAATTCCGTTCTGAAGTAGCTTGGGTCTGGTAGGCAACTGCAGACTACTTATGATTGAACTTCTGAGACATCTTTGTGCTGTGAAGCCAAAATAATATTTTTTTACATTTTATAATTATTCTTCATCAAATCTAATTTGAAAGCATATATGTGAAATTTAAAATATGAATGTTGCACATTTTAAAATATGAAGTAGAGACACTTTGAAGGGACGTGAGTTTTAACATTGCATTCTACTGCCCTCTTGTGGTCAATGATGAATTTTTCTTTTATGGATGGCAAAATGTGTCTTCCTTCATATTTGTGATTTCTTTTTCAGTTTTAAAGTATTCAAAGATTAACATTTAAGCCTAAAGGCCATTAAAGTTTAAAATGTACATTCAGGAAGTGCATGTTCTCAGTGGGGAGGTAAGATGTGTGTGTACACTGGAGACCAGTACGTGGTGGTGGCAGAAGATCAGATGTCCATGTATGTGGCCTGGAAATAAATGCAGATGAGGAGCCATGGGGGCAGAGTGGCTCGCAGCAGGGGCTAACTGTGCAAGTCTCCTTGGACCGGATGGTTCAGTGAGTTGCAGGCAGTGGAAATAGATGGTAACAGTAGAGACGAGATTCAGCCTCAGTGTACTGCTACTCCCAGCAGGCAGCTAGCAGTGAATGGTAGAAGCTTCAGGTAGGGCAGTTGTGTTCTCAGGGTCACTCCACTGGAAATTTGTCTTATTACTGGTGTTTTTCAGACTACCTTTTGTGACCATTTGTAGGTCATGAAATCAGCCCTTCAAAAACTGGTATTTTTTTAAAATAATGTAATAGAATAGACCAGAACATTTCAGAGTGTACTGCATGTTGTAAGGATTAGTATTTCTCTGTGAAACTTCTACAAAAAAAAATTTATTTATGTATATACTATATACAAATAGTATATCCTTCTATAAAATGGCTTACTTAGGTCATGGGTCTAAAAGTTCAAAGCACTACTCACTATTAATTTAAGAAGAGCATCATTCCAGGTATTTATATATGTTTATATTTGGCCACTGGCCTGGCTAGGTAGATAAACAGATAAGAGATTGGCAGAGAGGTGGTGGGTAAGGCAGGATACAAACAGACAGAGAGCAGCCTGGCACACAGAAGGGCTTACAGATGAGCTGATAGATATAATCAAACTGACAGGCAGGCATAGAAGAGCAGACAGATGGGTTAGACAGGCCAGCTAGAGATGGAGGTGAGCAGGGAGGTGTAGAGGGACAGGTGCATAGGTACAGACAGATAGGCAGACAGAGAATTTGGCAGGCAGGTGTAGGTGGACAGGAAGGCAGCCAACCATGGACAGAGACAGATAAAGGTAAAACCAGACAGAGGCTGACTGAGGTGAAAGCAGGTGCAAGAGAGCGTATGTAGAAATGCTGGGGTGGGGGTGAGGGGCTGACAGAGAACTTCATGACCATGGCATCTTTATTTCTTAATGATTCTTAATGCATTTTTAATGAAAAGCTCTGAATTTTATTTGAATTTAACAGAAGAAAAGAAAGTGAAACAAAGAATTGCTGAAATTCAAATAAACATTCTTTTATGAAAAATATTAATTACTAAAAGGTTTGTCTATAATGAAAACATTATAATCACTTTAAGGTGTTGGAATCACTTTTTTAGCCCCATGGTGTAATTTTAGATTTACACCATGGTAGATTTCTTAAGAAATATGAAGAACTTATCAGCCTTGTAGTTTCTTCAGCCTCCTCTCCCCATCTACTTATTTTATTATATTATAAATTTATAGCATAAATGTATCATTATTTGTAGTTGGTGTGGGAATCCTAATGTGCAGAGTTGTTTAGTCTTAATTCTGAATTTAGATAGACTCTTTCCTCCTTGTGTCCTCAGTCTTAAAATACTTGCTTTGATTGACTTCTTAGATGGCCTTCTTTTGTCACTGAGTGGGTGTTTTCAAGGTATTTTGAGGCTCTATTCTCTGAGTCTCTTTATGATGAGGAATGTTTTCCTTTTGTCTTTCCTCATGAATAGCAGTTTAGCTAGGTATAATAATTTCAGGTAGCTCTTTCTTCCAGTTAGGAATGTGCAAGTAAAAACTTTTCTAGAACTTCCAGTATGAATACCTTCAACATGCTTAAAGTAATAAAAGACAAGCTTGAAAATGTTTCTGGGGAAAAAGAAATTGTAGCAGATGACTAAGCAGATATGAATAAGAAGATAGAATTCTAAAAACGAAAAAAAATGTAATAATTGAAATAGCAAAGGAGAACCTCAAATTGGGGTAAGCTTAATAGTTGACTAGATACAGTTTAGGACAGAATAAATGGGATGACAGATCTGAAGAAATAATCCTGAATGTTCCTCAGAGAGATAAAGATGAAAAATATGAGAGGTTGAAACATGGAGAATACAGCAAGAACTTAGGAAGCATGTATTCCACTCTCCTCTGTCATTATTTTTTTGTCTACTGTTCTGCAAGTTACTGAGAATATCCTATTCTGACTGTGGATTGGTCTATTTTCTTCAAAGTCAGTCAGTATTAGCTATGTATATATATTTGAGGCAAAATTATTAGTCTCAGTACAAATGTTGTATATTCCTTTGAATTGAATCTTTCATCTATAAGAATTTTTTCTCTTGATTTCTAATAATGCTTTCTTTTTCCTCAGAGTCAATCTCGCCTATTCTTTTTTTTTTTTTTTAATTTTTTTAATGTTTATTTTTGAGAGAAAGAGAGCACAAGCAGGGGAGGGGCAGAGAGAAAGGGAGACATAGAATCTGAAGCAGGCTCCAGGCTCTGAGCCGTCAGCATAGAGCCTGATGCGGGGCTCAAACCCACAAACTGAGAGATCATGACCTGAGCTGAAGTCAGACACTTAACCAACTGAGCCACCCCAGTGCCCCAATCTTGCCTATTCTTTTTTTTTTTAATTTTTTAATGTTTATTTATTTTTGAGAGAGAGATACAGAGTGTGAGCAGGGTAGGGGCAGAGAGAGAGACATACACAGTATCTGAAGCAGGCTCCAGGCTCGGAGCTCTCAGCACAGAGCCTGACACGGGGCTCAAACTCACGAGCGGTTAGATCATGACCTGAACTGAAGTCGGACGCTCAACCAACTGAGCCACCCAGGGGCCCTGCCTATTCTGAATAAAGCTCTACCAGTTTGCTTTTGGTTAGTGTAGCATGGTATATCTTTCTAACTTTGTACTTTCAACTATCCCAAATCCGTATGTTTTGGATGTCCTCTTATAAATGGTGTATAGTCATTTTAATAGCTTTTAAAATCAAACTGTATCATTTCTGTCTTTAAGATTTTTTCTTAATGTTTATTTTTGAGAGGGAGAGAGTGAGTGAGAGGGGAAGGGCAGACAGAGAGGGAAACACAGAATCTGAGGCAGGCTTCACGCTCTGAGCTGTCAGCACAGAGCCCAACATGGGTCTCGAATTCATGGACTGTGAGATCATGATCTGAGTCGAAGTCAGATGCTTAACCAACTGAGCCACCCAGGTGGCCCACGTTTCCGTCTTTTAATTGGAGCATTATTCCCTTTATATTTGACGTAACAACTGTTGTAATTGTGTTTAAGTTTACTGTTTTACTTTCTGCTTTCTAGTTGTTTTGAAGTCTCTCAGGCTGGTTGTTTTAGCATCCCATTTTTCTACTCTTGTTGGTATTTTTACACTCATTTGTAATATTTTAATTGTTCACATCCCTAATTTAAGGTAGTTTCAACTTTTATCCCATAAGTATGTACTCTAGTTCCATTTACTCCTTTCCAGTTTATATGCCCCTGCTATGTACAGATCTGCTTCAACTCATGATGTGATTATGTCCTGATAAGTCCATCATAAGTTGAAAATATCTTAAGTCACAAATGCATTTAATACTCCTAACCTACCAAACATCATAGCTTAGTCTTGTCTACCTTAAACATGCTCAGAATACTTACCTTAGCCTACAGTTGGGCAAAGTCATCTAACACAAAGCCTAGCTTATAACAAAGTGTTAAATATTTTGTACTTTATTGGATACCATACTGGGAGTGGAAAACAAAGGTTATATAGAGGGTTTAAGTGTATCAGTTGTTTACCCTATTATTATTTTGCCCAGTTTTATTCTTTTTGTTCACATATATTAATATGTACATTGCATTCATTTAGATTCATCCAAATAATTACCCTTTTATTACATTTTATCTCTTTACTAATTTCTGGCCCAAGATTATTTTCTTTCTGCCTAAAGAATAACTTTTAAGGAGTGCCTGGGTAGCTCAGTTGGTTAAGCGTCCAACTTCAGCTTAGGTCATGATCTCATGTCTCATGAGTTCAAGCCCCACATCAGGCTCTATGCTGACAGGTCAGAGCCTGAAGCCTGCCTCAGATTCTGTGTCTCCCTCTCTGTCTGCCCCTCCCCTGCTCTCTCTCTTTCTCAAAAATAAATAAACATTAAAAAAAAATTTAAAGAATAATAACTTTTAAGTTAGATCTCCTAGTAAAAGTTTTTCTCATTTTCTTATCTGAAAATTTCTGTTTTGCTTTCATTTTAGAAGTGCATGTTTTCTGGATACTGAATTCTACATTGGCAGCTATTTCCTCTCTGCACATTGGATATTTGTTCGATTGTTTCCTTGAAAAGCCATGCTAGGTCATGTGGTTGCTCCTTTAAAGGAGATGTTCATTTTTTCCTCTGGCGGCTTTTAAGATTTTCTGATTGTTCTTGATTTTCAGCTGTTTTACTGTAATATGCTCTGTATTTACCCTGCTTTTGTTTTTGGGGTGTTTTTTTTTGACTCTTGAATCTGTGGGTATCTCTTACCAATTTCAGCAAAATTCTCAGCCATTCTTTCCTCAGTATTATTTCTGCCCCCTTTTGCCAATCTTTCCTTCTGCATCAGCAGCCATGCATAGGATAACCTTTTCATTGTGTTCTCTCTCTTCCCTTGCCTTCTGAGTTAGCCATCTTTTGTCTTGCTGTGTTTCATTTTGGTTTCCTTCTGATTTTTTATCCAGTTTTCAGCCATGTCCATTCTGTTGTCAACCCGTATAGACTGAGTTTTAAATTTTGGTTATTTTGTTTTTCAATTACATTTACACTTCTTTTTGAAACTTTCTTTATCCTGATCTCCTATGTGTTTATTATTTTCTTTATATTAAATATAATTTATTGTCAAATTGGTTTCCATACAACACCCAGTGCTCATCCCAACAGGTGAAGTATTGTTTGTTTTTTATTGTGGTTTTGTTAATATAGGCTTCTTTTCTCATATTTTGGATTTTTTAATTAATAAGCTACATATCATATTAACCATACTGCACAAATAATTTGGGTTTTACTATGATTTTATTTTCTTTTTTAAATGTTTTTATTTAAGAGAGAGAGAGAGAGAGCATGAGTGAGAAAGAGGGAGAGAGAGGATCTTAAGCAGGCTCTGTGCTCAACACAGAGCCCAATGTGGGGCTTGATCCCATGACCCTGGGATCATAACCTGAACTGAAATCAAGAGTCAGACAGTCAACTGACTGAGCCACTCAGGCACCCCTGATTTTATTTTTCACCAAAGAAAATTTCTGTTTGCTTCTTGGGAAGAGAGTAACATAGTATACCTTGATTTTGGATTTGGGTTATGTAGTTGTCTACATTTGTCAAAAGTCATCACGTGGTCCACTTAAGATTCGTGCTTTTTGTTATTTATAAATTTTACTTAAAGTACCATAAACAAAGTTTTTTCTTTTCAAGTTTTTACTTAAATTCAGTTAGTTAACATATATGGTAAAATTGGTTTCAGGCATAGAATTTAGTGATTCATCACTTACTTGTAACACCCAGTGCTAATCACAACAAGTTCCCTCCTTAATACCCATAACCCATTTAGCCCACCTCAACCTTCAGTTTGTTCTCTCTAGTTAAGAGTCTCTTATGGTGTGCTTCCCTCTCTTTCTCTTTTTTCCTTCCTCTATGTTCATCTGTTTTGTTTCTTAAATTCCACATATAAGTGAAATCATATAGTATTTGTCTTTCTTGGACTGATTCATTTTGCTTAGTGTAATACACTCTAGCTCCATCCACATCGATACTAATGGCAAGATTTCATTCTTTTTGATGGCTGAATAATATTCCAGTATGTGTGTGTAGGTACATACGTATGTGAGCATGTATATACACACACACACATATGTACCATATCTTCTTTATGTATATATACCACATTCATTAGTTGATGTACTTTTGGGCTCTTTCCATAGTTTGGCTATTGTTGATAATGCTGCTATAAACATCAGGGTGCATGTGCCCCTTCAAATCTGTATTTTTGTATCTTTTAGGTAAACACCTAGTAGTGCAGTTTCTGGGTCATAGGGTAGTTCTATTTTTAACTTTTTGAGGAACCTCCATTCTGTTTTCCAGAGTGGCTGCACCAGTTTGCATTCCCACCAACAGTGTAACATCTGTCGTTTTCCTGTGTTGTTAATTATAGCCATTCTGACAGGTGTGAGTTGGTATCTCATCATGGTTTTGATTTGTATTTCCCTGATGATGAGTGATGTTGAACATCTTTTCATGTGTCTGATAGCCATCTTTATGTCTTCTTTGGAAAAATGTCCAGTTTTCCCAACACCATTTGTTGAAGAGACTGTCTTTTTTTCCATTGGATATTCATTTCCTGCTTTGTTGAAGATTAGTTGGCCATATGGTTGTGGGTCCATTTCTGAGTTTTCTATTCTGTTCCATCGATCTTTGTGTCTGTTTTTGTGCCAGTACCAAACTGTATTGATGACTACAGCTTTTTAATATAGCTTAAAGTCTGGAAGTGTGGTACCTCCAGCTTCGCTTTTCTTTTTCAAGGTTGTTTTGACTATTTGGGATCTTTTGTGGCTCCATACAAATTTTAGGATTGTTTTTTTTAGCTCTGTGAAAAATGCCAGTGGTGTTTTATAGGGATTGCATTAAATGTGTAGATTGCGTTGGATAGTTCTATTTGAACAGTATTTGTTCTTCAAGTCATGAGCATGGAATACTTTTCCATTTCTTCGTGTCCTCTTCAATTTCCTTTGTAGGTGTTCTATAGTTTTCAGAGTACAGATCTTTTACCTCTTTGGTTAGGTTTACTCCTAGATATCTTGTTGTTTTTGGTGCAGTTGTAAATGGGATTGATTCCTTGATTTCTCTTTTTGCTGCTTCATTATTGGCATATAGAAATGCAACAGATTTCTGTACACTGATTTAATATCCTGTGACTTTGCAGAATTCATGTATAAGTTCTAGCAATTTTTTGGTGGAGTCTTTCGGATTTTCTACATAGAGTATCATGTCATCTGTTAATAGTGAAAGTTTGACTTCTTCCTTGCCAATTTGGATGCCTTTTATTTCTTTGTGTTGTCTGATTGCTGAGCCTAGGACTTCCAGTACTATGTTAAATAATAATGGTGACAGTAGACATTATTTATTTCTACTTTAATCTTTATTATTTCCCTTCTTCCACTGGCTTTAGGTTTTATTTTCTGTTCTTTTTTCTAGCTTATTTAGGCGTAAGGCTAGGTTGTATATTTGAGACTTTTCTTGCTTCTTGAGGTAGGCCTGTATTACAATAGACTTCCCTCTTAGGACTGCCTTTGCTGCATCCCAAAGGTTTTGGACTGTTGGGTTTTCATTTTCATTAGCTACCATGTGTTTTTTAAAATTTCTTCTTTAATATCCTGGTTAATCTGTTCATTCTTTAGTAGGATGTTCTTTAACCTCCATGTATTTGTGTTCTTTTCACATTTTTTCTTGTGGTTGACTTCAAGTTTCATAGTGTTGTGATCTGAAAATAAGCATGGTGTGATCTCAATCTTTTTGTACTTGTTGAGGGCTGATATGTGACCCAGTATGTGATCTATTCTGGAGAATGTTCCATATGAACTTAAAAAAAATCTGTATTCTGCTGCTTTAGCATGAAATGTTCTGTATATATCTGTTAAGTCCATCTGGTCCCATGTGTCATTCAAAGCTATTATTTCCTTGTTGGTTTTCTGCTTAGATGATCTGTCCATTGCTCTAAGTAGGATGTTAAAGTCCCCTACTTTTATTACATTATTATCAATGATTTTATTTATGTTTGTTATTAATTGATATGTATTTGGGCACTTCCAAGTTGGGGGCATGAGACTTATAATTGCTAGACATTCTCATTGAGTAGATGCCATAATTATGATATAGTGCCCTTCTTCAACTCTTGTTACAGCCTTTGGTTTAAAATCTCGTTTTTCTGGAGGCACCTGGGTGGCTCAGTTGGTTAAGCGTCCAACTTCGGCTCAGGTCATGATCTCATGGTTTGTGAGTTCTAGCCCCACGTCCGGCTCTGTGCTGACAGCTCAGAGTCTGGAGCCTGCTTCGGATTCTGTGTCTCGTTCTGTCTCTGTCCACCCCCCTGCCCCTGCCTTGTGCTCTCTCTTTGTCTTTCAAAAATAAATAAATATAAAATCTAGTTTTTCTGATATGAGTACGGCTATGCTGGCTTTCTTTTGATGCTCTTTAGCATAATAGATGGTTTTCCATTCCCTCACTTTCAATCTGCAGGTGTCTTTAGGTCTAAAGTGAGTCTCTTATAGGCAGCATATAGATCTTGTTTTTTGTCCATTCTGATATCCTATATCTTTTAATTGGGGCATTTATTCCATTTACATGTAAAGTGATTATTGACAGATATGAATTTGGTGCCATTGTTTTATGTGTAAAGTTGGTGTGTATGGTGATGTTCTCTGTTCCTTTCAAGACTTTGTTGCTTTTGGCCTTTCTTTCTCACTCAAAGAGTACCCTTTATATTTCTTGTAAGCCTGGTTTAGTGGTCACAAACTCCTTTAGTGTTTGTTTGGCTGGGAAACTCTTTATCTCTCCTTCTATTCTGAATGACAGCTTTGCTGGCTAAAGTATTCTTGGCTGTATATCTTTCCTATTCAACATATTCAGTATATCATGCCACTCCCTTCTGGCCTGCCAAGTTTCTGTGGAGAGATCTGCTTTGAACCTGGTTTTTCTTCCCTTGTAGGTTAAGGACTTTTTTCCCTTGCTGATTTTCAGGATTCTTTCCTTGTCTGTGTATTTTGTAAATTTTACTGCGATATGTCTTGGTGTTGGCCAGCTTTTATTGATTTTGGTGGGAGTTCTTTGTGCCTCTTGGATTTCAGTATCTGTTTCCTTCCCCAGATTAGGGAAGTTTTCAGCTATAATTTGCTCAAATAAACCTTCTGCCCCCTTTTCCCTCTCTTCTTCTTCTGGGACTCCTACAATATGAATGTTGATATGCTTTATGGAGTTGCTGAGTTCCCTAAATCTACATTTGTGGATCCACTACTTTTCTTTTCCTCTTATTTTCAGCTTTATTATTTTTCATAATTTTATCTTCTCAATCACTGATTTGTTCCTCTGCTTTGTCCATCTTGTTGTCATTTCATCCAGTTGGTTTTGCATCTCACTTATACCATTTTTACTTCAGCCTGACTAGCTTTTAGTTGTTTTATCTCTGCAATAAGGGATTGTCTAGTGTCTTCTGTGTTTTTCTCAAGCCCACCTAGTATCCTTATAATTGTTTTAAAATCTGATTCAGGCATATTACTTATATCTGCTTTGATTAAATCCCTGGCCATGACCTCTTGTTCTTTCCTTTGGGGTGATTGCCTCTATTCATGTCATTTTGTCTAAGTCACTGTTCTTCTGTTCTTTTATGTATTAGGAAAGCCTGTTATATTCCTGCTACTGAGAGTAATGGCTATAATTAAGAAGGGGTTCTATACTTTCCAGGGCCTGGCATTTTAGGAAGTGTTTCACAGTGTGTATTGTGTTTTGTCTGCTCTTTCCCTCAGGTCAGTCCTTTGCAGAATTTTCTCCTTACCTGAAGTGTGAAGTTATTGGACCCTATTTAGTTTATGATGTTTTAAGTAGGTGTGCTTTGATCTGCTTGTTAAAATAAGCCTGATCCTGGAGCACTCTATGGTCAGTAGACTTCATGCATGCAAGGGGTTTTGCTGTTCTTCTGGGGGAGGCGCCTGCTGCACTGGTTGTCAGGCTAACTTGCCCTAGTAAAGATGCACCTGCAGGGCACAGTGGGGTGAAGCTTGGTGTAAGTGGCTCCAGCCTCCATGGGAGGTGCTCTGTTGCTTACTGAGGTTGGTCAGTGCTGGTGGGCAGGAGATGAAAATGGCGTCACCCCACTCTCTTGTTCCTGAGCAGGTAGTTTGCACCTGCCGCTGTTCAGGAAGCCCTCATTGAAGAGCAAACCATCACCTGTCTTGTGTCCTTGGCTTCCATTAGATCGTGCCTTCACTCTGTCTGTGTCTGAGCTGTGTGCTGGCCAGGCAGCACAGTACCCCTGTGTTTTATCTCAGGCACCTGACTAGGTTTCAAAACTCCAAATTTTAGGTACATGGCATGGCACAGACCTATGCTTATCCTTTGGGGGAGCATCTCACCACACTGTGACTAGTGCTGATTAATCCCAGAAAAGCAGTTGCACAATCACGTGGTGTCTCAAAGCTGGCATCAGGGTTTGCTGTCTTTGGCTGGTGTCTCTGTTCCTATGCTAATGAACGGGGCAGCACATTGGTGCCTGCCAGCTCTTTTGTCCCTTGAGAGTCTTGCTGCCTCTCCCAAATGCACTCCGGTAAGGGAAACTGTCTCTCCCAGTGTGACCCAGGAGATCCTCAAAGCACACGGTTTGCTCCCAGGCCTCTGCCCTCCTTTCCCACAGGAGCATCACTATGCCTGACAGGCTCTGCCCAGCAGTGGTGCAGACTTCTAAAACTTCAGACTTAGAGCCCTGCTGTATGTAAAAACTTGCCACTAATAATCAGCTGCTCTGGTTTTCTTAGTGGTGTTGGGGAAGTGTTTCTCTTGTGCAATCCCCTGGGTGCTGCTTTCTCTCTATCTCTTTCTCTCCTTTCAGAGATCAAGTTTCCCTCCCCTCTGCAGCACCATGATTCTTTTTTCCCTGGAATTAAGTTTCTGAAGCTCCTATTTTCCATGATGTGTTTTCTTTACTCCCTCTGTTCTCTCGACATTCAGGTTGATTTCTTGGGTGTTCAGAATGATTTGATATTTATCTAGCTGTGTTTGAGGGATGAAGCAAGCATAGGGCAAGCATAGGGCCCCCCTTCTGCTCCGCCATCTTAACCAAGGCCCCATAACAAATTTTGAACTCTAGTCAGCGATATGCATGTTGAAATGTTTAAGGGTGAAATGAACTGATGTCTGCAGATTTCTTTGAAATTCATCAAAAATAAAATGTATTGAAAGAAGGAAAGATAAGGGTAGTTAGACAGATGTGTAGTAAACAAATCTAGCAAATGCTAATGGTAGAATCTAGGAGGTAATATATGGGTATTCACTGTAAAACTATTTCAACATTTTTGTATGTGTGAAAATATTTGTAATAAAATTTTGGAACAAAATTGGAGTCAGACACCATTGTACCTTGTCATACTCTTCTTTGTCTTTGTTGATCTTTCTTTTTTAGAAAAAAAAAACTAATGTTTATTTATTCTTGAGAGAGAGACAGACAGACAGAGATTGGGGGCGGAGGCAGAGAGAGAGGGAGACACAGAATCTGTAGCAGGCTCCAGGCTCTGAGCTGTCAGCATAGAGCCTGATGCAGGGCTGGAACTCACAGACCGTGAGATCATGACCTGAGCCAAAGTCAGATACTCAACCAATTGAGCCACCCAGGCACCCTGTCTTTGTTGATCTTTCTTGAGATACAAGTCAGAATATTTGTTACATTGATATGTTGCAGTCTTGTAACACAGATTCCTTTATTCTGGAATTTGATGTGACATAACCACCATCTATGGAAATTTGTATATTGCCTAAACCTTTGTTACACTGTAATCTGCCTGTAACTGCATCCTGTTTCATGAACATTAAGGACAGTATTAAATCTCTGAACCTTGATATCAAAACCTAGAATCATTGCTAGCTAACTTTGTAACCCTGGGAAAATATCTCAGGTGTTCTGGGTCTCATCTTAATGCCTCATCTATGGAATGAAAGCATTTGTTGTAGTATTGAATGCTTTTCCTTTGTGTTCACCCCTCAGACAGAAATATTCCTTAGAGCAGATACTCAAAAGGAAATACATTTTCCCTTTAGCTTTTTGTTTGTATTTTTGGAATCTTATATTAAATCAAAATTCTTAGTGCATATGTATAGGAGATTTGGTAATGTTACAAAGTCCACATAAGTGTGCACAAGGGGCTCTTGTTAACGTTGGTGTCTGTACTCACTGGTGTGCTGGTGAATGTTGAACAATTGGCTCTTAATAAAGGAAGGTAGGGTGGGAGGGAGAGAGGAAGAAAAGAAAGAAGGAAGGGAAAGTCAAGGAAAGGGAAAAGCCAAAAAAAGAAAAAAGAAAAGCTCTAAATTGGCAGCATTTGCCAACTTCTGTGTTGTAAATATTCCCTTTGTCACCAGCACAACATCCCTGAACATGGAGCTGGGAAGAGGGGTGACACTTGGCTGCAGCTGGCTGCAGTGGTATGATGGCTGTCTTATAATCGGTTTTTGATTCATTTGGAAAGGTTCCCAGTTGTATAGTGTTTATATAGCCAAATAGCATATCTGTGTATGTATGCATGGTCGTTATTTTGTGAAAAACTTATTCAGAATACAGAAGTTAATTTTAAGTTGCATCATGTTTTTTTCTGGCCCAATTATGGAAATGCTTTTTTTCCTCAGACAAGTTTGGTGTGCACAAAAATACCTGGCCCCGTAACTTTCAGAGGAAAATCTGAAATTGGTGCTGACTGGAAATGTCTATTATGTGGCTCTATAGTGATCTGAGCTGGTGTGGAGTTAAAGAGAGTCTTCTTTTTTTTCCTTTTAGGCATTCTTGTTGCCTTCCTGTGACATAGCTGTAACAAGGAAGGTAGTTCAAGTGTACCGAAAGTGGATCCTCCAGGACAAACCTGTGTTCATGGAAGAACCAGATAAAAAAGACGTTGCCCAAGAAGATGCTGAGAAACTAGGATTTTTAGAGACTGAGAGCAAAGAGGTAATATGTTATCACCAGTTATTTCAGCTGGGAATACACATATTATAGCAAAGTATACCTGGTCAGCCAAGGGGCCAGTCAGTAGGACACAGGCAGGTGGATCTCTTTTGTCATAGCTGATGCTCTCCAGTTGCCGAGTTCCCTGAGGACCCGTTTCAGTGAGGCTGCTGCTGTGCTCTGTTCAAGGTCATCTCCTAACCTTCAGGCTAAGTCCATGTGTATATCTCAGCTTCGTTATTCAGTATTGCTCGGAGCTGTTTTATAAACCATCGTATTTTACGGGTTTCTGTATGAGACTGAAAATGTCACTGCCTAAGTATTGACGTGTTTAAATAAATAGCATATGAGAAACTCAATTTAGAATGATTGGGCAGCCTTTTCTCGTGCAGTGGACTGTTCTACAGCAGTTAGGATGTTAACACACTTACAAGGACTAACCCAATAATGAGTGTTGTCTCCTCCATAAATAAGCCTCACTACAGGGCTGGCTGCTGTCTTCAGAGTGGGTGCTATGTGAATGGAACTTTTAGTCCTGGTTAGGTAACGCTAGTAGCTGGAGAAATCTAAAATGAAACAGTGGGACCTCTTCCTGAGACACAAAAGAAACTTAATACCATATTTATATATCTGGCATGCTATTTTGAAATCTAGTCTGATAAATTATTTCTAAAAGTGGGTGTTTGTTGTAGCAATTAACAACAAACATTTAAAAATATTTGCAGGGGTGCCTGGGTGGCGCAGTCGGTTAAGCGTCCGACTTCAGCCAGGTCACGATCTCGCGGTCCGTGAGTTCGAGCCCCGCGTCAGGCTCTGGGCTGATGGCTCGGAGCCTGGAGCCTGTTTCCGATTCTGTGTCTCCCTCTCTCTCTGACCCTCCCCCGTTCATGCTATGTCTCTCTCTGTCCCAAAAATAAATAAAAAAACGTTGAAAAAAAAAATTTAAAAATATTTGCGGCCGAAGGCATATCACTTTTAAATATCTATATTAATTCCATAGTTTTAATTTTTCAATATTGGTGAAATCATTTTAATAACTAGTCATGAGGCCAAAACAAATAGATAGACAAATGGAATTTATCACACATTTTAAAGGTCTGTGTTACAGGCTCATTCAGTCTGGACCTTTATTTATTCAGCATATACTAAATGCTAGGCACTGTTTTAGTTAGGTACTGGAGGTGGTGAACAAAATGGAAAAAATCTTGCCCTACTAAAACCTACATTCTCATGAATTTTGGTGAGTGTAAGGAATTAAATATGCAAACATGTGCTTCTTCCCCCTCTGTTAACTGATTTTTATCTTCTGAAGACCTCCTTGGAAAGTTCCCGTCATAAGCGCTCTTCCAGTTGGGGACGCACATACTCCTTCACGAGTGCAGTGAGCAGAGGCTGTGTGACAGAAGAGGAAAATAAGAACGTGAAAGCCGGGGCCCAGGCTATGCTGCAGGTATGCATCTGGCAGGAGACATAAAGGCCCCCAGTTGGAGTCCACTGAACATTTGTTTATTGCGATAGTGACATATAAAGTATGGTGATATATTTAGCCATCTGTCAGTAAACCGCTCTCAAGTTCTCTGAGTTTTCTTCCTGATTTCTTACCTTCAGTTTGTACAGATCTTTCTCTAGTCAAAGGAGACCTACGAGTGGGTTGCAGTTTCTTCAGAGGGATTGTTATGCAGTGAAATGGCTGAGATCTCAATCTGAAAAAAATATTTTCTGAACACATATGGGTAGTTAGTCAGTGACCTGGACTCTAATTTGAAAGATAATCATGATGATTATATAGTCTTAAAAGGAATATTATTCTTAAAAATTGCCTGTTTATGAAGAATGATAAAAAAATGCTCCAGTTTTTAGATATTTATCTGAATGAATATATAACCAATAGAACAAATGCCATTTGGGAACATTGGAAAGAGAAACTTTGGCTGATCACTTAATCTTATCCCAGACCTCAGGATTTTATCTCAGAAATGGGGATGAGGAAATTACCTCTTGGGTCCATCTAGGGTAAAGATTGTTAGGAGTATAAGTGAAAACACAGAGTGCCTCTGTTTCCTCTGCTCCCTGGTGCCTCATCCTCCCCCCCCATACTCACCTTTCTAGTTGTGTCCAGTTAGGCCTCCCACACAGAGGCCAGGCATGAGGTCTGGTGATGGCACGGGCATGGATTGTGTGTTGCCGGGTTTTTGCTGACACTGCTTCTGTCATCTGTCTCTTGATAGGATTTCTTATCATGATACCCTTTTTGCTTCAAATTCATTAGCAGTTTACTATAACTATTGAATTTTCTCATTTTTCAATGAAAATCAGCAAATAATTTTAAATTAACTAAAAAAAAAAAAAGATGATTTTACTTGAGTAGCTTCAAAGAGCTTTGGTGCCAGTCGGTAGTATAATCTGTGCCCCCCCTCCCCTTCCCCCCTTTGCCAGCAGAGAAGTATGTGTAGGAGTCCCTTCCCTGTGTCCCTTGTTAGCCCTTGTCCTCCAAGTAGGTTGCCATTTGCTGTCATTAGCCATTCCACTGCCAGTGTCTCCCTAGGTTCAGAAGAGTGTTAATTTGTTTTCTGAAAGGCTAAGTTACATCTACTTGGCTGAACCAAGAAACAAAAATTCCACTTGATTATAGCACAATAATTTTTAAAATGTTTAGTTTGGATTATAGTAGCTATTTTTGGTTTTTTTTTTTTTTTTATAGTAGCTATTTTTGTTCTCTTTGTGTCCAACATTTTTGCTCCTTTACTTGCTTTGTTAGGAAAAAATGGCCAAATGGCAGGTTTGATAAGATCATCTTCTTCTGCAGTTGCTGTTTACAAGTACAATTTGAACATATTAATTTTTTTTTATTTTTTTAAGTTTATGTATTTATTTTTGAGAGAGAGCATGAGCAGGGGAGGGGCAGAGAGAGAGGGAGAGTGAGAACCCAAGCAGGCTCCACACTGTTGGCAAAGAGTCCGACGCAGGGCTCCATCTCACGAAAAGTGAGATCATGACCTGAGCTGAAACCGAGAGTTGGATGCTTAACCAACAGAGCTACCCAGGTGCCCCTTTTTTCTTTATTTTTACCTTAACCAATACTAACATGGTAGTAAGAAATATTCATGGACCTGGCATTTTGATCTTTTTTAAAAAATAAAATGAAAGAAGTGTATAACATATGAAGACTCCTCACTTTTACTTGGGAATATGCAAAGTTTCAAATTCAGATCGAGAAGCCAAATACATTGAGTTAAAAGGATCTGTCTTGCAATGGATCATCTATGATGTACTTCAAAAAAGACAGCCACTAAAATTACACTAAAACCACTATAGTTGGTTAGTCAGAAACTTCTTTGTTTTCCTTTTCCCCACTTGAGGGCTAGTAAATTATTTGCAATTGCTGTTATCATCCATTATCAACTTTTATAGTGCTTATTTAGTAATCTTTCTAAAAAATTGGGTCATAACACCTTTCTAATCTTGCATAAGATAATCTTATAGGTTCTCAACATTTTAGTTCACCCACTTGACTTTTGAGCGCGTTTATTTTAATCTCTCTAGTCAGTTTGTACATCCATTTTGAGATGTTGTGTTAATGAGTTTCATCTACAGGTGAGCCAGAGAAGTAGATCCTTTGAGTTTGTACTGTTGAATACAAAGGAGACTTAAAAAGCATAGGATCTAGATAGATGGTACACATCCATCTATCCAGTCATCACCAGACTGACAACTCAGAATCTCCTACATTGAGGGGTCACTGGTGTCATCTTTGTCAGCGGTAACACAGTGTTATATTCCTGTAGTGCCCCAAGCGGTAACTTACTGCATAACAGCCTAGATGCATGCTTCTCACAGTTTTCTACTGAAATACCACTGACAGAAGGGGACAGTGAACTGAAATCCTAAAGGTCTGAGGCAGAGTATAGAGTGGTTGGCTGATTAAATTTTTTAAGACCTGTTTTTATTGTGAGAACTCACTTAGGTTTTATATCTTACTACCTATTAAGTTCTCATATTAAAAACATATGCACCAAGAAGCTATGCAGTGTCGATCACGTGGCTTTGGCCATTTCCTGGCTCCCTAGAGCCCCTGGAGGTCTGCACCTCTGTTGGATGCTGCTGGCCATGCTTACTGCCAGCGGAGTTCATGTTCTGGGAGGTCCAACAACAATCAGATGTTTTTCTCCAGCCACTGGCCAATCACTGCTCGTCTTCCTCTCCCCCTCCCCCACCTCCAAATGTCTCACCCAGAGGTAGTGAGCCTACCTTGTCTTTTCCCCCTTTTCCCATGAAGGAATGTCAAAAAGAAGCCTTCAAAACCTTTTCCGATTCATATGTTTTCTAAAGTTGCAATGTTAATATGCATTAATAATTTTTTTCTAAGGAAAGGTCTTTCAGGGGTCTCAGTTGTTTAAGTGATTCTAAGAGAAGCATTTTAAAAAATCTTGAGTATGTGTTGGTACCACTTGCCTTAATTGAAATAACTCAAAGGTGACTCATTGGTAGAGGAAAATTAATATCATTATCTTTAAGAGAAATTTGTTCAGATTCATATGTTTAATTACACTTTCTAATGTAAAATTTGTTGATTTCAAGGTATTTTTGACAAATGCTGCAAATGTCTTTTTGCTGGAACCATGTGCTGAGGTTCCCATGCTCTTGAAAGAACAAGTCGATGCCTGTAAAGCTGTTTTGATTATTTTTAGGCGTATGATAATGGAGCTTACAATGAATAAAAAGACATGGTAAGTTTATTTCAAATTAATATTGTAAAACAGATGTTTTTGTTTTTCAAAATAATAATTAAAATGTTAAGACCTCCATTTATTAAATGGCTTTACAAAGTTGACAATAAGATGATAGTCTTTGGTTACAGTTTCTGTGAATTATGAAGAAGGTAAGTATCCAGTACTTTGATAGTTTATTTATTTCTATTATTGGTTTTAAAAATATTCCTGAATTAAAAGTAGTCATATTACTTAATAGTAGATTTTTCCATTTTAAACTGTCATTAGACTGTTTTGTGGAGAAACAATATAACTGGTGTTTTATAAAAACATTTTTTGTAAGCCTAGGAAAGGTTGTTAATTGCTCTGAAATGTTGTTAACTTATTTTTATTGCTTCAAATTTGAAGTTTTAAACTCACTTTGGAAAAAACAATTATTTTAAATGACAGCTTGTCAGAATGAGTGAATAAATAATGCAGTCAGAAATACAGTGGCGTCATGAAAATGTGCTTATATGAAGTGTTTTCATTTTCATCCTTTGTTTTTATTTGGTGTCTGTGTGTTTATAATGTCCCTAAAAACATTGCCTGTTTTAAAAACAGTGCCTTAGGTTTTTCCCAGGCCCTTGTCCCACAGTGAATGTATCACCCCAGCTTAGGAGGGGGTTTCAGAGTCCCCTTTCTTCATGTCTCTTAGTTCTGGTTGTAAAATGTCTCTCCGATCTGTCCTTTGCATGTTCCTCCCCTCCAGCCCTGCCCAGGAACAGCCTGGCTGTGGTCAGTGTCACTGTCAGTGACTTTTGGCTTCTGTGCTCAGTCCACGGAGGCCACTGCAGACCAGCACTGGTGCCCACTTCCCTCATGGAAATCCTCAGTGGGGCCCTGTGACCAAGCCTGTCTGATGCTTTTTCTGGGTGGCCTTGAGTCAGTGCCAGGGGTACTTTGGAAAGGTCTGTGTGCAGTTGGTGGAAAGCATAGAAATGAGACAGGACTGAGCTGACAGGGGTCTCTAGGGCTCCAGAGTCCAGTCCTTTTCTTTCTCAGTGAGGGAAGGGTGGGCCTAGAGAAATCCCATCATGCAGAAGGTTCACTAATACAGAGACCATGGGAATCAAAATGATTATTTCAAGGCATAAATTCCTCAAAATTCCTGCTTCCTCAAGAAGCAGTTGTTAAAGCTGGAAATACTACTGTGATGAACAGTATGACTTAAACAAAGTTAAATGCTGTGTCAGTAACATTGAGAGTAATGAGAAATGCTGGTATGCTGTCAACAGAACCATCTGCTCCACGATAGCACAGTTACAGCAATAGTATTTTTGATGGCTTTTTTTCTTTGAAAACGATGAGTTCAGTATATCTTAGTACCAGTAGTATTTTGATTGTCTTGATAATTTTTTTTTTTTGGTGGAAATTCTGAGATAAAGTTAAGCAATTCTTCTCTGATCTTTAATAATTCAGAAATTTGCAGGTTAAAGTATTTAAAAAAACCCAATTTATAGAAATAGATGAAAATACCAAAAAATAATCAGAACATAAAAAGAAGTGTGACCTGTTTCCCTAGCAGATTTCCTTATGTATTTTAGTGCCAGACAATGCCTGAATTCCCTTCCTCCCTTCTTTCATCCAGTAAATAACTACTAAGGTTCTGCTGTGAGGACGTAGGGCGAACTGAACAGACAGTGTTCCTGCCCTTGTGAGGTTTCTGTCCTCAGACTGAGAGACATAATGAACAAAGAAGCA
The DNA here is from genome assembly GCF_023721935.1 of Panthera uncia. NCBI lineage: Eukaryota > Metazoa > Chordata > Mammalia > Carnivora > Felidae > Panthera > Panthera uncia. The sequence goes on along the minus strand of NW_026057578.1, from coordinate 44,667,487 downwards.
ATTTCAGTGGTATTAAGCACTAAGAACAGTGAAGCTGGCCAAGGGGACAGAGTGGAGGGTGGGGGAGTGTTTTTCACCAGGTGCCTGGGAAGGCCTAAATGAGCAGTGCCCTGAGGGAAGGGAGGGATGAGCCACTGGGAGTTCTGAGGGAAGGGCTCCCTAAGGAAGGAACAGCAGGTTGAAAGTGTGGTGTCTTGTAGGCCAGTGTGGTGGAACAGAGAAAGGAGAGGGAGAGTGGGAGGGGGTGTGATGGGGGCCAGCCAGAGCCAGGTTGTGAGGCCTGGCAGACCACAGGAGGAACCCTGGCTACCCCTCTATGTATATAAGGGTAGGACACAATCCAGTTTATGTTTCCAGAAGATTTCTCTGACTTCCTCTGGAGGAGAGAATGCGGTGGGGCACAAAATTTGTGGCCATAGCTGCTGGCAGCTTAGACTAGGGTTGTAGCCAGGGAAGTGCCAAGAAGTGGAAGTGACAGTGAGCAGCGTTGTGTGAATGGGTAACAGTACCACATGTGTGAGAAGATGGGGACGAAGTAAGTCCTAAAGAGCACAGGAAACCCTATTTATTCTTCAGGGCAGGGACAGCGCACACGCATGATTTCACATGCTTCCAGAGAAGTTTTATACTCGTGGAGTTCTCCTTTGAGGAGGAGAGACCAAAAGTCAGTGTTTCACAAAATAAAAAACAAAAACAAAAACAAAAACAAAACAAAACACAAAAAACCCAAACTTAAAACTGTCAAAACTGTTAGGAAATGTTTTTTCCAAACTGGAGACAATTTTTTCACCCTCATTTTCTTCCAGAAGACTCTGTGTGGGAATTTCATGGCTTGCCAGGTTTTCATAGGTTCAGAAATTAAATTAACCCTGTGTCTTTGTCAGTCATTGCTTTGGTCAGATTTGCATTTTTTTGATAGCAGTTCCCATGACTGAGGTTTTATTTGAAAATTATGTCTCTTGTTCTCTTCATGTTCATAGGATGGATATGTAACCATTCATGTGGAAAGGATTGTTTTTTGTTGTCTTAAGCATCGCATAAATGTGAGCAGGCAGTGGTGACACCAGGGCCTGTGACGGGGGCCTGGGTACCCTGAATATGGTGAGGGTCATGCTGCCCCCAGCTCTGTACCATTTCTTCCCTCATTCTCCTCTAAGCTGTCTACTCCACACACATGTGCCCAAGATCTCCCATGGCTTGCCAGCTCTTCTTATTCCATCTAGAACCCATAGACAGCATGCAGCACAGGCAAATACTAGAGCAGAGTTATGAATGTATACCAATGGATAACTCTGGGACGAAAACCAAATGGTTAGCTACAAATACGTCAGGAAACCCTTAGAGGTCATTGTACCATGAGAAGCTTAATGAGATTCAACGTCATGTTAAGGGAAAACACTGTCTCAATATGTGGGGTATGCGAAAAGTATAAAGTAACTATGATTTGGAGATCCGTTCATTTGACCTAGACTAGATTACTTTGTCCAGTTCCTGATTTTATCACTAAAGAGCATGTAGACCATGGAGAAAGTTATAAAGGTGAGCAGGCAGTTAGTGTATAAGACCTCAAAGGAGAAGTTAAAAGGGGTGATTCCCCTCAGAACAAAAGGACCTCCCTTATATACAAAAGATACAGTGTTCTTGGTTTGTAGAGAATTGAAGAAAAGAAAAAGTGAGCAAACACGCTAATATGAAGAGTGTAACTTAGCTGTGAGAAAGAAAAATACCTTTTGGCTGTTCTGAAGAATTTATTGCTGTTACCCTAATTAGCGGTGTTATTTGGTGTCTTCATGCCCTGTGTTGCAGACTCAGCATCTTCCAGGCACAAAGCTCCATGCCTCATAGTGAACAACAGTGACCTTTCCAAACCCCCCTACCTGTGAGTTCCTCTGGAGTTTAGTCATAGTATGATACTGACTGCATATCTCCCCAGAATGAGGACCAGAATGTCCATTTTATTTCCTACCACAAAGATAGATATGGAGACCTCACAGGTTAAGTAAAAGAATGGATGGGAAAACTTAAGGGTGCTGCATAAGTTCACATGGGCATAGCTATTCACTGAACACCTTTAACAGACTGGTGTAGTTGGAGAGACAGTCTTGCCTCCCTGTCTGACGGGGATAAAATCAGGCTAGGATGATACCTGTTTTATCCTGCCAATCAATGTGGGCACAGGACACATATTTTTAGAACTGTTGTAACATAAGGTGGTTTGTTTTGATAAAATATGGTATTCGTTATAAAGTTGGCATTCAGATTGTTAATACTTCTACTCTGATTACCAATGTTGCTGAATTCTTAAGAGAATTTCTTGTACCTATAAATGAAAGTGCTTTGGAGACATGATTAATAATATGAGCTTTTATTTTGGGTGGCCCAGGGAACAGATGTTGCAAATACTACTCAGGATAACAGAAGCTGTCATGCAGAAGCCAAAGGATAAACAAATAAAGGACTTGTTTGCCCAGAGCTTGGCAGGGTTACTGTTTAGGGTAAGTCTTCTTCATTAAAACACTGCAAATGTAAGAAATGAATCATATTTTACAGCAAAATAATTTTAATCATTGAAAATTTTAAGAGTAACATTAAACTAAACTTCTAGAAATTTTCCTTCTTAGCTTTGTCTTGAAGGTTGTAATCTATTTTTTACAATTAGAACTAGGTTTCTTTTAGGCCTTCCCACCTGTCTGCCATCTACTTCTTTTGATTTGTTGAGGTTGGTAGAAATTAGGAAGATAACAAGAGCTGATGTCCTTGGTCGAGGGCCAGGTAGATTTGAGGAAGTAAAGGGTAAATGGAAGCATGGGAATGGGGATAAGGTCAGGGAGTGGTTCAGGCTAGACATAAAACTGTGAGAGCTGTTGGTATGTTGGGCTATGTGTTTAAAGTCACAGGACTGGGTAGGGTCACCATGGAGAGAGTAGGTGTCCTAGAGAGGAAAGAGCCATCCATCTCCATGATTGGTGGAGGAGAGGAGGCAGCCGAAGATGCTGAGAAAGGGTGGCCATGGAGCTGGGGGGGGGAAACTAGCAGAGTATGTATCTGGATGCCTGGAGATAAGTATTGAGTAAGAGGAGAATGACCAGTTCACCATTGGTTTTGACAAGATGTTGGTGGTTGTAAATGTTCTAGGGGAATGAGGCCCACTTAGAGTGGATGGAGGAGAAAATGAGACCTGGGCAATAGAGGTAGCAAGTATAGTCAGGACTTTGCAGAGGTGGAAGGGAGGAGGAAAAGGAGAGCCAGCTGAGTGGGCAGCATACATGGAGGACAAGGTTTAAGGTGTGTGGTTTTGAAGTCTGTTTGCTTGCCAGTGGGCATCATCCAGTGAGGACAGCCTTGGAGGGAGAGAGAGGAGAACTACAGAAGTGAAGTTCTGAATGAGGTGAACAGGGCCTTAGGTGGGAGCAGAGAGCCAAGGAGATGGGTGTTTCTTACATCTCACAGGGTGAGAAGGGTCAAGAATGCGAGTAGTCTGACATCACCCTCAGGGGAAGAAAAGAGGCAGATGATGAACTAATTGCATAAGAAATGGAAGTTTTAAAGGTCCTGAGGGTGGTAGACTATTGCAACATTGCTTTAGAAAGCACTAGTATTTATGGGATGCTCAGAATTTATGAAGCATTTCTAAAAGAGAACAGTGTGAAAAGACTGGAAAACTGTGATGTTCTATATAAATAAAGGCATTCATACAATAGATGGGCCTGCTTTGAATTAGTAGGAGATAGCATTGTGGATCATGAGCTGGAAGTGATAGATGCAGGGAGGAGAAGTCAACCTCCCTCCTCAGTTGACTCGAAGGTGGATTTGGAGATGTATACAAAGAGCATATCTAGAAAAAGGTAGGATATGGCGGTGAAGGTGGCACAAAGAGAAACTAGTTCTTTAAATAAAGTTATGTATTCCTATTGTTAACACAGGAGAACCCAACTGTTCATATTAATTTTTAGTAGTTTAATAGGATTGAATGATTTTGGCTTGATGAGAAATACATGAGAGGCTGCAGAAATAATTGGCATGTCCTCACTTGCCTTCGGAATAGGATAATCACTCTTATTCTGATTGCCTTGCTTAGTTATTAGATATATGAAGTGGTCTACCCATTCTTTTGTGTGTATTCAACCTTGCCTCAGGCGTGGTGCAGACCATTTGCTTTGCTGCCCGTCTGGATATACAAACACTCTGCTCACTTTGCTGTAACTCTCATGGAGAGTTTCACTGTCGGCACCTTCTTCTCGGTCTCCCAGCCCTGATAGGACTGGAGCTGCCAAGTGATGTGGGCAGAAGTCAGGCTTAGGGTAGTGAGTGCTTGGGCCTCATTCCTCACCAGTTGCCTGGCCCTGCATCTATTGGTTGTGTTGGAATTGGAGCAAGAGCTTGTCACTGAATTAAGCAAGAATCTATCGTGGAGTTCTACTTTTTGTTTGTTTGATTAGTTTTGATTTGGGAGAAAAATCTCCCTTATTAATGGAGGATCTTGTCAGATCTTGAAAATTAGTTTTAAGTCCATGATTGTTAATGATTTTGATGACATCATTATTATTTTGGCCATGGATCAGGAAGAATGTTTAAATTAAGAAGCAGCCATAAAATAGTGGAGAGAAGAAGAGCTTTTTGGAGGTAGACACAGAGTACCGAGCTCTGGTACTTCCTGGCTGTGTGGCCTTAAGCAAATCACTTCGCCTTTCTGAGTCTCTTCCCTAATCTGTCACAGTCAGGAAAGGACAGGGTTGTCCTAAGAATCAGAGCAGGTTCATCTGGGATTTATGATCATCTGTTGACCTCCCAAGCCCTTTGTGGGATCCAAGGGAGGAGAAAAATGTGAAAGGTCTGGACAGCTCTACCAGGCAATGAAGTGGGCATCATCTTAATTCCATTCTAAAATTAAATGTGCCATCAAATTATTATTTGTTCACTTATGTAGACGTCTATAATAGCCAGATGCTTGATTTTAAAAATTTGAATAAGGAAAGTATTAAAGGGGACAGGAAATTTTGAGTTGCCATTATCCTTTTATCTTTTTCAAATTTTTCCTCTAACATATAGTTTTTTCTCTATCAGTAGATAACTTGGGTTGGCACAGTTCCTTCAAATGAGTTAAGTTTTATTTAGATATTTACCAAATAATGGTGTTTGTCAGAAATGATGTTTTAACCTGTTATAAGTGCTAAACAGGGCCTTATGCTTGAAGGTCTCGAAGTATATCAGGAAACTTGGACCATGCTCCTTCTACTAGAAGTAGTATAGTATTTAAAATTACATAGTCCCCCGAGTGTGGTGAGTAGAGAAATGTAACAAGTGGTTGGCCAGGAAATGTATGTAAGAAAAGGAGTGGCTTATGAACACATGTATTTTTTTACATAGTTTGATAAAACATGAATTTCAGCACTGGAAGAACTTTGGAGATGCTCTTATTCGGTTTTTTGCTTTTTATGAGAAAGAAAATGACTCCAGAAAAGCCAAGTAAATAGCCCAGGTCACAAATCAAGTTAGTGACAGAACCCAGAGTCTGGGGCTCTGCCTTTCCCTCCTCCTCTTCGAAAAGGGTAACTTATTCAAAGGGCACCCTGCCTTCGTGCACACAGGTGCCACCCCTTACCCATACACTGTATGTTACTGTTTTGCTCTGGGTTCAAGTGTTGTCAGCAGAGACTTAACGATGGGGACGATTCACCAGGTCTGTGTATACATGTTTGTGAGATTTGCTAAGATGAATTTTATAAGCTGTGGGAAGTCACTGTTCTGTGCTTGTTTTATAATTAGTCAATAAAGTGAAGCCAATGCAAGATTCCCAATACAGGGTGTCTTTTACCACACAAAAACTCTGCTTTTAATCTGAAGCTAGTGCTGTAACCAGACGTGAGACTGAGTGCTGGTAACATTGCCAGTTTCTCCTTTTTCCCCTTACTCTGCTAAGATTATCTTTTTGAGCTACTATTTATTAATTTTATTGTGTATATGCACTTTATGGTAATGCCCTCAAACTCATTTTGAAAAAAGGAGTGTAAAATTGAATAAACAGAAGATGGCATTGCAATCATAATAAATAATACTTAAAAAATATTAGTAATAATGAATGATAAAATTATTTATTTTTTCTTTTGCACTGTTCTTAATTTTAAAAAATTCATCCATCTTAGAATCAGATTGTAAGTATGAAAATTTAAAACCTTGTTCTCAATATATTTAATGATTTTAGCTCAACTTTCACATTTTCCCCCCTTTAAAAAGTATGGTAAACATGAATTGAAACATAGAGAAAAAGTACATTGCATAAGGAGTCACTTTAAATATGATTTTTCAAGTGGTCAAAACAGGCCTGCATAATTACAGACTATTTTCTAGTTCTCAGAGTTTTCCTGAGATTTCCTTAAATTTTTTTCTTAATGTTTATTTTTGAGAGAGAGAGAGAGACAGAGTGTCAGAGCACAAACAGGGGAGGGGCAGAGAGAGAGGGAGACACAGCATCGGAAGCAGGCTCCAGTCTCTGAGCTGTCAGCACAGAGCCTGGTACGGGGCTCGAACCCACGGACCACGAGATCACGACCTGAGCCAAAGTTGGACTGACTTAACCAACTGAGCCACCTACGTATCTCCTCCTATGTGTATCTTAAAGAAAAATTTCTGTTTAATTAAAAAGCCAGCTTACCCCTATCCCATGCATAGGACAACCCCCATCAACTGCGGGGGTCTGTCTGCATCCGGGGTGGGCAGAAATATTTGCAGGTTGGCACCTTAACAAGAACATTAAGCTCTGACAATGGATTGGGGAAGTCACACAAACTTTGGGTATAAAGATGCCCTGTAGTAAGATTAAGAAAGCCTTTGGGGCTCACCTGACATGGACTTGGCACTTCTTTCAAGGGAGATGTATTTTGATGTGAATTTTAAAGGGTGTGGAATATCTGGGCAGAGAGAGGGAACTAGGCAATTTCAAGGTGAGGAGATATCCAGAATATGTGCACACTTGTCTGGTGGGGTTGCCCATGTGACCAATTGTAGTGCTGCAGACATAGGCTAGAGGAGGGACATGGAGAAGTGAGTAGACGCTCAAGGAAAGTGCTCTAATGGGGAATGCAGACAATGGTGGGAATGGATGCCACTTACTAGAGGCTGGATGGGGTGGCAGTCAGGGACACCTTGGAGGAAGTAATGTCCACATTGTGACTTGAAGAATGAGTGGGAGATAAAAAGCCAAAAAAGAAAGGAAGAGAGGAAGGAAAGCTACATGCAAAGGCCAGGAGCAGGAGACACCAGGTCAAGGAACTGGAAGAATCTCAGTGGAAGTGCTGAATTCTTTTTACTGTCATGCCTGCAGGTGACTGCAAGTAGAGCTGTCTAGTACCCAGATCGACAAGGTCAGGAAACCAAAGAGGTCTGGGCTAACCATGGAGACTCAGAAGAATTTTACAGGTGGTAACTAGAGCCACAAGAATGGAGACCAGAACCCCAGCAGAGATGGGGTGGCATAGGAAGGGAGAAAGCCAGAGCAGTTGGTGGAATAGGGAGATGAGGAGGTATACATGCAGTGAGTGTGGGACATTCTTCCAAGAAGTTTGGCTTTAAATGTTCTAGCTAGAGGGAGGAATCTGGGGTCAAGGGAACTTTTTTGTTTATTTTTCGTTTTTAAGATGAGGTAGACTTGGAGAATGTTTGAATGCTGATGGGGAGAAGCTGGGTTAGTAGGATAGATTGGAGAAAAAGGAGAGGCAGCGTTCATGGAAACACAAAGAGCAAGGAGGCGGTTCAGAGCAGAGGTGGGAACAAGCAGAGAGGAGCAGGAGACTCTCTTCACTTAAAGCCTGGAGGTGGAGGAGAAGCTGGGCAAACACATGGGGCTTGTGGGGCTTGTTTAATGGGTTTTATTTTCTCTTAAATCTGCAGTGAGTTCATCTGCTAGAAAGCAGGGAGGAGTTGGTGGAGCTGGAGGTTTACATAGAGGATGCTTTGTGAAGAGGATGCTAGAAGTAGCTACTGTAGAGAGTGAGAGAGAGGTGTCCAAGAAGCAGAATAGTTGTAGTACTGAGAGCTTTGTCTTCTTCCCGATTATGGCCAGGACCAGCCGCAGGCACTAGAGGGATTTTCGGTCAGGAGCTTTGTTCTTTTTTTTTTTTTTTTTTTTTTTTAACGTTTATTTATTTTTGAGACAGAGAGAGACAAAACATGAACGGGGGAGGGTCAGAGAGAGAGGGAGACACAGAGTCGGAAGCAGGCTCCAGGCTCTGAGCCATCAGCCCAGAGCCCAACGCGGGGCTCGAACTCACTGACCGCGAGATCGTGACCTGAGCTGAAGTCGGACGCTTACCCGACTGAGCCACCCAGGCGCCCCAGGAGCTTTGTTCTTAATGGTAACTAATTTCTCACGAGCTCAGATCCTGGTTTCAGTTGATCAAATGAATTCTGAGAAACTAAAAGAAAAACAAGATAAAGTGCTTTTTATTGTTTTAGAGCTCATTTTAGTAATAGTAACTTAAAATATTTTGTTAAAAATTCTTCTTCCAAATGAGGACGATTAAAGTCTCTAATTGGCTGGTTGGTTTCAGACGCTCATGGTGGCATGGATCCGAGCAAACCTCTGTGTATACATTTCTCGAGAGCTCTGGGATGACTTTCTTGGTGTGCTGTCCTCCCTCACGGAATGGGAGGAGCTCATAACTGAGTGGGCCAACATCATGGACTCCTTGACAGCAGTGCTCGCGAGAACTGTTTATGGAGTTGAGATGACAAACCTACCTCTGGACAAATTAAGTGAACAAAAGGAAAAGAAGCAGCGAGGCAAAGGTACTTCTACTCTTACAGGGTAACACCTGATGTCGGAGACTGGGGAGGAGTGTGTATTTGTAGATGGAGGCAATTAACACATGGAATTTTACAATAAACTGAACCAGCCATGTGGGCAGTATCTTTTCAATGATGGTGTTGGATTGTGTTTCATAGCACGCTGACCTCTTAAGGATGCTGAAAGGGAGTAGCAGTGGTAGCAACAATAATATAATGGCTAGTGCTTGTACACATTATCTGTCTTCACCCTCATGGTAACCTCTGAGGTGGATACTATCATCCCCATGTCACAGACAGAGAAACTGAAGTACAGAGAGTCCATGGTGATGGACTCATTCAAGGTCATGTAGCTAATACGTGAGAAAGCCGGAAATCAAAGCTAGGCAAGTCCGTCTCAAGGCACCACACTAAAAGGACTTATTCCACTGCCTGCCTAGGAAAGGCAGAAAGTGGAAAACTTCTGAGTGAGTCAGCTAGGAGGCCTTTTGGCTTTGTTGTGTTTCTGGGTAAAAATTGTTTTGAGACCTAGAGTCAGATCAAGGTTGAAAACATCAGCGGTGTTTTCTACTGGGGACAACAATTTGTTGTCATTACTGCTTTAAGGCTGTGACACAGTCCTTGGGTTAATTCACTTGTACACCAATTTATTATTTAAAGATTTTGAGGCAGTTCATAGAAGCACCTATAATATGAGAGATAAAATACATAAGGACACGGGGGCAAAATTAAAGGGGGTGGGATTATAGGAGCAGTTATAAATGCCAGAATGCATGCCAGAGAGCCTCCTCCGCTTGTTGGGGAGGGGTGGCAGGCTTGGATTTGACTCTGATCTTCACAGGGTTACAGCAGAGGATCACAGATTACAAAAGGTGAAAACAGTCCACAGCTTAGGTGATACATAGCTTTTCCTGGTCCTAAGACCTGAGAGGAATTTTTGCTCCAAAGATTCATGATGTGTACGTTGCTTGCTGTAGTAGACCACAGCTTCAATAATAGCCTTATTATAGATTGTATCAGCTTTTGCTGGGTGACAGATCACCCCAAAACATAGCAGCTTAAAATAACAGTCAGTTGTTTAGATACTGATTTTATGAGTAGCTAGTTTGGGTTCGACTCAGTTGGGCAGTTCTGCTGGATTCACTCCTGTGTTTGTAGTCAGCTAGGCTGTGAAATAATCATGTAGGCAGCTCTAGGGATTGGCCAGCTGTCAGCTGGGGCTGTGGGAGGGACTTGGCCGTATACCTTTCATCGCCCAGCAGGCCAGCTCAGGCTTTTTGTTCAAAGACTTAAGGTTCCAGGAGCAGCAATGGGGCAAGCCCAGATTTTCAAGTGCATTTCAGATCTCTGCTTGCTCAGTTTGCTACCAAAGTAAGTCATGTGATGAAGCCCAGGGTCGGTGTGGGAGAGGACAGCAAAGGATATGAATGTGGGGAGCTGTGAGCCAATTAAGTGATTACCTCACCATACAGACATACAGTTAACGTGACTGATTCTTACATCTTCACTGCAGTCTGTGAGTGGCTGTGTTTATTTATAGGAAGGTAAACACTTCAAAAAACACTCCTGATGGAATGATACAGAACGAATTTAATCATTTAATCAGTGCCCATGGCAAATACTTCTGATTTCTCTCTTATATTGCTTTATTCTAAAAATGGCTTTAAGTATTCACTATGGAAATACTTGCCTTCTAAGCACTGGACTTGTGGAAACAAAATACACTCTCAGGAACCTGGAGGTGAAAACAAACCACAGTTTGTGGCAGCCACCAGCCACATCATACCTGTGCAGAAATCTCTGTCTCATTCTCTTTGCCCCTGTATTTCTTTTGGTACCTTGACTACTCATTTGAAATATTTGACCAGGGCAATATGAGAGGAAAGCAGAGAAGTTGGGTTACAAACTGCAGTATTTTATTGTTTTGGAGGTTTGCTAAAATGGGATTTTGTATTATTCATAGATTTTCACTTGACTCTGATTAGAGTTAACGGGCACAAATTTCTCTTGGTAATTTGTGGAGAGGTTAGCATCTCCAGGAGGGAGCATTATTCTAAAGCCAGGATCTCTAATTTTGTGGTGTATAAAAGTAGTTTTTGGAGTGACCGGACAGCAGTGGTATAACTTCATTTGACATTGTTCTTTTACTGAGAAAGTTTTTATTCACTTTTTTTTTTATATTGGAATGAGTACTGTGACGATATTATTGTTATGAAGCTGTTGGAGATGCTTGAAAAATACTTTGGCAACAGGAATTTCTGGATTACTGTTATGTGCAAACCTTCGTACTGAAGTATAAGGAAATGGTACCTAATTATGCAACAAGAGAGTCTGTAATAAATATAGTTGTACTTATGAAATTTGCTGAGCAACACAGGCTGTGCAATGAATGATAATGACTTCAGCCTTTAGATTATTTTTCTCGTCTTATCCTCTATCAGGTTGTGTTCTAGATTCTCAGAAAGGAACCACTGTGGGGAGATCCTTTTCTCTCAGCTGGCGGAGCCACCCAGATGTGACTGAACCAATGCGATCTAGGAGTGCCACCACATCTGGGGCACCAGGAGTTGAGAAGGCAAGAAATATTGTTCGCCAAAAAGCAACCGGTAAACATTTATTTAAATTTTTTCTGTAAGGTCTAGTTGCTATCTAAAATGGATTTATAGGAATAAAATGTTTTAAAGGTTTTAAAATTCCACTCAGAGTTAAATGGGATGTCTCTGTATCTTTTAATTATCTGTTCTGATACTTTTCAAATCCATTTTTGATACTTATTTCTGAGTCCATTGTGAAAAAGAACTTGAGATGTTAATATTGAGTGAGATATTTGTGCAAAAGAGAGAAAATAGATGTTTTTGTTTGAACCTTAGAGAAAATAGATTCTTAGTAATCACACAGTTAGTTGCATTATTGTTGTTGAACATTGGTAATCTTAGTGTGGCAACTGTTCCCACACAGGAAGAGAGAATAATGCACTTAGTTTTCAGGACTGGAGGGAGACATTTACGTTTTTGGGGTTCTTTGGGAAATTGAGCTTTATATGCCTGTGGATGTTGTCCTCCTAGCCTGTTAGAATTAATAAGAACTTGACCAAGAACACCCAGTTTTTTGGACTTATTTCCTACACTTTTAAAACCAAAAGAGAAATCTTTAAAAAGTAAGCTTATATCCAGTGTTTAATAAGAACAAATAAAACCCCTTCCCTCCAGTGACTTTGAGGCTGTAACTTAGGTTTAAAACAAATTTATCTGAGTTTCCTGTCATTTTTCACATCAGTACTACCACACTGTTCTAATCGATATTCAGCATGCTGACTGCAGAAAGTCACAATATCCTCTGGTCATAAATCAGAGTCATTTACAGTCAGCATATTTTACAGTACTTAGTAAAGACTTCATAGAGATGGCTTAGAATCCTGTTGGAGCTTTTACGAAAATACATTATGCCTTAGCCCTGTCTAATGCTTTTTGCTACAGCATTTGTTGGTAATTATCACCTTACTACATTCACCTCCTGTTCCACTTCTCCTGCTCTCTCCTTCATCCCCTTCCTTGAGGAGAGACTCTGTTCCTGGTAATAGGCAACTTTGGGGAAGGCTTACGCACTGACTTTCATTCTCATCCCAACTCCTAGAAACTCCTTTCTTTCCTCATTGAATCAGAGCAGAAGTTTGCAACAAAGTGTCATCATTCCTGAACTGCCCAGACTCCGTGCTACCCTTCACAGCCCTTGAACTGTAATGATAATAAAATTAATCATTCAAAACACTATGTAAAACTTTACTTTCACACTTTAATGAGCAGCAAACTATTGTATATTGCATGCTCCTTATTCCCCTACTTGGCCAAAACACAGCCATAGAAGAAATTGCATTTTAGTTTCTCAGCAGGTGTTTTAGACCAACACCAATACTCTACGTAAATGTCTCCCTCCAGTCCTGAAAACTAAGTGCATTATTCTCTCTTCCTGGCACCATTATTGTTCTCAATAATCCTCGGTGCATTTATGCCAGTGAGCTTCTGTTTTATCAGTGTTCTTAGGCATCTGGAAACATATGGTATTGCATCAGTAAGAACTCTTACAAAAGTCTGTTTAGAGTATGTCGCTTAAAAGTCATAAACCTGGCCTTTAGAGGATTAAAAATTAATAACACTTGGAACCATAACTTTTAAAAAGATAATGGGATAAGAGCTATTGAGTTGGATCAATCTATTATCTTCATGTATCTTGCAATACATATGTATTTCCTGTTTTACTTCACATTTTTTCTTTTTAGTTGCCTGTGAAAACAACGGTCTCTGAAGATTTTATTGTATCATGCTGTTTTATAAAACTAATCTATATAGACTATTAGTGGTTTTACTCAGTTCTATTATTTTTACATTGTGTAATAACTTGCCTTTCCATCTTTTAAAAAGGCCCAGAATACTTTTATGGTAGGTGTTGATAGTGTGGAAGCCACCTTTTAATGTTTATTTATTTTTGAGACAGAGAGAGACAGAGCATGAACGGGGAGGGTCAGAGAGAGGGAGACACAGAATCTGAAACAGGCTCCAGGCTCCGAGCCGTCAGCACAGAGCCTGACGCGGGGCTCGAACTCACGGACCGCGAGATCGTGACCCGAGCCGAAGTCTGCCGCTCAACTGACTGAGCCACCCAGGCGCCCTGAGGCCACCTTTTAATGAGAATAGCAGCTCAGGCAGTTTTTGTCACCTTTAGCGTTAAGGTGTTTATCATGGAAGACCCATTTGAAAGTGATTTATTTTTTCTAATCCCAGTACGAGAATAATTTAAGATTATTATATTATAGGGGCGCCTGGGTGGCTCAGTCAGTTAAGTGTCCAGCTCTTGATTTTGGCTCATGTCATCGTCTCGCAGTTCTTGGTATGGAGCCCTGTGTTAGGCTTTTGCGCTGACAGCGTGGAGTCTGCTTGGGATCCTCTCTCTCCCTCTCTCTGCCCCTTGCCCCACTCTCTCTCTCTCTCAGAATAAATAAATAAACATTAAAGGAAAAGATTATTATAACTTGCCCCAGTGACTACACTTAATCTAGATTAAGAAAATGATTGAGAAAATGTCAGTGATGGTGGCAAGACAGAAATAATAAAACAAGCAATTGCAGAGTAGAGAAAGAACAATTTAACAGAGAAGGAACTAGTTTGCAACTTAAAAGGAACTGGCAAGGAGAGTCTTAAAGAATTATAAAGGAAAACTTTGCTCCTGAGTATGAATGATGCTAAAATTTTAGATGTCTAAAATGAGTGATTAAAGCAAGTCAGTTTCCACACAAAGTAATTATTATAATTATAATAATTATAAGTTTTATTATTTCTAAATATCTAGTGATCAGTTTTGGAAAAATACACATTTGATTCATAAAAGGAAAGCTCTTTCAGACGCCCTCTGACATTGAGAGATGAACACATCTTTTAGGAAATTTGAAGTAAGTCAGTTTGACATTCGCATGGAAGTCATTTGAAGTATCATCTTAACCATTTGTGAAGAGTGTGCTGTAATCCCATTGCAGGTAGTCCCTGTGGATTCCCTGTGGGAATCAGACCTGGGAATACTGACAGCCAGAGGAGGGGGGGTTTGAGGGGGGAGGGGCAAGGAAGTAAAAACTTTGTTTCACCCTCTGCAAATGTGTCATTACCGTTTGTACTTGTATTCCGTGAATGTGAAATAAAGTGATGTAAAAATAATAAAACAACAAGTCAACCTTTATATTTTAGTTTTAAGGATAAAACTGATCCCACGGATGGTGGTTTTGTATATAGAGGCATATTCTCTTCCTGTGTTTATCTGTTTTCTCAAATGGTCATTTAAATAGTGGTCTGTAGAAAACTTGAGAACATCATAAAGTTCATCCTGAGAAATTATGGATTTAACAAGCATGAAATGTGATATACAAGGATGGGTTTCATGGAGATTTTTGCCTTTTTACCCTCAAATATCAAATCTTTTAATGTTCAACTTGACTTTCATGTGTTTCTGTGCTTTAGGATATTTAATTTACTAAATGATTTGCTTTTGGATACAGTCAGCTCTCAGTAAACCAATTTTTAAATTATTTATTATTTATAGAACAGTTTTTATCTTAGGCTAGATTTTCCCCTCCCTGCCCGTTGTCTTTTCATGTATGTGTCCTTTAGGAAGGGGAAATGGATTATAGTGTCTTCCCAAATAAACAACCCAAATGTGAGTATGATACAAAGTGATACAGTGTGAGTGTCCATTCTCCCATGTCATCAGAATGACTGAAGGTTGGCTGTATTTAGAGACTACAGTTAAATACTCTACTTTGTACTGACCTCCTTTAAAGTTTAAAAGACCTTTTTTAAATTTGAAAGAAAGCCAAGAAAAATAGCAATAAGTTAAAAAAGAAAAGAAAAGAAGTGAAAGATCCTAATGTGCTTCTGACATAATTGTTACTTTATCTCTCCTGGAAGCTAAGCGAAGCCAGTCTATCAGCAACTGTGTCCACCTCTCTGAGGCTTTGCCTGCCACTAAAAGCGTCCCGCTCCTCCTTCACACCGTGAGCGCTCTCTTACCTGGTCTCTCTTACTCCTCTTGCTCTCACAGGCTGTCAGGTACTGTAACGCTGTCTCATGTGTCCGTCAGTGTCCCTGGGCTTCTCCTGCTTGCCTGTAGGCCTTGCTTCCTTTGTTAATACCCCCCACACTGCGCATGCGTGCCTGGCCATTGCACTTTGCATTTATTTTCAGTGAATATTAATAATTGTTTTTATGCAGTTAAATGTTTAGCAGCAATTAGTCAAGGAAAATTTCTGCAGCACCACTGGTCTTTGCTCTAGGACCTTTTGACCCATAGTTTCTACCAGTGATGGGCGCCTTCTATACAATGCCTGCAGCACAAAAGTTTTGCTTGCTGTGCCTCCCCAAAATTGATAAACGGGAAAAATCATGTAGGCAATACCTCCTTGAGATTAATAAATTGTAATCATGTGTAAAGTAATGTTTATGTTTATCAGTCACACTGATTATTGATTTGAGTAGAAAAAAAAAGATGCTAAAAAGTGCTAATTTTCAGAACAAGGAAACATTGTTCTTGTGCTCTAGCCAATTAAAATTGAGTTCACCCACTTGTAGTTTGTACACAGTGTATTTTCTGGATTACTGAAACGTTATGGCATCAAAAATGATGATTTTTGGCATAGACCCCTCAAAAAAAGGGTCTACTGTGCTCTGCAGTGAATAATTAGGCCTATGTCCAGTTACTGTTCAGAGATTCTAAAATGAACTGACTTTCATGCTAAGAGGGATATGTTTTCATGTTCTTATTTTCAGAAAGACGGCATTGTAAATCAGTATTTATTTACTATCGGAGATAGCCTGAGTGTGGCTTTCTGTAGCACTAAATCATGCCATATTGTATGATGATGTAGTGTAGTAAAGCATAATTAAATCTTACTTCCCCTGATGAGCATGTAAGATGTCATATTATTTAATTCACAGAATATGAAGGAAGAAATTTGTTTCATTGAGACTACGGATTACACTTCTCAGAAAATACTTTTCTCTAGTAGATACCAAAGGTGAAAAGCAATACGAATGGTAACATGATCCCCAGTCAATTAAGTTACTGATGAGCGTCAACTACTTGATAATCTGGTTGTCAAAAAAGTACTACTGCCTAGAGATGATTAATAAAGTATCTAAAATAGTTTTGTTTTCTATTTGGCTGGTATATAGTTAATATACACCCAAAAGGCATTCTTTTCATGGTGAAAAGTTTTTGTTCTTCACAGTGCATTTTCTTCCCCATATTGTTTCCTTTGATCAAGGTTTCTACTAGTTTGTCCAGAATATTTTCTCTTAAGAAATCTATTTTTGGGGCGCCTGGATGGCGCAGTCGGTTAAGCGTCCGACTTCAGCCAGGTCACGATCTCGCGGTCCGTGAGTTCGAGCCCCGCGTCAGGCTCTGGGCTGATGGCTCGGAGCCTGGAGCCTGTTTCCGATTCTGTGTCTCCCTCTCTCTCTGCCCCTCCCCCGTTCATGCTCTGTCTCTCTCTGTCCCAAAAATAAATAAAAAACGTTGAAAAAAAAATTAAAAAAAAAAAAAAAAGAAATCTATTTTTGTTCACAATCTCAGTTTGGAAACCTTTTTCTCATTCACTATTATATTTTAGTTTATTCAGATTCTTGATTCATACACACACACACACACACACACACACACACACACACACAGTTCCAACAGAAGTTAAATATGATTTAGAACAGTGGTTCTCAACTGGGGATGATTTGGCCCCCCGGGGAACATTTGGTTGTTACAGCTGGGACGGTGCCTAAACACCGGCCCCTAGTGGGATGCTGCTGAACACCTGACAGTGGCTGCACAGGACAGCCCCTACCATGAAGAATCGTCAGACCCAAAATATCAGTAGTGTTGAGGTTGAAAGACCCTGATTTGGGGTGAAGCAAAGCAGGCCATGCCAAGTCAGTATTTTCCTGCCTTTGCCATCTTTATTCCTGGTTTTATAGCATGAAGGGTAAAGGGACTTAGCCATGTAGTGACACTGAGAACAGTCTGCTGTTCCTTGTGTTTTATCTGACAGCTACAGTAGTGAACTCCTCCTTAGTATGATGCCATTGCCCTTTGGAACTGTCCTATTGAGAGACTAGGCCAGGAACAGTGCATATCAATCCTACTTTAGATTGTGCATTCTCACCGGTTGGCACACGAGAGTATTAAATTTCTGCCCCAATTTAAATCCTAGTGTGTTGGCATATATTGCTTACCTATGGCTAAGTTTAGATATAGGTAGATGTATATCCACCTATACATAGTATGCAGACACTTTTAATGTTGACTTTCTGGCCACAAGGTCTTTACTATAAAAATGATTGCTAATTTTGTTTTCATTTGTTAACATTTCTTATTTTTGTTTCTCGTCTATATGTAAAAATTTCTTTAATAATCTAAACAATAGAGGATTACTTACCTTCAGCCACTCTTATATTTATTCTGGTCCCTTTGGGACTCCATTTGGTGGCAGCAGATTTGGGGGAAACTAATAACCACCTGTATCCCATTTATATGAATAGCTACATGAACACACACGTGGGAAGTAGAACTGGCAGTTTGGTGATTTTCCTTCCTCTCCTTTGTGAGAACAATGCTTTCCAGCTGTTTTGCAATTTTAACTGCTTTTATGTTGGGACATTTATCAGTCTGTAGTGCTTATAGGCCATGCTGATGATAGATTTTATTTTTCCTTTAGGGCCATTGTAGTTGTAGCAATTAGAGGTTCAGTGATCTTCTCTCATTCTAAAAGAGACTTAATGGTACCAAACTGAAAGCCTTGTTTGGCTGCTTCTGCCTCTGGTTGTCAGGCTTGCAGGTAGTACCCAATTGTCAGGAAGTGCTTGTTGTCAGGGTCTGGGCTGGTTCACCTTTGGACCTCCTAAGAAACCTCAAGATGTTGAGTTGACTTCTATCTCTTGTGCTTTTTAATAGGCTCAAGTTGGTCTTATGCACAATGCTTTTAAAAAGAAATTAAACTATTCATTTTGCCTTTGCAACCTTGTATGAGGGATAAATGGAACCCAGAATTTTGGTAATTGAAGAATGAGTCTCACTTCATTTAATAAGATTGATTAAGAAAGCCTTAGATTAAAGACTGAGTGAAATTGCTTTGAAAAGTGGTCAGACGTCTGGAATAAATAGAAGTTTCTAAAGACTTTGCACTCTTAATTTAATTTAATCATGTGGATTTTTCTCTCAGTGGGAAAAATGAAGTAATTCTAATTTGATCATTTTCCTGGTGTTTTGAGTGGAGCCTTAGAAAGCAGTGATTTTGTAATGGTACTGTGTAGTTGACACTATCAAGAAGCTAGAAGGTTAGAACTTTTAAAATTTGAGTTACTAGGGTAGCAATGCTTGCGAGACAATGAATGATTTGGTGAATCTGAGATAGAATTTAGCTCTTTGAAGTGATTTGAACAAATTGTGTGGTACTCAAAACAGAGAATGTGTTAGACCTAACCAGAATTTATAATGTAATTTTTATATAACTTAGATTGTTCATGCTTTGAGTATCACATAATCCTGTATCTTGATATTTGCATATCAGTATTAAATGGTCTTAATTTGTTATGAAACAGCAACACTGTGGAACGGGAGCAGTTTTGACATTTGTCCCTTTCTTAACAAATAAAAAGCCAGCAGAGGGAGCTCAAGAGCTGTTTAAGAAAAAAAGTATCAAGAAAATATTTTTGGTATTCATTTGTTCATTTATGCAAGGCATATATTGACTATATACTTAGTATAAAGTGTGAGAAAGGCCAAGAACTGTACATTTACAAATCAGGAAATTGGATTTTAATTGTGAGATAAGAATTTTAAATTCTTTTTCCACACTAGATCACTTAACAGTCAACTAACTATAGCAGTAGTTCGGGGAACCAATAGCATAGCAGTCCTCACAGTATGCTTGACATTATGATTCTCCCCTTTCTTTCCACCCTCATCATGGATGCTCCCATCCTCACCATTTCTGGTGATTTCTGTGGGCTTGGACCTTCTCCATCAGAGAAGTTCCTACCAACAGTTTTACAAATCAAAGCCTTAAAGCTGCATTAGGCCAGCCTGTTGGGAAGGCACACCAGCTGGTGATGGCAGGCTCTTCGTCCGTCTGTTGTGTTGAGGACCAGTGGGGACGCTCGAATTTGGAAACCATGGTGCTGTGACTGTACGGTATCCCACCAGATGGCGATGTTCTTTATCTTTAAAAAGATGCTGCCAGTGTTGGCCTGGCTCTTATTTGTTTCTGCTCCTAGCCCAGAAACCAACATCTACCAGTTTTTGGCATCAAGTTTAAGTGAATAAAAGCCACTCTTCCCACTGTCCATAAAAACTGGCACTTGCCAATCATTTTTAGAGAATTAGGAAGCTCTTGGGCTCCCTCTACTGATATTAGATTAACAAGTAGGTTCATTAACGAATATAAACGCTTCCCAGAAGGTTTCAGTATCTTGCATAATTAGAATAAACAATGAACGAAGGCAGCAGGGAGGGTCCGGTCTCATGGTATCATCTGGCTTCTGTTGCCTAATGCTGAGGAGCCTAGAAGCAGACCTGTGAAAAGGGCCTAGTCTATGCTTGCAGATGTGTGGGGAGATCACAAACATGTACACATGTCTTGTGTCTCTCTGTGGGAAAATGAACAGTTCTTGACTATTCAAGAGAAGATAAGGGCAAAGACAACCTGGAAGAGATGCGGCTTTAATGGGTCTGTGTGCTCTTGTCTTGCTACCTTGACCGTCTTTTGCTTATGCTCTAAGTTCAGCTTCCCGTCAGTGCCTAAATTTAGACTATGGCCCAGTATTCTGAATTATAAATGAAGGGTCACACAAACTTCATAGTTTTAAAGTCTCATTACGTGTATCAGTGTACTTTAAAATAGAATTTTTGTTTGGATAGTAAAAATAAAGCAGCACCCTTCTCTTGAAGTCCTGTGTGTTACATGTAGAGTAATACATACATACAACTTGACTAGGGAGAGCCAGCACTTTGGCTTATGTTCGGAGTAAAGGGTTATACTGAGGGTGGCACAAGGGCAGTGAGCTTCATTTCAGGTGAGGAAGTGGTTGACACTGCCGGGTAAGATAATACAGGCTGAATTTTTATCTTAGAAGGAAGGAAACTTTAGCTAAATTAAAATTTTTAGAAAATATGTTACAGCTATGTAGATGTAAAGTTTTATGACTGTAGGAGTGAGTGTGGAGTCTGCTGAGGGACCACATGGCAAGTCCTGTAGGAGGGGTGTCCAGGTAGCAAGGGAGGGAGGAAAGGAGGCAGGAACAGGTCTGAGGGTAGTGTGGAAGAGTGAGCCACAGAAAGGAGAGAGCAGTAGGTGCAGGTGGGCTAGGATTGCTGGAGACTAAAGTGAGTCAGAGCTCCTGTGGGGAATCAAATCTGTGGGGAGAGGTCAGGGGGAGCCCTGTGTCCACTGTGAGGATCCCAGGCTTGGCTGTACAATGATGTGGGGCCTCGGCAAGAGAGAAGTGGTGCAGTCAGATCTTGGTTTTAGAGGGACCTCTCTGGAGCCACATAGAGAATAGGGAACTCATTCTCTGGGAGAATATAGTTTGTAATAATGCTAGCTGAGATTATCCAGTGGCCAGTACTCACCTATGGCTTTCTATTTTATAACAATTATGTATTAATTCTCCAAAAATGCCAGTGGATCATTTTTGTACTTTAGTGATTAATTCAGCATTGCATTTGGTGGTAAAAGCTATTAAATAATTGTAGTATTTTATTTTGGACAGTTGTGCATTTATCTGTTGAAAGGAATGATAGAGTTGAAATTCCCATTTCCTTTTATCTTCCTATAAGAGAGAGAGTGTGTGTGTGTGTGTGTGTGTGTGTGTGTGTGTGTGTGTGACTTTCTACTCTCCTCAAATGTAAATTACCTATTCTGTGTATTTCCTGGTTCCCTCATTCCTTGGCATGCCCGGCTCTGAAATTCCAAGTGACTTTCACAGTTCTCAACCATTTCTGCAGCTTTTTCTCTTTTTTTTTCTCCATTTTGAAAATAAAATGCTTTGCAGAACTTAAAATGTATTTTTAGAGTGGAATATTACTTGTTAACAAGTGTAGAAAGAAAACTTTAGTATGTAAATGCAGATTATCTTATTGTGTAATTTGGGGGGGGGGGGGAAGTATCCCAGACTACATTTTTAGAATCAGTTGGTTCAAGTGGTGAAATTATTTTTAAAAATCTTTGAATACATCTCTGCATGTTTTGTGTTAATGCCCACAGAAGTGGAAGAATGTCAGCAATCAGAAAATGCACCTGCCATGGAATCTGGCTGCCTGGGGGCAGAGCAGCTTATCATTCGGAGCAGCAGCACACCTGACGTCACTGAGCCGCCCCGCCCAGATTCCTCTCAGGGTACGGAGTAGCTGCAGTGGTTAAACAATATAGGGGGCGCCTGGGTGGCGCAGTCGGTTAAGCGTCCGACTTCAGCCAGGTCACGATCTCGCGGTCCGTGAGTTCGAGCCCCGCGTCAGGCTCTGGGCTGATGGCTCGGAGCCTGGAGCCTGTTTCCGATTCTGTGTCTCCCTCTATCTCTGCCCCTCCCCCGTTCATGCTCTGTCTCTCTCTGTCCCAAAAATAAAAAACGTTGAAAAAAAAAAAAAAACAATATAGGACTGTGGATCCTGGCTGGGAAGGAGCTGCACGCCGTATTGCTTTCTGCGTTTATTCTAACCCCACTCAATTTATTCCTCTCTCTCTGCCCCTCCCCCGTTCATGCTCTGTCTCTCTCTGTCCCAAAAATAAAAAACGTTGAAAAAAAAAAAAAAACAATATAGGACTGTGGATCCTGGCTGGGAAGGAGCTGCACGCCGTATTGCTTTCTGCGTTTATTCTAACCCCACTCAATTTATTTCAAGGAAACTTGCTTTTTAAGTTGATAGCAAGAATGTGGTTTCTGGCAATGAAATATTTTTCACTTTTTAATACACTTATCTAAAATTATATATACTTAGATGCACCTCTTTTTTTTAATGTTTATTTATTTATTTTGAGAGAGAGAGAGAGAGAGAAAACACAAGCAGGGGAGGATTAGAGACAGAGAAGACAGAATCTCCAGGCTCAGAGCTGCAAATGCAGAACCTGACGCGGGGCTCGAACCCACAAACTGTGAGATTGTGACCTGAGCCAAAGTCGGATCCTTAACCATCTGAGCCACCCGGGTGCCCCTAGGTGCACCTCTTTTAAGAGTAGCCTGTTTGAGGACTAGAGAGAAGTCCAGTGGTGGCTGGAGTAGGTGGGAAGCAGAGAATGCCACACCACAGGGTCAGGGCGAGCAGCAGAGTTAAGTAGGAGGCAGGGTAGGGGCATGCAAGAAAGGGTCTTGTGAGGAGAGCCATAAAAGTTGACAGTGAGAATGGAGGGCTGGCTGGACTTGTGAAAAAGTTTATTAGCAGCCTGTGAACTTTGCTGAGGCTGAAAATAAGCACTGCTGATGGCATCCATCTACACAGTGTCTCTGACACCTTCCAGCAAAGCAGAGAGGCAGATGGTCAGATCTGTAAACAATGAATGATGTGTTTTACAGGGAAAGTGCATGTTTCAGTTGTGTCTGGTGGCAGTGAATATGCTTATTATTTAGTTTTAGTTTCATCAGTTAAGAGATAAACCATCTTGTTTATCAACAGGTTATCTCATAGCCTCATCAAAATAGGGAAGTATTCCCTCTTAGAAATTTTCTTGAAGTAAGAAGATACACTAAAATAATTTGAGAAATGTATTATCTGAAAGATTTTCTGTTCTCTGAAAGGTTTGGTGTAAGACTGTTTTAAATTTTTTCCCCTTAAATATTTGGTAGAATTCACCAGTTGCCTGGAATTTTCCTCTAGGAAGATTTCAAAAAAACATTCACATTTTTAAATCATTTTAAGACCATTAAAATTTTCCTTTTCCTGTTTTGATTCAGATAAGTTGTGATTTTCTAGGAATTTGTTCAGTTCATGTAATCTTTTCAAATTTATTGGCCCCAGATTATTCATAAAACCCTCTTATGATCATTTTAGTGTTTATAGGCTATGTGGTGATATTCCCTTTTTTATCACTGATACTGATAAATTCATGCTTTCTCTCGTCAGTCTTTATTCTTGAGCAATACTGAACCACCTTCCTGCTCTATTTTCCTGTCAGCTCACCTGGCAAACTCAGGCAGCTTTCCTCTGAGATCCCATTCTCAAGGCCCCTAGGAGAGTCTTGTTACCTTCCCCTGTACTGACATAATGTGCTAGGTGGACCTATTGGCTGCACTCAATGCAGTCTCTTAAAAGCTATCTGTGGGTCAAAGATTCTATAGGGTAGGCTTGACCCATAGACTATCAGTTTGCCAGATCGTAACTCCTATTTTTACATACCTTAGGATATCTAAATTTGATTACTTACATATAATTTTTTTTCTCCAATTTTATCATCTAAAATGTTTTGTTAATTTTTTCCCCCAAAATCTCTAGGTCAAAAGGTAGAAAATATACAGACTTTGAGTTCTTCAGAGTCCAAGCCTATTCAAGAAAATAAAGGATATGTGAAGAAAGAACATGAAGGAATAACAGTAAGATATTTTCAAACTATATGTTTGTAATTAAAAATAAACATATAAATCATTGGCATAATAAATACACTTATTAGTGGCAGTTCTTTTAAAACATTTCTCCATTTAGATGTGTTATTGCCCTGAACAACCCTGAGAGCTCTTAAAGGCTTTCTTACTTTCTGTGTAAAATTATAGTCACACTACAAAAATAAAAAAAAATTAGCATGAAAATGGAATTTACCTTCTGGTCTGTACCTGGCATTCTATATTTTTAAGCAGGTATCCTTGCCTGTTAGACGTATATTCAGATTCCCTGTTCCTGAAACTGCTTTAGGTAGCATGTTCCACCTGACATGAGTTGCTAGATAAGTGATTTTTTTTTTGCAAAGATCAGTTATGATTTCTTTTTTAGAAAAATGTAAAATAGCATTTATCTCTTTAGACTGAATATAAAGTATAAAGAAGAAAAATTAAAAAGTAGCCCACATTTCATGCATGCACGTAACTCCTGCTTAGTCATTCTTTAAAAATATGTAGATATATATTTATAGAAAACTCAAACATAACAGAAAGGTGCACAATAAACAGAGAAAATCTCTCTCTAGTCCTCCCTGCCTAGAAGATAACCAGTGTTAAGATTTTCTGTCTTTATTTTTAAAGGGCATGTATCTTTTTATTTATGTTTCTTTATACTTGTATATATGTCATATATACATAAACATGCATATGTTTATGTATACTTATATACTAATAAATATATGTTCTGTATATACCTGCATGTGTATTTTGACAATATATGTATATTTCATACATATATGTATGTTTCAATAATCAAATACCTATATGCCCACCACCCAGTTTAAGAACTAGAATTTTTCTAGTGCTGTTGCTTTGGCCTATATATGTTCCTTCCTTGTCCCCTCAGAGAATGTTATATTGGCTTTGTGTTTATCATGTCCTTGCTTTGCTCTATAGTTTTGTTCTATATGTATGTATTTCCACATTATATTCTTTAGTGTTCCTTATTTATAAACTTTATTAAGTGATTTTATTGCTTTTGTTCACTCACATATTTCTAAGATTTATCAACACTGTGGCGTGTAGCCTAAGTTTTCTCTACCATATGACACTCCATTGTGAATATGTCACAACTTATTTTTCCATTCTGTTGTTGATGGATAGATTGTTTCATCTTTTTTTTATCAATGAAAAATGTAGCTATGTGCACTCTTGTATATGTTTCAAGATCTACATGTTTGAGATTTTTCTTTATGGTGACTATCTAGGCATGGGATTAATGAGACATAAAGTAGAAGAATATTCTTTACAAGAGACTGTATGTTTTCCAAAGTGATTACACCACTTATATTTCTGCCAACAATGTGTTGAGTTCCCATTCATCCACATTTTTGTCAATACTTGCTATTGTCAGATTGTGAGTTAGGTGGGTGAAAATGGGAATTCATTTTATTTTGCATTTTTCAGATTACTAATAAAGTTTAAAATATTTCCACATGTTGATTGACCATGTGTGTTTCATGTGACGTCTTTGACATTTTCTTATTGATTTTTTTTTCTTTTTCTCTCTTATTTGTACTAATTCTTTATATAGTCTGAAGAGTAATCCTATTTTGGTTATGTTTCTGGAAAATATTTTTTTCCAGTGTGTGGTTTATATTTTCACTCTCTCAATGGTGTCTTGATGAACAGAAGTTCTTAATTTTGGTATTTTTGATTATTAATTATATTTATAGTTAGGTTTATGAAATATTAAAATGCCAACTCTACAAGGATAAGAATATTTAAGTGTTTCACTTTTGCTGTACACATTTAAGTCTTTTATCCATCTTGAATTGATTCTTATTTATGGAGGTAGGGATCTAATTTTATTTTATTTTTTCCCACATGGATAACCACTTGTCCTTGGTCCCATTTATTGAATTCATCTTTCCTTCATTGATCTGAAATGATACCTCTCTCTCATATATACTTACCTTGACTGATTGGTTACTTTGTGTTTTTGGCCAGTAGTACAACATCTTAATTACTGTAGTTCCTCCACTTCTTTATCCCTTCCCCCCACCTTCTATTGGAAGCTATTTTTTTACTATCTTTTGTCTTTCATTGTTGTTTTTGAGAGTTCTGTCCATTCTGTTTAGTTGTCATTCCTTGCTATTCTTTGTCCTTGCCCTTCAGTTTTCTTGCATTATATTTAGGTGCATTTTCTTTTGGTTTATACATTTATCCTTTTTTGTATATGCTATGTGCCCTGCATCTTGTTCTTCCATTGTTTCTGGAAAATTCTTGGTAGTCATTTCTTCAAATATTGCCTCGTTTGTTCTTTCAGCTCTTTTTTTCTGGAATTTTGAGTAGAAATATATTTAGACTTTCTCATTCTGTCTTCCATGTTTTTATGTCTCTTTTCACATTTGCCACTCTTCTTGACCCTCTGGTACATTCTGGGTGATTCATTAGATCTGTTTTTCAGATCTTTGTTTTTTCATATGGAGTTGGCTATGTAATACTTCCACTGAGTTTTTTAGTTCAACAATGATAACTTGTGCTTCTGAAAGTTCAGGTTAATTCTTTTCAAACATTCTTGTAATTTCTAATAATTTCTTGTTGCTTGCTCATTTTTGTGATTGCTCATTTTTGTGATTTCTATCTTTTATGTCTTTAAAATAGTCACAAATTACAATTCTAAATTCTTTTTCTGATTGTCTGAAGTCCTTGCGGGGGCGGGGGGGGCCGGTAGGAGGGGGGTCTAAATCTAGTATTTGTTGTTTCTGAGACTCTTGTACATGATGATTTATTTCCTTGGGTATTCAGTGATCTTTGATTATGAGTTCCTAGCTGATGGATCTTAATCTACAGGAAATCTGGATGTCTGAAGTGATGGAGTTTCACCAGGACAATGTGCATTTGTTTCTTCCAAGAACCAATGAGTGCTCCTTTAATCCCGGAATCTCAGTCCTTTTGCCACTGGCAGTGGCAATAGTAGATTTACCCTTATGGCAGCCCTGTTTTCACTGCTCTCGTTTCTGCTCACTTTGTGGGGGGAGTATGGATCACTGGGAGATTTATTCTACTTCCCTGTGAGCCTGAAATTCTTACATAAAATCTATTTCTATAGCTGGAGGAAATTCCAAACATCTTTCATATAGTCAGAACCACCCACATTCTGCTTTTTAGCTTAGGAAAGATCCTGGGTATATTTCTGTTATCACATTAGGTATATATCATCCTTCTTTAAGGCTGGGTAGTATTTTTTTTTCATGTACTGTTAGTCTTCTAGATATTTCATCCATGACCTACTTCTGTGCTTTAGCTTAATAATTGTCCTGTCTTTTAATTGTATATCTCAGCCCCTCCTTTTCATTTGTTTGCTTGTTTAATATTTTTCCCTTTAGTTGGCTCATTGAACCCTAGGTTTCTTACACACTTTGCACTGGAGGACCTTAAATTCACATCTTCATTCTTGACTTAATCCTCTATTTCACTCCTAGATTTTTATTGCCCACTTACGGTACATTTGCTTTGGATATTTAGCCTAAATATGAAAATTAAAACATCAGAAATCTTCTCAAGTTCCTTTATCCTTATGCTTCCTTCTTTCCTCCCTCCCTCCCTCCTTTCCTTCATCACCATCATTCCTATGGTTCCCTAGGTTCATATCCTTTTGTGATTTAATTTTCTTCCACTCCCATATACAGGTCTCATATAAGCTCTTGTCTGTCATTCTACAGCATTTTCTTATTTATCTTTTCTTCTCCTTTTCCACCATCAAAAGCCTTATCATCTCATTCCTTATTCAGTCTAACAGTTCATAGCGGTTTTCTTCTTAATTTTAATATATCCCACAGATGACTACTAGACTTATCTTTCTAGTTGAATTTTTAATCACAGTAAACTATTATCTGGAACATACAGTTGCTTGTTTTGTCAATATTGGGTTGAAATTTGTAAGCCTGATGTTGAAGGCCCACTGGCAGCTACCTCTTTTAGAAGGTGGTCTGCGTTTTCTTCTTAACATTTTCCTTCTTCGCCTGACTGCCTTGCATGGCCTGCTATAATCAGCTTCTTTTCCTGCACATAGAACTTGCTGATTACCACTCAGTGCTTCCTGCCTTGAATCCCCTCCTGCCTTCTCTCTACCACTTCATGTCTGTTGCCTTCTTGAACAGCTGTCCTGTAACTGTGAGCCGATTAAGGTAACACTTTACTCTGCATACCTTTTAGAGAGAGTTTGCTTGCACATTTTGCTTATGTACACTGTAATCATTATGTGTAATGTGTATGTTTTGTCTCTCCAAGCAAGTTATAAATTTTAGAGGATGCAGATTGCCTCCAAATCTTTTAGTCGTCTCTATTTAACACAAGGTTTAGGTGTTGAGGCGGTGCTCAGGAAAGTCTGTTGCATATTTCACAAAGAGGCACTGAGTGACTTTTAGATGCCTAGATAGAATTTACACATTCCCTGCTTGCACACTCACCATTCCTGGGTAACTTAGGCCCTCTGCAAATTGGCTTCATTATGTATGTGTGCTCAAGCAGAAGTACAAATAAAACTTTAAAAATAAATTATTTCCATATAATTTGGCATCCCTTCTTGGTAGATCAATTTAATTGGATGTCACTTGACAAAGAAGAAGCCAAAAATTTCAGATCTTGAGTAATTTTATAATTCAATTATAGTAATTTGTGAACACATATCCTTCAAGTGGAAAACATCATTCAATTTTTTTGTTGCTATTATTATTGTTTGTTTCTTTTTCTTTATAAATGTGGACTAGAAACTTAGTCTTGTAAAAATTAGAACTTTCCTGTAACAAATGCAATATTTCTTTTTGTCTGAAGATCTTAGTCAGAAGAAGCAGCAGCCCTGCTGAATTGGATTTAAAAGATGATTTGCAGCAGACACAAGGAAAATGTAAGGAAAGACAGAAGAGTAAGTTCCAGGAAATGTGGTCTGTGTTCGTCCCACTTAAGAGTGGATCTATTTTGTTCTCTTATAACTTGTATCTTATCCTCTGAAGAGTCACGGTTGTGAATTGGGACATTTTTATTCCTGGAATCCCAGGATTGATGGGTGGTTAGTCGACACATACAGTAAACCAGGTCCAGTCCATTATGTGTGCCTTAGAGGCCTGTCCTTCCACCCCAGGTCTTTCTCCAGGTAAGAGACACAACCAAGGTCAATGGCTGGGTGAGCAAACAAACCCAGAAGGAAAACTGATCTTCTCCAGAAAGTTCTCACAGGCTAGGAACAAAAAGCTTCAGAAGCACATTGAAGTCAATGGTATAAGTATCTGAAAACTGAAATCTGATTCAAATCCTTGGATATATTATATATTGTAAACTGTGGCCCTAATACTTTGCTTCCATGAAGTCAGGTACCTGGCCATGCCCTTCTCAGATTGCATAACAGGCAGTTCCTGCAAATCGAGGCTGGTTTTGGTAGAGGCAGAGGAGCTCCTCTTAGGCTCCACCTTCAGACCCTGTGGGCTTGGAGTTCTGTGGCAGATGAAGTTAGGGACCTAACAGGTTGGTTTCTGGGGCAACTTTCAGTTTATCTGATGGCTGGGACATCTTGTAGTTCTTGGCAAGTGAAGAAAGGACAGCAAATCCCAAGCAACAAGGCTGAGGGATGGTCAGCAGCAAATACAAAGAACAGACAGAAGAGTAGGCAGACAGGAAGGGTAGACACATAAAACTGTTATGAAGTAGACAGGAGACTTGGAGGAGTAGACTGTCTAGGTCTGTTTTGTGTCAGACTAAATAGCTCTATACGGCTTAATAGCCTTTAAAAGCGTCATTGTATGATGACAAATTAGAACTTTTTAGTGTTTAAAGGGGAAAAAATTTCTTTTGGAGAAAATCTTTTGCAGTTGGACACTTCATCCCTCAGTGAGTGTGGGTGATTGACTCTGGGTTTAGGACTAAATATTGAGCTCAATGTATAAAGCATCCTTAGACTCTTATAGCTAGGAGAATAAACTTGCATTCATGGTGAAATGAATTCCCACCTTCTTCCTCCACTCACTCCTATTTTGTAGCTGTGTATATTGCAATAGAAAGCTTACGGACCTGATATAATCTTTTGGGTATATGGGATAACTGAATTAAAGACTTCCTTGAAAAGAATGTCACTTCATGAGACATGTTACATTCATGGAGCTTGTAATGACTATCAATGCCCTGTACCTGGGAGCTTTGTTTTGTTGGCAAAGATCCCTACAGAGTCACCTTTTGAGCCCCTATCCCCTGAAAGATTCCTGCTGCGTCAGCTGTTTAGTTACTTGCATGTTAGTAATCGGGAGCATTCTGATTTCCAGCAATTTGTTATTTCAGACTTCGGTTCTTCTGTTGTGCCAGGTGAAAGTGTCAGCAGTGACACAGCTCTGGGCTATAACAACGAGGCAGAGCTGTCCATGAGCCCATGGCCAACCTGTGACGAAGACCCGGAACTGAGCACTCCCACAGATGTTGTGACTGACTCTGATGCCCGCCACTGGTTACAACTGAGTCCCACTGATGCTTCAAACTTAACAGGTAACTGCATCTTTGAAAGGCATCAGTGTTACCAATTGGGAATCCCAGAGTTTCCCAGTTGCAAGAATTCTAGGGATCCGTTAGCACAATGATGATGGGGTGCTACCTCCAACCAAATTGGTGTAGTAGCCCCAACCACCTGTTCCTAATCAGTCATGAATTCTCAGAGTCCTACGTGGACCTCTCCACATTCTAAAACATTGGCCAGATAAGGGAGGGAGCAAGCCATGTCGAACCACTGTCCATCATGAGAGGAAGTGGTGATATTCATGCAAGCCTTTGCCATCCCTGACCACATTTGCTTTACTCTGGAAACAGAGAAGAGTAATTTATCCAACTCACATGTATCATAAATACAGAATAAGTTAAAGAGTTTGAATAGCTTATTGATTAATATTTTCTTTAAGTTTTACAATAAAATATTTGACATATAAGATAAGCTGCGACATATTTGTAAGTTATGGCCCATAGTACTAAAATGATCACCAGTGAATCTACTACCCAACTTAAGAAATAGAATGGCTCCCACACCAGTGAAGTTCCCTATAGGCCTTTCTCAAGTCACTTCCCTTCTCTCATCAGCCTGTCAGCCTATCCCCAATTTTTTCAGTAATAATTTCCTAGATTTCTTTATAGTTTTGCCACATGTATCTGTGTCCTCAAATAATGTATCATTTAATTTAAATTTTAAGACTTTAAAAAATGATATCATAATCTGCATTTTTTGCTACTTTTTCCCCCAGAGTATTATATTTTTAAGATTCATGAATGGACTACAGAGGCAAACTTTCTGGTCTGCATCCAGGTTCTGCCAAGGAATTTCTGTGTGGCCTTGAGAAAGTTAACCTCTCTGTCAATTTCTTTTTTGTAAAATGTGGGTAGTAATAGTCCCCAATATAGGGTTGTTGGAGGAATAAATGTGTGAACACGTAAGTCAAGTGCACAGAACAGTGCATATGGAAGTGCTCTGCAGTTTTAGCTATACACATGCACATACACCCACACACACTCACACAAAGTCCTTCCTGGTCCACCATATTCATGCTTATGGGCAGATAATCTCTTAGGAAAACAACAACAAACTAGAAAGCACAAATTGAGTAAAAAGTATTATTAAAATGTTAAAAATCATTATTTTTTGTTTTATTTTATTTTAAGAGAGAGAGAGCACATGCACATACGAGGTAGGGAGGAGAAGCGAAAGGGAGAGAGAGAATCCCAAGCAGCTCTGTGCTATCAGCATGATGATGGGCTTGATCCCAGGAACCATGAGATCACGACCTGAGTTGAAATCAAGAGTCAGCCACTTAACTGACCGAGCCACCCAGGTGCCCTGAAAATGCTAAAAATCATTTATTAATGATAAATAAAGGCTTAAATTTTACCTTAGTTTTTTTTAACCAAGCAAACTTTGGTTTTCATTAATTATGATATAAAATTTAATGAATCTCTAATGATTTTGGAAATTGCTGATGGAGTTACATCAAAACTTCATAAAATTTGCATAGAAAAATGGTGTTGAATAAAATCTTTTATCTATGAGAGAGGTAAGACTAAGAAGTAAGAACTTAATGTGTATTTAACGTGTGTATTTTAATTTAGATTAGATTCGTGAACAAAGAAAAACAAACCATTTAGCTATAAGTGAATAATGCATTGCCTTATAATCCTTCAGTGCTGTCCTTAAAAGACAGGAAACATCTTTGATCTATGTATTCAAATCTGCCAGTGGTTAGAATAGCCTTGCAGAGTCAGTGAGAAAATGATTGGCAAAATCATGTGTTTAGTTTCATAAATTATTGGGTAGCAATTTGTGCTTCTCAAATTTTTGATTCTTTTAAAAATGATTTACAATTCTTTATATATATAATGACATAGAGATACATGTAATGATTTTAAATAATAATACCGTAAATTTATAAAGTATTTAACAGTTTACAAAGAACTTTGAGGCATCCTTTCTGATTCTTTATTGTAAGCAGGCCAAGTCTTCTCAATTCTGTTTTAGAAATGGAGAAACTGAGACCCAGAGAAAATATATTGTCTAGCTAAAGTAATTACCACAGCTGGAACTGGCTTCCAAAGTGTTTTGCATTTAGTGCAGTGCTGTCTACTCCTCTCTACTGCATTGCTGTTAAAATTACAATTGCAACACCCTTTAAACTATTTGAGAATTATTTATGCATGTATGGAATAAATGGTTTCTTTGGGTCCAATATACAGATTATTCAAGGGAAATCATCAGCGTGGTACTGTCAAAGGCAATAGTAAATTTTCAGTAAGTTGAATTTACAAAAACAAGAACTAGTTTTAGTTATTTTTATTGAAAAGAAAGAAAATTGGGTGCTTACTTCTTTTGTCTGTCCTTTGGAAAGATTAGTTTTGATCCTACTTCAGAGTATGCATGGGACAGGTCAATTTAATAAACTTGTGTGAGGTAATTTCACATGATGCACTCTATGTTGTGATTAACTCCTCCAAATACTTAGTTTTTCTTTGAAACACTAATATAGAGAATCGGTACACTCAGTTCAATAGTTCATCTTGTCATCTGTGAAAAGGACAAACTGTAATATGATAAGGTTTAAGGATTATCACAGCTCTGAATTTAACTTTCTGTTCTTAAGAGAACAATTTCTTCATAAATGTACAAAATAAAATTCATGTTAGCCTGATCTTCAGGACATGCAGAGTATGATCAAACAATTTGAGTGTATCTTTGTTTCTTGTTGAATAATCCTACCAATTACCAAATGTTTAGGATAACAAACTGCTTCTAAAACCTTGAATCCATCACTAGCAGGTTAACAATTTTATATTTCTTTTCTCATTTACATTATTACACATTTGCTGAAAATAACAGCTAAATTTATTGTTCATTGAAAATGATTGTTGTGAAAGAAGTTATTTATATTCACATTCATATATTTCCTAGAAATAGGGCTATGGCACGACATGTGGGCGCATCCAAACTACCATGGGATTGGTTGCTTACCTTCTAAAATCTTTAAAATGAATAATGTATGTCCGTAAAGCAGATGAGGAAGAAGAGGGGAGTCAGGCCGTAGTGGTGGTCAACTGAATGCCAACCGGCTACTTCTCTACTTTTGATCATCAGAATCCAGGCCTGATTTTTCTGGTTTCAGAATGAAGGTGTTTCAGTTGAGCCTTTGGGTTTGTGCCTTTTGTTTAGTTTTCAAATTGAAAGGGAAATTTATTTACAAAGTGCCAGCAATGTTTCATCAGCATTCTACCAAGTCTACATAAAATTGCAGCCATGTGAAATCTCCATCTGGTCATAAGTGCCTGTTTTACCAATTACCAAGACATTTCATGACTAAAATCCTTTGCGTATTTGAACAGTTCTATACTTTAGATTTCTCTGTTAAAATCATGTGTGTTTGGAGAAAAATTATGATTTTATTGGTTTGCAAGACTTTCTACTTCAATAAAATGTTTTAAATGCCTTGTAGCATTTAGTAATAATGAAACAGAAAGATACTAGGCTAGTATGCTAGCTTGCTCATGAAAAAGAAAATAAACTAAGTACTTGGTATTTTTAGGGTGGCATGAAATTTTCTGAAATCTCTCAAATCCCCATTTTTAATTAAGTGCTGCTTCACTGAGGAACCATCTACATGTAAAATGTCAGCATCTGTTCTGTTACTTATGCCATGAGTGGAAGTAATTTTGGGCAAAAACATTTCAATTCGTTTAAAAAAGTGACACTAATATTGAGCATACAGTCCTTTCGTATACTTCTAAAGGACTCAACATAATTTGATAATGTGATAAGGGGTGTTTCCTAGGATTTTTATCATTGAGGCATAAATTTTTCTGAGAGCAAAGCAGTATTAAAACAGACATTCTACATGGGATTCTTTCATAACTGAGAATCTATTAGTTGGCTGGTAGCAGGGAGGTACAGGTGACAAGGTACCTGGCCTACATTTCCTTGGAGTTGTTACTCAGCCAGAGTTCCAGTGTGATTGGAATGCTGGGAGCTGATCTCTCTTTGGATGGCTGCATTTTGGGTGGTGGTAGAGGATGAGACAAAGCTTGTAAATCATCTACCTATTCCCCTTACCTTTTTTTTTTAATCCTCAAAGGATTAAAGGCATCATGACATTCTTTATGAGAAACATAAATGCCATATTATTTGTTCACTTGGGGGCTTATATTGATTTATAAGTACTCATTAAGCCTTCAACATAATTTCTCAGACTGACAGATGTACTTATTTTACTGATTAAACATTAGGAAGGTGAGTGTCTCTTCTGAGGTTTTGTAAACATTCGAGAACCTAGAAGGTCTGTCATTAGGCTTTTGCTATCTCTACTTTCTTTCAGGTACAGTATGTAGGAATTCCAGCTTGGACTATATCTGCTCATTATAATGTCTCTCTTTAACTGATTATATGATTCCTCTGTAAGAAATACAGATGTGTTTTTCTTTAAGAAGGAACAGTGCTTCTGTGTTTTGGAAGGCCCTTCCATGACACTATGTGCCATCGTTATTAAATCCTTTGTTTCAGTGTCTTGGGATCGTTCCATAACTAATATAATAAGCTCTCAGCAGCTGTCATGGGTGCAGTGTTGGAAGGATACAGAACTGTTCTTGGATCTGCCCCGGCTCCTTGTCAGGTTCACTCCTCCTTGCTCCTTTTGGCCAGCTTGTCATTTCTCTACTTGAGTTCCTCACATCCATATATTGTACTTCCATTTCTTTGATTAGGCCTTAAAACACCAGCAACATATATACTCAAAATGACACCCAGTGGGGCGTTAATTGCCTAGAAATCAGTCTGTCTTCATTTGTGTGGGGTAAGCAGTAGAACTTGGGGATGATTATGTTAATGAAAAGTGTAATAAGACAATAGAGAAAGAGGATTAGTGGTGGAGGCAAGACACAGCTCTTAAAACTCCCTCCAAAGGTTCAAAAGCAAAGCAAAGCAGGGCTCCTGGCTGACTCTTATCTCAGGGTTGTGAGTTCCAGCCCCACACCGGGTGTAGAGATTGCTTAAACAAACAAGAAAACTTAAAAAAAAAAAAGAAGAAGCAAAGCAAAAGCAACTTCAACAGGAAGCTGAAAGTAAGATATTAGAAATAGAATCAAATCAGCAACTACAATAAATATAAACCATATAAACTTGCAGTTGAAATCAGAAACTCATGGAATCAGAAATCTCATTTACATTGAAGAACTAAAGCCGAGCCATATGATGTTTACCAGAGGTAACCCTAATACATTGTGTTCAGGAAGACCATAAGTAAGTACATACATTGGTAGCTGGGAAGAAAGATCACTGAGCTAAACTAAATATATGTCAGTTACATAAACTTTAAAGCAGAAATCACTTATTAGTGACAGTAATAGCTCTGAATTTATATGAACTTCATAGCCTCCAGATATATGAAGCAAAATATGACAGAATTACAAGGAACTACTAATAAAACCATAATCATAGTGGGAAATTTTAATGTGAGTTCTTATTAATTGATCAGTCAAGCAGAGAAATATTGGAATAGAGAAGATGTACACAATACAATTTATCCTGATTGAATGGATATATATAAAAAACTTTGAACTTCAAAATACGTGTGATTTTTAAAAGCTCATGGAACATTTACAGAAATTGACCAATTAGATCATTAAGTCTCAACACATGTCCATACTTTGAAACTATACCACATCCTGTGAATATGATGAAATAAATTAAGAACAAAATTAAGAGACTAAAAACTGCACCCCAAATAAATTAAGTCCAAAAGAAACTGTGAATTAGAAAATACCTCAAACAGAACTACAGTGAAAGTTACATACCACAATGTCTAGATTGTAACTGAAGAGTTATATGGAGGAAAATATATGGCCTTAGGTGTGTATATTAGAAGAGAAAATTATTGGGGTGCCTGAGTGGCTCAGTCAGTTAAGTGTCTGACTCTTGATTTTGGCTCAGGTCATGATCTCATAGGTTTGTGGAATCAAACACTGACAGCATGGAGCCTCCTTAAGATTCTCTCCCTCTCTCTCTCTGCCCCTCCCCTGCTCATGTGTTTTCTCTCTCTCTCTCTCTCTCTCTCTCTCTCTCTCTCTCTCTCTTAAAAGAAAAAAAAAGAAAATTATTGATCTATGTGTTCTATTCAAAAAATTAGGAAAAAATGGCAGAATAGTATATAGAAGTTAATAAAAATGAACTAAGAAAGTTAAGAGAATGCACATATATACTAGAAAGCAGTGAAGATGATCAAAAACAACTCTTCAAAAGCATTAATAAAATAGACAAGTAGGCAGGATTAATTGAGGAAAAAATAATGAGGGTAAAAAGGAACAGAACTACAAAAACAATGTAAGCTTTAAAAAATAATACAGTAGGTTAATTTGAATAGATTTATAAAAATAAAGGACAATTCCCAGTTTTACTGAAGCTTCAAATAAAAGAGAAGCTATCTTTTCCTGTTGCAGAGATTAGAAAGAAAGCTCCCAAAATTGTTATTTACCTTGTGACACCTTGACAGTAAAACCAGACAAAATGAGTATTGAAAAGGAAAATTAGAGTCTGTCTCAGTTAAAAGCATATAAATGAAAATCCTGTGGGGTACCTGGGTGGCTCAGTTGGTTAAGCATTTGACTCTTGGTTTTGGCTCAGGTCATGATCTCACAGCTTCATGAGTTTGAGCTCCAAGTCAGGCTCTGTACTGGCAGCATGGAGCTTGCCTGGGATTTCTCTCTCTCTCTCTCTCTCTCTCTCTCTCTCTCTCTCTCTCTCCCCTTCTCTGCCCCTCCCCCACTTGCATGTGTCTCTCAAAATAAACAAACTTAAATTTTTGCAAACAAAAATCCTAAAAAAATCATTAGCAAATGAAATCCAAGAATATTAGGAAAAGATCATACATACATCAGAGCTAAGAGAAGTTCACTTCAGAAATGCAAAAGCAAATAATAACAATGATGCAAAAGAAAGGTCTATCATGAGAAAGACAGCAGACAAATCCCAACTGAAAAACATTCTACTAAATACCTGATCAGTTCTCCTCAAAACAGTTAAGGTCATCAAAAACAAGGACATGGCCAAGAGAAGGTGAAAGAAACATGACAATTAAATGTAATGTGATATCCTGCATGGAATCTTGGAACATAAAAATTAATAAAAGACATTAGGTTAAAAACCAAAGAGGTCTAAATAAAGTATGGACTTGATATAATAATGTTTCAATATTGGTCTATTAATTATAGTAGGTGTACCATACTTACATAAGGTATGAGCAATGGGGGATGTCAAATTAGACATTTGTCTAATGTTAAGTTAGACATAAATCCACAAGGACAGGGACGGCAGGAAAAAAGGCAGTAGTAACCAACTTTTAAAAGTTGTAACAGATGACACATGGCCAAGGCATCAGCAGACCTGAGGGCACTGAATCCTGTGTTGGTACTGGGGAGAGCCACGAAGCAAGCTGACTGAAGTTATTGTAGATTTCCTAGAAGGGTTAAAAAAGTGTCCATATGAGGTAGCTATAGAAGTAGGAGGAAATGGTGGGGCTAAAAACAGGCAGACTGTTTGGAAGTCTACTTAAGAAGTAGTTAGAACTTCATCCCAGAAGAGGAAGCAAATAAATTGGGAGGTTTCTGGCCTGGAGTCACCAATAAACAGCTAAGTATAGAGGTGCTGTCTTGAAAACAAAGGAACTAAGGAATAATTTGCATACTCTCTGAGCAGTAGAGAGTCTTTTTCCTAGAATTTGGGTTCTAGGAATAAAAGCCCCAAAGAAAACGTATGTCTGAGGTTTTCTGAGAACATGGTGAAACTCTCCAAAGATAATGCCTGTGCACTATGCTTCCATTCAGCTTTTTGTGGACCATTCTTAAATATGAGCAGATAGCCAAGATCCCCAACCATTTGAAAAAGGTATCTAATATGAAAACACAAGACAAATATAAGAATATGGGATGAAGTAGGGGCGCCTGGATGGCTCCTTCGGTTGAACGTCCGACTTTGGCTCAGGTCATGATCTCACAGTTCGTTAGCTCAAGCCCCGCATCAGGCTCTGTGGTGACAGCTCAGAGCCTGGAGCCTGCGTTGGATTCTGTGTCTCCCTCTCTCTCTCTCTCCCTGCCCCTCCCCTGCTCATGCTCTGTCTCTCTCAAAAATGAATAAACTTAAAAAAATTATTAGAAAAAAAGAATATGGGATGAAGTAGAATGGAGCAGATCTTAAAAGGAGTCTGAAAAAAGTCTATTTAACCCATCCCCCCCAAACAGGTTAAGAGTACACTAATCTTAATGAACACTGAGTAATGTATAGAATTCTTGAAATCATTATATTGTACACTTAAAACATATTAATATAACACTATAAATATTTTTTACCTTAGAGTTTAAAAAAAAAGGCTGGGAAGAAATAAAATTTTAAAAAGCTATTAATATCTTCATGAGGTAAGAATATACTGTATCCATGAAAGAAGGACCAAGAGTATAAAAATGGACTGAAAACAAGAAAGATCTTTTGGATATTGAAAATATGAACAGAGGGGCACCTGGGTGGCTCAGTTGGTTGAGCATCTGACTCTTGATTTCGGCCCAGGTCATGATCTGAGAGTCATGGGATCAAGCCCCACGTGAGGCTCCATGCTGATAATGGAGCCTGCTTAAGATTTTCCCTCTCTCTCCTTCTACCCCTCTCCCCTGCTCATGCTCTAAATTAAAAATAAAATAAAATAGAAATATGGCAGCAGAAATAAATTCAAATCAATGGAAGTCAATACAATACCTGGATATTGTAGTCAAAAGGGCCTAATGAATTGGCAAACACAGTGGCTGAAAATAGACCAGGTGACACCAGGAGGCTTCAGAACACTAGGTACAAAGAGGATACAAATTTTGCCAACTTAATAATTTTCCATAAAATAATTTCAAGCCTCAAAATACTGCTTGCTGACTTTAAAATCACAAAGGAGTGGCACCTGGGTGGCTCAGTCAGTTGGGCAACCAACTTCAGCTCAGGTCATGATCTCATGGTCTGTGGGTTTGGGCCCCACATTGGGCTCTGTGCTGACAGCTCAGAACTTGGAGCCTGCTTCAGATTCTGTGTCTCCCTCTCTCTCTGCCCCTCCCCTCTTGCTCTCTCTCTCTCTCTCTAAAATAAATAAACATTAAAAAAATTTAATAACAAAGGAAAGTAAAAGAAATTGAAGCAAAGCATTTCCATCACAGAATTCTATACCCAACCAAACTATGGACTACAAGTCAGGGAACAAACACTTAGAGATCTATAGGGACATGCCCCTTTCTCAAGCACCACTAGGAGATATGGCCCACTAAAAGGAAGAAATAAGCAAAGAAATACTGTCTGCCATTTTGTGATTCTGGTCTTACAAAATAGACTATAAACATACATTCACACAAACACTTATACACAAATGTTTATGGTAGCTTTATTATAATCATTGAAAACAGGAGGAAACTATCCAAATATCCTTCAGTAGGTGAATGGATGAACAAACTATGGTATATTCATAAAATGGAAAATTAACCTGCAATAATAAGCCCCCAAATGGATGAATCTCACATGCATTAAGCTAGGTGACGGCATCCACACCGCTACCTACACCACCCACTCACACCATTATCATACTGTAGGATTTATATGACATTCTAGAAAGGGCAAAACTCTAGGAAAAGAAAACAGCAGTACTTGTGAGGGGCAAAGAATAAGGGGAGGGGACTCACTATAAAAGCGAACTTTTGGAGTGATGAGGCTGTTCCGTATCTTAATTTTCATGGCAGTTTTTGGTGACAGTTACATGGTTGTATACACTCCTTAAAACTCCTTGAGTCTAAAAAGAGTAAAATTTATTGTAAACAAATTATACCCCAATAAGCCTGAGTTAATAACAGCCACTACAAATATCACCCCAGCATTGAGGCTGTCCCTCGCCACCTACTTTTCATGGCCCTGTTCCCTACCAATCCTGCTCAGGGTTCTCCTCCTTCCCCTCCTCTGCTGTATAAAACCTTTCACAGGATCTCCAGGAACTTTTTTCTCATCTCTAGGTTGTTGCCCTTTTAGTTTGAAGAATGAAAAGTCACTTGACCTTTCTTTACTGATTCTGCTTTTCCATCCTTTGGAATCATCAGCCATTGCACACTTTTAATCTTTAATTGTTTTACCCTGAATACGTAAATTGTCAAGCATCAGTGATTTGCACTGAAGAGAAAGGGCTGTAATGATGAAATCAAGATTGTGTTTACAGACATGTTTTCCTCCATAGATAGCAGTGAGTGCCTTGCAGATGACTGCAGTATAATTGCTGGAGGGAACCTTACCGGTTGGCACGCAGACTCTGCCGCTGTGTTATGGCGAAGAGTCCTGGGAATCCTCGGGGATGTGAATAATATCCAGTCCCCCAAGATTCATGCCAAAGTTTTTGGCCATCTCTATGAACTCTGGTACAAGCTAGCAAAGGTACGTCCTGCCACATTCCCTTTTGTTCTAAGAGGGGAAAATTGACTTGTCATTTATCATTGATTTAACATCAAAATCCTGTTGGCAGTCAACTACTGAATGTAATCTGGAACATATATTCGGTGTTTAGACAAAGTTGTTTGATTGTCACAGAATAAATAATAAATAACTTGTAGTTTGGTCATTTCATAAATGCAGAAGAGCTATTTCATTTAATGCATATGTGTGTAGAATATTACTGTAAGATATTAAGGGGTAGGGTATTGAGTAGTTTTTGTTATTTTCTTGATAAAAGTGATACCAGTTTTATTGTACAAGATTTAAAAAATGTAGAAAAGTATGAATAAGAAAATTTACATCACCATTCCACAGAGATAACCAGTATAAATATATAGTTTTATTTCTGTGGATAAACATATTTTTTACAAAAGTAGAATCTTAGAGTACATACAGTTTTCATTCTGGGTTTTGATTATAATCTATGCTTTCCCCAGGTTATTAAGTTTTTTGGATTTTGTTCTTGTTTTTAGAAAATGTGATTCATATTTATGCAGTATAACTTATTAGGCCATTCCTTATCATTTGGAGTTGAAGATGTTTTGAGGCATTAACACTCAAGGGAAAACAAAGCCCTAGTTTTGTATTAAATCTAAAACCATGTACAGTAAGTGAGACACATAATTTAAAATGGCAGTAGATCTCATGATAGATGAAAAACTTGTACATATTGTAGGTTTTCGCTCAACATGTAGAAATTTAATGAGAAGTAGCTATTTGGCCATGGAACACAATATTGAAATATCATTGCGATAAACTATGTGTGGCCTTTCCTAAAATTCTCCTCTTTGTGAATTAGATACGGGATAATCTGGCAATAAGCCTGGATAACCAGTCTTCTCCGTCTCCACCGGTGCTGATCCCACCACTCAGAATGTTTGCATCATGGCTATTTAAGGCAAGTGGATATGTGTTTATTCCTTTATTGCAATTTCCTCTTCCTTTCTGAAATTGAGTTTAAAAAATGTAATTGGCCAAGACTGCACGTTTTGAAGACAAGCTGAATCTTACTAAAGCCACTAACTGCATCCTTCGTCTTCATAAACAACTCTTATGGAATACTGAGAAGTAAATGAAATGTCAAAATGCTCTGCATCTGGAGCTGATTAAATCTTTAAACCTCATCTCCTTGGCAGGCGACGACATTGCCAAACGAATATAAGGAAGGCAAACTGCAAGCCTACAGACTGATCTGCTCCATGATGACCAGACGCCAGGACGTTCTGCCAAACAGGGACTTCCTAGTGCATTTTTACCTTGTGATGCACCTGGGATTAACCAGTGAGGATCAGGTATTCTGTGACTCCCTTATCACGGTAGCCCACCAAGTGGAAAGTGCATCTCGCTTTTTGCAGGTTAAATTAGGGTTCATGAAAAGACATCAAACATGTTGAAATTTTCAGTAGTTTCAGCTCTTCTACACAACAACCACATTGGTCTTTCAAAAACGTAAATCAGATTCTGTCACATTCCTGCTTCTCTCCACTGACTTTGCATTACGCCAACCAAATTTGAACTTTATTCTGTGGCTTACATAGTGCTTTATGATTTAGCTTCAGCTTATGTTGTCAAATTCAAAAATGCTGTTTCAGCCACTTTTTGTTGGGGTTCTGCATTAGATATTATTTGAACAAAATCATTGTGATCATTTAAAAATATTTGAAAAGTATTATTTTAGTAGTTAGGATATTTTTGTAAAAGACCTCATGCGTAAATTAGGGGTCCTGACATTTCTTGATGAGGAGTCATTCTCATTTCTCCCAAAGGAATATGATTGGTGGGTTAAGTTGAAACAGAAAGGTCAGAGGAGTCAGTAGTGACAGCCCCTTCTGGTAGATCCTGGATGTGCAGGGTAGGAAGGATATGGCTAGTCCCACGCCTCCCTACCCTTGCCCATGGGCAGAGAGCAAGGAGGGGAGCAGGAACACCCAGAGTCCTGGTTCTCTGCCTGAATGTCAAGCAAGGGAGTGATATGACTGGTTTGTACTTCACAGAGATTATTCTGGACTCCTTCCAAGGATTATTCTGGAATCCGAATGGATTTGAAAACGTAACAGTGGTAGTGTAGAGTGGGAGGTTGGGCCTGGAGACAGATTAATTAGGAAGTGGTCAAACGAATATAGAATTTAAAAATGATGAGCAGTAAGATGATGGCACTGGGAGCAGGATACTGGAAGAGGAGAGATTTAAGCAATTTCAAAGCATTGAATGTTATCACTAGGTCTTCTTGAGCAATAAGAGGTATAGAGAATGTTTCAGCACTTACCCTTGAAATTGTAGCTACTCATCACTGAACTTGAATCACTCGTGAGCTATAAGCAGTCATCCTTTGTGTTTCTGTTTTATTCTTTGAAAGTATAATACGGACACACAGACCTTGATGATAAACTTAGGGTATGTGTTAAGAGGTCAGTCTCCTGAGTAGCCAGTTTTCCCTTGTTGCTTCAGAACGCGTTTCTTGAAGCTTCTCGACCCTTTAGCCCTATTTAAAACTCTCGCAATATATCCCTGATAACACCCTGGAGCTTTCATCATTGAGCTTTTATCTGAAGCAGTAACTGTACTGGCCTACTGGGTTGTCTTTGTCGTATCTGCCCCAGTTCCAACAATGCATGGAGGATATCCCTATATAATAGGCTGGACTTGTACCCACGGTCTCATTGATTTCCTAAATAAACGCAGAAATAGAGGTGCGAAAGTAGAGCCGTTTGTGTCCTGTGCTCAGATATCTGTAGCCATCATTGCAGATGGAAGCGTCTTTCACAGAATGACGTAGCTTCAGGTGGGTGGAAGATTGAGGTGTATAAATAGGGAAGAGAATTAACTGTCACGGATCATGACGAGATCCCTCAGTGACAGAAGAGACAAAAGCTTAGTTAACAACACAGTACTGTAAAGCAGTATTTTGCTAAGATTTTGCAGGGAGAAAAATTTACTTGGAAATAACAATCAACTGTAGAATTTTGTCAATTAATAAAAACAAATTAGAAGTCAGCAGCCAACACTGGGGTATTCCTGGAATGAGTTTTCTAGAAAGTAACATAAATGTATGTAAATTTAGGATC
This sequence comes from Panthera uncia, assembly GCF_023721935.1. Lineage (NCBI taxonomy): Eukaryota > Metazoa > Chordata > Mammalia > Carnivora > Felidae > Panthera > Panthera uncia. The sequence goes on along the minus strand of NW_026057578.1, from coordinate 44,623,478 downwards.
ATCTTTCTATTTTAAAGTCTATCAGAGTGGAAATGAAACGATCAAGTGAGAAGAAATAAGACTTTGAGAACCCAAAATATTATTTAAAAAATATGATTTTACAGGGTAGAAAAGGGAGTTTTCATATTTTATACTTAAAATCATTTTCCCATTTTAATATATGTCATGTTTTCAGTTGAGTTTGATTTTTTTATGGTTCATTGTAAAATACATAAGTCTTAAATGTTGGTCTGTTACTAAAAGTGATCCCAACATCCAGACTTGTAAGACAAAACAGGGATATCATAAATCTCTGTTTTATAATCAGCCTATTGTCTAGCCATTAGAGGCTTGAATTTTTATGTGTGCTTAATAGAAGTGGCTGTATTCTGCAACCTTAACAATTATTAGTATATACTTGAGAAGCCCTGACTGTCTGCCAAAAGAATTACTTACTGTAAGTAAACCTTGTTTATTTTCCAGAAGAAAATTGCACAGAAAACCTTCTAATGAAAGAAACTTTTCTCATTTAAGTAAGAAATGTCTCTGATAATTAGTTTAACTTTTGGTCCACATGCCTAAATGGATCATGGTGGTTGTCCCAGAACTTATATGTTCTTCTGGAAACACATATTACATTAATTATAAAAAAACAAGAAAGCACTTACTGTAGAGAATACAGTTAAATTCAGTTTTTTAATCCATGAACTGTGCACCTGTGACTAGTACCATTTCCTTCTTATGAGAGTTCTCAAAAAGTCACTAGCCCGGTGCTAAAAGACTTTGTTCCTGCAGAGAGAACCTTATAAAAATCTTCCTTATTTCTTAGTAAGGTAAGTAATAGCAAATAATTTAAAATGTTCTAACATTTATTAGTTTTATCTTAGAAAAAAATCCAAGGTGAATTTCCTCCTTTCACCTCTGGGTGGCACACTTGCCTGCATAACTCACTGCGTAGCTCACCCTCCACCACTGGCCTTTGAAATGGCCCCAAGGCCCATGGCCCTGGGAGCATGATTGTGTGGCATAGTCATTTTACAAATGCTTCCCTAAATATGAGAGTATCAAAATTATGTCAGCAGTGACTAAAAAAGTGTTGAAGTGGAAATAAGCCCTAAAATGTTAAAAATCTTTTATTTCCAGACCTATGGGTCCTTATAGTAATTGAAAACTTTTTTTTTAATTAAAGAAACCTATTTGTGGGGCACCTGGGTGGCTCAGTCAGTTAAGCATCTGACTTCAGCTCAGGTCATGATCTCACAGTTCATGAGTTTGAGCCCCATATCAGTCTCTGTGCTGACATCCCAGAGCTTGGAACTTGCTTCAGATTCTATGTCTCCCCCTCTCTCTGCCCTTTCCCTGCTCACACTCTGTCTCTCTCTGTCTCTCAACAATAAATATATGTTAAAAAATTTTTTTAAAAACCTATTTGTAAAATAGATGTCTCACAGACTGTGTTCTATGATACAATCGTATAAAACCATGGTTACATTTAATATGGTGACCAATTCATTATGAAAACAAATATAGTCATTTCTGTATTTAAAATATTAATAGTAATACATTTTGAACAGCCAAAATGCATCACATTCCAAACCAACGTTTTTGTTTGGACCAGTTTTAGCTAGTCTATTAACTTAATAATTTAATAGCTAAAACAGTGACCTTATCAAGTAGTATTTTCCCAAGTTCATGTGTAGTCTGAGTTTATTAGTTTATTAGTATGATTGAAAAATCATATAGTTTTATTAGTATGATTGAAAAAATGCTTTGAAATAGCTGTACTTTTCCTCCACTCTGAATTAAAAAAAATTGATCCTGTTACTGGTTTAGAAAGAAAATAATTTGGATTGTAAGGACTTTCAAAATAACTATACATCATGAATAAAATTTGGGGTGACTTGTGGGACTGATTGCCCAGCCTTCCTGTGAAGGTCTTCCACTTGGCTTCCTTCTGCCCAGCTCCTTTGTATCTGGTTGGCTGGTGAGGGTAGAGGGTCTTTATTTCCCCGACTCCCACCGTGCCAGACTCTGTGCTGGCACCTGCGTGATGTTTTCCCACTGGTTTGTCTCTGCAATTCAGTTAGATAAATATCATAACACACTGTTTAAATAACAAAGGTTCAAAAAATATCAAGAACTTTTGCCCAATGCCACACACTAAAAAGGCTGTTAGAATTCACAGGAAAGGCGTGGTTTATTCCACAGGGTATGTCTTCCCCATTGATTCACAGCTAACAGGCCTGTCAGACAGTTGTTTGTTCTGTTCCTTCCTCCTTCTGTCTTGTTCTACCTGGGCTCCAGCCTTGGTCCCCCCCACCTCAGACTCCTCCTGACTAGAGCGCCCTCCCACTTCCAACCCGAGATAGGTTTCCACAGCTGCCTCCCCAGCTCCTCACCATCTTTCAACTGCTCTTCTAAAGCTGTTCCTCGTTGTTCTTAGTTTTTCCTAAAGCCTCAGCAGCTTTTTCACCTCAGTCTTCCCCAAAATATTTGGACATGAAAAGAGCTATGATTTAGATTTATTAAAAACAGTTCCTATTAATTTCATCGTTATTTAAAACATATGGAAAGATCAATATGTGTAAAATGGAGAGGGACAGTTGAGGAAAGGAATTTTATTTTCATGTTTCTAAGAACATATATCAAAGACTGGAACGTTTTCTTTGCTTAAAATAAGCAAACTATTTTTTAACAATGACTTACAGATTTAATGTCTTAATGTAATTTGTTACACATCAAAGTTAAATTCTCTTTTAAGTGCAAAGCCTACATTAATGTAAAATTATTGCAAATTTGCATATAGAAATTTTGGGAAATATAGGTCTTTGTCATTTCCATCTATAATTTTGTATTATCCTACTTTGTAATGCACAAAAAAGCATGGGGCCTGAGGTGGAAAAATGTGTATTTTTCAGCCCTGAGGTGACCATCTAGTGACAAATTTGAATTGTAACAGGATAAAGTCATGATTTAGTGTAATATAGTATGATATAGTGTAATAGTTAAGAGCATGGGCTTCAAGACAACCTGTCTGAGCTCCAGCCTTGGCTATACCTTATCATTTGACTTCACTATGCCTTTCTCCCCTTATATGTAAAATGCAGGTAATTGTGGTGCTTACCATAAGGGTTATTTGAAGACTTTGTGGAGCTAAAATATATAACGTACTCAATTCAGAGCCTGGACAAAACAGCCCTCAGTAAACATGAGCCCTTGTAATGACAAGAGTATGAGGAAAAGAACATACTCTGTTATCGTAAAATGTTAATATTTTTCTTTCCCTGTGTATTTTCTCACTTTTGAACATACTCGTTTGACTAAAAGATATAATTAGGCATTGTGGAATTTCAGAACAGATGGAGAAATATCCTCTCCCCTTGCTGTGGGTCAGACCTAAGTAAAATGTTGATTTAACCCTCTTGGGATTCAGAATCATCGGCCACTGGCTCACTTTCTACCCACTCCTCACCCTGCCCAGTGTGCCATCTGTATGATGGGAACTAAAAAGCTGAACTCTGCGTGTCCCCAGCTCCTGTGGCTGGGTTGACACCCACTATGGTCCTGTCCAACAGGGGCACCTACATGGTGGTTCTGGAAAGTACGCATAGGGAGTGGTGAGCGGCAGCTGTCACGGGGGTTCTGCTCAGGCACCTGTGTCATGGCAGCAAGGGCAGACAGTAGCTCTCCTGGAACCGCTCTGTGGTATAGCTGGACGTTTCTGCTCACCACCTTGTTCCTGGACATGAAGCGTTCATGCTGGGTTCCCTGGCACTTCTAGAAACTCTGTAAGCCATCCAGTGCCCTGATATAAATACCCTTTGTCCTCATCTCAGCCGAGTGGATTCTGTTGTCTGCAAGTAAAAACGTGGCTCAGGCAGGGAGCGCTCTGCATGCTACCATGCTGGGTGCTGGTGATACGTGATCAAAACTGTTCATATTTCAGTCGCTAAATGCACTTGTAGCATTTCTTTTTGCCCTCCCTTAATTTTAGCCATTTGTTTTGTAGCCAAGAATATTTCACTTGTTTCAGGAACCTTTTGCTTTTATTTAACTTTATGTTTTACTGAACCTTTTGCCATACCAGAAAACATAATTTTAAACATCGTATATGGAGTAATGTTCTTAGAAGTCAAAATAGCTCCTGATTTTCTTAACGGATGTAACAACCTCCTCTCCTGAGGTATATGATGGAATAATATAATAATAAACAGTCGTTTGTAAAAAGATCCCAAGGGGCCCCTCAATGAGCATAAGACTCAGCAGTGAGCTATGAAAGCAAGGTGCAGGGGTGATACTTGTAAATTGGCCATACCTGACTCTTTTAATAACCCCAGACAGCCTGTATCATGCAGTGATATGTAATAATTGCATCACCTTTTCTCAGACAAAGAGTTATTCTTTGCTGAAAAGTTAGACTTATAACTAGAACCGTGTGTTGGATACACATACATTTATAAATATATTTAAAGCTAAACATAAATGAGTGTTCAATTTCAGGAAAAGTGCAGAATTAAGATGGCAAATTAGGAACCTTGTTTATCTCATATCCAAGGAAGTAATTCTAATAAACCTTTAAGGCACTTATTCTCTACAGCAAGTGATTCTTACCAAGGTTTAAATTCTTGATATTTGGAGTCAGTGCTACCAAGATAAACTGCATATTTATAAATTTAAAGGTCTAACTGATGTTTAGGGGATTAAATGGTAACCTTGGTGTATATCAGAGGAGGAACTCTAGAAGGCTAACTTAAAAGTTTCATTTGAAAACAATGTTTTAAAACTATAGGGTGTACAGTGAGTAGAAACAGGACTAATCCCAGACCTTATTCCTAAGGTTTTTAAGAACAGGGAAATGCATCTTCTAAGACATAATGATATAAGGTAGCTTCAAAATATATTCAACATTTGACTTTTATGGATGACAGACCACATATTGGGAGATGACAGACCTGGGAGATAGACTCAGCATTATCTCCCACTGGCCATGGGGCCCTTGCCTGAGCACACGAGACCAATGAATGAGTTGGACTAGAGGACCTCTCAGGCCCTCTCCTATTGAGCATTCTTGGATCCTCTGATCTATTTTTAGGCATTTTGTTATTAGGGTCACATTGTTTTTTCCTGAAGATAGCAAAAGGTTCGATAATCTTTACATGTTGAGTATTTTTTCTCACCATTGTAACTACCTAGTCAGGTTCTAAGGGTGTAGACAGCGGTCTGATACACGTAAGTGAGTAGGTACAGGATCATTCAGCTTGTGCAAGAGCCAAATAAGTGGTACACACATTATAAGAATTGAACTGGGTTGAATACCCTTGTAGCCGAATTGGTTCGAAAGCAGCTCACAGAGGAGGTGGAATCGTTTTGAGCAGACTTTTCAGGGATGGATAGGATTTAAACTGTAGGATGAGAAGCAGGATGGAATTTCGCATGTCTGAGGTACAGACCTTCTCAAGCCATGTTCAAGGAACAGTGACCATAGTGGTTTGTGTGTAGTGCCAGACATGTGCTTGGAAATAATGTATGGACATAAATCTAGGCAGCCCTGTAGGGAACCTTGATTCAGCCTCATTTTCATCCCATAGGTATGGGGAGCCATTGAATGTTTTGAAGCACAAAACTCAACATTGCCAAAAAAGCATTTTAAGAAGCCTAAACCATAGTGGTTACGTGGGATGGATTATAGTCAGGAAGGAGTGATGGCAACAAACACAGAAAGGGAATTGCTGTCGTAGCCAAAGGCAAGGTAATGAGGGCCTCACAAGGACTAAGAAACAGATGGCGTTTGTGTGAATAAACTTATTTATTTATATGTGCATATATATGTAATGTGTATACTTCTCTGTGTGTGTGAGAGAGAGAGAGAGAGAGAGAGAGAAAGTATTGCAGACAGGTTGGATATAGTGCTGAGAGGCAAGTGCCTGAGAAGATAGAGCCTGCTGGCACTATTCCCATTATATCTCAAAGCAAAAATTAATTCAGAAAGGCAAGAAGATGAATTGAGAAAAAGTGGGGGCAAGGTAGGATGGGACCCCTCTCTTTGTCATGGGCACTGCAGCACAAGGTCAGGTGAAACAGGTGTATGGAGAATACACTGAGGTAGGTGTTAGGAAATAGAAATGTGTTGGAAAGATTTCCAGGCACATTTCCTCTCCTCTTAAGAGAACATATCATATCATCTATTGGAATTTGAACTACAAATGTCCAAACTACAAATTTATTTATGCTTATTAACCTAGATTTTCTAAAGGTCTCTATTACCTTACGTTTTTGTTAGCTAATTTTGTTACTATTTGTTTTTGAAAGCACTTTGACACTTAAAAAAAGCTTTTATTTTTCTAAAAATAGTATTTATGAGTTTGAATTTACTTTTTTTTAATTAATGGGATTTTATTGAATAGAAGAGTTTACTACAGGAATAAATAAACTAAAACTGTAAGTTTGACTTAGTTTTGATGGAAGAATAATGTTTACAAGGATAGGTGATATATGTGAACCGTCTCCTGACATGTATTAATAAGTTAATAATAATTCTTATTATGTGCTTATTGTACAAATTCAGAGTAATAAAATGTAGACTCGATCACATAGTTAGTGTTATACCACCAAGTAACATCCACTGGTTCCTGCGTGTTTCCCATACGGTTTCATGAGAATGTATAAGCCATAGATTAGTCAAGTTTTACCAAAGAAAATTTTATTATAACTTTGCTTAGCTATCACTGACCATGGAGACTTAAGACAGATGACTGAACCAAAATAATAAACGGAGCATTTTGTTCTTTTCTTTCACAGCTGTAAAACCAGTAATTATTTTCATTAAGCTGTAGACTGAGCTCACTTACCCCTCATACACCGCAGTTAAGGAAAGTAGAAATATGTAGAAGGTAACAGATGGGAGAGGCTTCAGTTAGGAGGTCTAACACATGTGCAGTGAGCCTGCTTCACAGCTTTAAAAAGTGTAAGACGATAGCAGCAGAGGCTGACCTGGAGAGGGAGAGGTTTACCTGAGGCCAGAGACTTGAGTTTTCTTTGATTTCCCTTTTTGGAGTTAAAGGTATAAAGACTTTCTTTCAAATAAATGCTATCAGTGAAGAATATGAATTATGATTTTAAATACGAGTTTAGCCATATGTGTTTAATAAGCACATGCTACACAAAATAAATTAAAGCGTAAAAATGCAATATAATAGCAACTCAGTGTATGTGGAAAATTGAAAGATTTTGTTCTTACTAAACTGTTACCATATGGTAAAGCATATAAGCTGACCTACATCCTTCAGTAGAAAAAATTGTTCTCTTGTGCCCTGAGGTCTCTTTTTGGAAGGAAACCCTACTGTGGCCTCTAACAAGGCCCAAGTCACCAGAATCTCCTTTAGTAGACTCACTGGAGTGCATCTTGTCTTTTCCCAGATGGAATAAACACTCAATAAATATGTTGATTGATTGAAACTAGAAACAAAAGGAAGACTTCCTTAAATCCATGTGGCATCATGGGGAAGATTGGATGACCAAAATAGCTGAGCTGAACCGTTCTGGTTGAGACTTTGGCCCCAACGATCAATTAATTGCAGGGCTGACGTGAACTTTCTGTAGTGGTGATGCAGCCATCATTCATTACCCTAGAACAATGATTCTTGGGACCAGGGGTGGTGGTGGTTGCTGCTCCGTCCCGTCTAGGGACACAGAGCAATGTCTGGAGATACTTTGGTTGTCACAAGAGGGGAAGGGGATGCACTGGTATCTAGCAGGTGGAAGCCAGAGATGTCGTTAAACATTCTACAATGTACAGGACCACAATAAAGAATTTACGGTTCAGTGTCAATAGTGCTGTGCTGGGGGAACCCTGCCCTACAATAGTACCTGTGCTGATGACACCAGACTAGAAGAGCCAGCCTATGTAAATTAAATGACAAAACCCAGCAATCAAACAAGAATGAAAGACTAGCTGTCTCAACTTAACCAGGGAAATTAAACCCTACAAAAATTTAACCAGGGAGATTAAAGAGAGGCGAATGTTTTAGGTGGAACATTATTAAAATTGCCAGTAGTGGACTGTTTTTCAAAAGTGGGGTTCGATTTCATAGGGTTCAATTTATTTTTAAAAAAGAAAAACAATTTAAGAACTCAAGCATGGAGCCATCACATTAATTCAGAGTTACCAGGACAAATGCCTGAGGTGCATTTGGTCCAGAAGCCCAGTGTGAATGAGTGGTGTGGTCTGAAGTCACAGAGCCTGAAGTACTGCAAGTGTGAGTGGAGGCAGGGAGGCAGGGAGGAGTTGGGGTGGCTGTGCTCCCCTGTGCACGCTGCCAAGTGACTGAGAGGAGGAAGGATGGCGAGAGAACAGCTTGCGTGGTGAGGAGTTGCCTTCTTTCAAATGTCTGGAGCCCTGCCTGCGGGGAGAGGGAGGTCAGGCTGTCTTACTTCCAGAGTAGGGACTGATGGTAGACTCCAGCTCACCACCAGAGGCCCTTTCTAACCAGGTGTCCTGTTCAGACCTGGCATGTGATTGGGGGTTTATAAGCTTCTCAGGCTCTGTCTCATCCAAGGCCAGCTGTTTAGGCCACCTACTGGCAACCTGGGGAAAAGAGCTTGAGCCCTGGCCTTGCCTCCTCGAGTCAGTGAGCACATAGCCTCTTCTGGCTTGAGCTGCTTCATCTGGGAAATGGGGTTGTAATGGCTCTCTTTGGAGCTCTGGAAAGGTGAGGACACTTATGCCTTCAGTAGGTGCTAGTACGGTCACTACAGAAGGGATTCTCTTGTTGTTTGGAAAATCACTTGTTGACCTGCAAGAGCGTCTTTTCCCATTTAGAATTCCATTAAGATTTTAAGAAATTCACATTTTTCTTCAGGCAGAGAACTGAGACAGAGAGGTGGCTTCTAGAGGCATTACAAATACCAAATTGTACTTAGGTCTTAACTCCCATGTGTAAAGGATCGATTTTTGAATATAAGAGATTTTAAATCATGACTGTGGTTTATAATCCATGAAGGATAGGTTTGGATACAAGGAAATAATGTCCAAAAAAGCCTTCTAAATTGCAAGTTTTGTTTCTGTGAGAAAGTGCTCTCCTTGTGGGGAATAATCTCTTTTTGTCTGTTAATTCCTTTTTCATACATAACAATAAGTGGGAGTGTGGTAATTGCAGATTGTTCAGCTATTAATGCTATTTACAGGAACACATTTTAGAGAGAACATTGTTTTCTGAAGAAACAATAAACAATGGCTTGTCTTTTGTTCTCCCATGGAAAAATATTCTTTGGTAGGTATTTTTGGGCTAGAGAAATTTTAGAAGAAGAGAATCTTTTCGTAGTAAGACATTAAATAAATTACCTGCCTTCCCCCACCCCCTACTAGAGTCTCACATTGAATGTGTGCAGCATGGTCCTTTTGTTAAGACCCAGGCCGTTTGTGTCACCTATTTGCTTCCCTCCTCTGGATCCCCATGGAGTGCTAGGCTGTCCCCCTGCAGGAGCACTATGCACTTGGTCTGCCCTCAGTCTCAGCTTCGCAGAGCTGTCCTCTACCCCTGAGGGGTCATTGCTGGAAGGCAGGGGCTATGCTTTATTCCACCTCATTCCCCTCACAGCAGCTGATGTGGTACCTGCAACTGAGTTAGTTAGCACTCAAGAATTTTGTCAATTTACTGTGAAATGTTCTTGAGATTATCAAAACGATATGGGTTTCATTTCGGACTCCCTTTTTAATGAGTGGGTATTAAATCTGTTCCAAGTTTTATTTTTCAGCTGATCCTAGAAAAATTAATATTTTAATAAGACCATAATTTAAAAGGCCCACTATAATTTAATACAAACACCAATGTATACGGCTTCAGAATTTACAAAATCCTTTCTGGTCTGTCTCTGTTGCATTGTGAGAGCACCGTGGGGCAGGTGGTGTTTTCACTACCATTTACAGGTGTTGAAATTGCTGCCCAGGAGACAAACTACCTGCCCAAGATCAGAGAGCAAAGTAGTTGTACCTTTTAGGAGTTTTCTATCCAAATCCCTCCTCTTCCTTTTTCCTCATTCTTCCCAACATCTGCCTAAAAGCAACTTTGTTTAAAGAAAGTGCTTTCAGGATACCTGGATGGCTCAGTCAGTTAAGCATCCAACTTTAGCTCAGGTCATGATTTCATGTTTCGTGAGTTCGAACCCCATATCATGCTCTCTGCTGTCAGCACAGAGCCCACTTCAGATCCTCTGTCCTCTTTCTCTCTGCCCCTGCCCTGCTTTCTCTCTCTCTCTCTCTCTCTCTCTCTCTCATTCTCTCTTTCTCTTTCAAGCATAAATAAACATTAAAAAAAAGAAAGTACTTCTGAAACCCCCCCCCCCAAGTGAATTTCATTATGTGTAAATCAAAAACCAAAATGTTAAACAGATATTCCTAGAATTCGAAGCACCGAGCCATTTGTCAACCATTAGAGGTATTGGAATTATTCTAGATGGTCTAATTCCTTTCCTTTACCTCTTTCCTTCCTGCTGTGCTGGGATTCAAGTGCACTGGGCTCTCCCTTATGAACAAACCGGCCAGGGGCTGTCTCAGGTTTGCTGAAACTACTGCTTTGTTAATGCTTCTAACCCGTGGTTTCCTCAGAAGTGGGTGGACAGCTAGCTCCCTTGGGGAATTTTCTCTCAGATTTAAGCCATTCTTGAGAGCTCATTGTCCAAACACATTAAATTGCAAAAAAGAAGAAGAACACGTTATACGTCTGTTGCCCAAGATGAAACTAAAACGTTACCTGTTGGGACTGCTCTACATGTTATGTCCAGTCCTCCAACACATTGGTGCAGTAGGTTTGTAGACCCCCAGAATTGAATGACCAGCACATTGCCCATATTTCTCTTCCTTTCTTTTTTCTTTTTTTTTTTTTTAATATAGAGCACAAAATGTGGAAAGCTTCGATTTTGCTCCCACGTGTAGGTGGAGTAATTTTACTTACAAGGAAGCAAACTAGAGAGTGTGCATTTTGTGTTATCCTACAATGAAAAGAATGGATAATAATCATATTCCAAAACTTATTTCCTTTCCAGTATAAGAACACACCAGAAGACACCGAATAGCTTTTCCTTTTTAACTTGTTCCTGGTCATGGGCTAGGAGAGAATGGAGAACTCCATGCCACCAGGCAGGCTCACCTTCATCCACACTTGAGAGCCAGGCTTCCCAATTTCAGCAAGGGAGAAGGAAATACTTTTAAATTCACTAGACACTCATCTTTAACAGCATCAAAAGCTCTAAGGCTTTTAGCAGAGTTGAGGCTTCAAGTAAATGAACACGGAAGTCACAAATTATGTGGGAAAAATAGGGATCCTGGTTTCTTGTTGGAATCCTGGGAGATTTCTTAGTGTTTTTTCCATAGGATCCTTCTAACAGTGCGTATGCTTCACTTCCATGGGTGCATGCACAGACCCATGCAATTTCTATCCAGGGGTTTCCTAAGAATATTTTGATGGGAGACTCATTTCTCTTTAGAGCATAGCATTTTATACCCAGTTCCCTCATTTGATAATATTTCTCTGAGAATGATCTGTGTATATTTTGGAGGCACATTTTTTAAAAAGTTTATTTATTTTGAGAGAGAGAGAAAATCCCAGGCAGGCCTCACACTATCAGTGTGGAGCCCAGTATGGGCCTTGAACCCATGAATGGTGAGATCATGACCTGAGCCAAAATCAAGAGCCAGATACTCAACCGCCTGAGCCACCCAGGTGTCCCTTGGAAGCACATGTTTAAGCCAGAGCATTTAATGACTTCACTTGAAAGTATAGCTCTAAAAAGTATTAACTGCATTTATAAATGATTATTAGGCAAAGTGAATGAGATGAAAGAATAATTTGTGTTTCAGAGCTAAATAATGGCCTCAGGATGATGCTCTGGGTCTACATATGAGGCCCGTTATTCACGGATGTCAAATGGTGCTTCACTGACCCTGCATTAACATTTTCTCTTCCTAAGGAAGAGGAGCGTGCTTGGGTTTGTGTCCAGACCTTGGGGGCAATTTCTGGCCTTCATTGATCTCCTACTCCATCTCTGTAAGTGAAAGAATTGAATGATGATCTCTTAGATCTTTCTTCTCTAGGTATTCACAGTTCCAGAGGAACACAAGAAATATCCTTGTTACCCAAATTCAGTAGAGAGATGTTTTCCCTACTGAATTTTCCATACTTTATGCTAAGGTAGTGCAAGTGTACAATCTGGATTCTAGCATGAGAGTGACATGAGTATTCTTCTTGACACCATTGGCAGTGTTGACTGAGACTTCACTGCACCTTGCAGCCATGGCATTAGGCTATACCTGAACATATTAATAAGCCTGTGGTTTCATCTAAACCACATTTCTTTTGTATATTCTAAGAATATATTTCCAGCTGATGCATTCCTGAGACAGGATGCACAGTATACCTGGGGAGAGTATGGCTGCCTGTTCCTGTGGTACCTATATTAATTATAGGAGTGCATGTTTTACTCATTGCAGTAATTCCTACCTTAATGATATTACTTGCACAATTATGCTCTATAAGCACACTTCTAACTATCCTGTTACCTGTGGTGTCAGTTACTTTTTGCTTCTGCTTCTGCTCCAGAACCTTGTAAAAGCTGAGGAGGAGTGGGGTGGAGGAGCCAGTGGAGAGACTTGAGCTGGCTGCCTCAGAAAAAGCAGATTTGAACATCCTCCTATCCCACCCCATCCACCCCACTCCCGGGCCCTTATAAATTCTTGGGATGTACAAACACCTCTCTGCGTCAACTTGGCCCCCAGGTTTTGTCTCATTTCAGAGTGCTGCATCTATTTGCTCTGAGTGCACCTCATACACACGGGAGTCAGATGCAGCTATGACACTTTTGCTGTCATTACTCACCAGCAGACCTCATTTGCTGAAGTCCCATGTCAGGAGTTAATAACTGCTCTGAGCATCTGCATCAATCTCATTAAACCAGCCTGTTGTACAAACTGTAATGTTGGAGATTTGAGGCTTATCAGGGTCACAACTAAGACAGTCATTACATAGTCAGGCTGTGGTGTCTTCAAGGCATGATTGGTACAGCTGGTAAGTCACTTCTGTCTACAACCCTCCAGCAGTTTTTTTCACCTTATGGAATAATGAATGTGTTGAATTTCCTGGTGGGGTTGCTGTCTCCCTGTTAGTCTCCCCAGTGAGCTGTGAAATGCCCATTATAGGAAGCATCCATTGAAAGCAGCTCCCCCCATCCATGGGCTGCAAGAAGGGTGTTGTGTTGGTCAGAGTAAAAGGGGCTTTATGTTCTGTTCATATTGCTGAGGACTTAGGGCTGAGAGAACAACTCAGTTCATATGACAGAGGGTGAGTTCTTACTCAGTGCATCTGATCTCCAAGCACCCTGAACATCCTTGCTCTAATTTGCTAATCCCCAAAAATATTTTGAGAAAAGGCTACTTGAGGTGTGGATACCACATCACAGGCTCTGGGTTTCTTCCCACCCTGGAAACAACAGGTCTTTCCATTTTAGACTTCCACAATTTCCCAAGATCAGGAAGGATGTCCATTCACAGTGCTTCTATTCAGTGGTGTACTGGAGATTACAGCCAGAGCATTCGGGTAGGAAAATGAGATAAAAAGAATCCAGTCTTGAAAGCAAGTAGGAAAGCTATCTATATTCACAGGCAATATAATCTTGTATATAAAAACCCCAAGGAATTGCAACATTCACAAAAATCCCCTATTAGAATAAATTCATTAATTCATCAAGATTACAGGATCTATATAGAAAATTAACTATGTTTCTATGCACCACAGTGGACAGTTTGAAAATGAAATTAAGAAGACAGTTTCATTAATAGCATCAAATGAATATTTGAACAAAATATTTAGGAATAAATATAACCTAGGAAATGAAAGAGATACACTGAAAACCAAAAAACATTGCTATAAGAAATTAAAGAAGACCAAAATAAGTCAAAAAATGACCCGTGTTCCTGGATTGGAATGCTTAATATTGTTAAGATGACAATACTCCCCAAATTCATCTGCAAATTCAATGGGATCCTTATCAAAATTCCAATTTTTACAGAAATGGAAAAAGCTGATCCTAAAATTCTTAGGCAATTGCAAGGAACCTTGGATAGACAAGACAATCTTGAAAAAGAACAAAGCCAGAGGACTCAGAGTTCGCCGTTCAAAACTCACTGCAGGGCAGCTGGGTGGCTCAGTTGGTTGAGCATCTGACTTTGGCTCAGGTCATACTCTCACTCATGACTTGAGGGTTTGAGCCCCACGTCAGGCTCTATGCTGACAGCTCAGAGCCTATGCCCTGCTTCCGATTCTGTGTCTCCCTCTCTCTATTCCCCTCCCCTGTTCATGCTCTGTCTCTCTCTCAAAAATGAAGATGAAAAAAGTTTTAAAAAAAAAAACTCACTGCAAAGCTACAGTAATCAAAATGGTGCTGGTGCTGGTAAAAGGTTGGATATATAGATAATGGAATAGAACTAAAAGTCCAGAAATAAACCTATATATCTCTGGTCATCTGATTTCCAACAAGGGTGCCAAGACAGCTTAGTGGGAAAACGTAGTCTCTTCAACAAGCAGTGCTGGGACATCTGAATATACACATGCAAAAGTCTGCAGTTGGATTCCTGCCTCAGACCATATATAGACATTAATTCAAAATGGACCAAAGACCTAAATATAAGAGCTAAAACTATAGAAGTCCTAGATATGACACCAAAAGTACAAGCAACAAAAGAAAAAATGTAAAAATTGTACTTCATCAAAATTAAAAATTTTTGCACAACAAAGTTTACCATCAAGCAAGTGAAAGACAACCCACAGAATGGTAGAATATATTTGCAAATCATATATTTGATTAAGGGTCTAATGCCCAGAATACATAAAAAAGTTTTATAACTAAATAACCAAAAGACAAACAGCCTCATTTAAAAGTGGGTGAAAGACTTAGACATTTCTCCAAAGAAGATATCATAATGGCCAACAAAGCATGTGAAAAGATGTGAAAAGACTAAAAGATTAGTCACTAGGGAAATGGAAATCAAAGCTACATTGAGATGCCACTTCATACTCTCTAGAGTAGTTATAATAATTTTTAAAAAACACAAAAAAGTAGCATGTTGGGAGCAAGTGGAGAAATTGGAACCCTCATATATTACTGGTAAGAATGAGAAATGGTGGGGCGCCTGGATGGCTCAATCAGTTGAGTGTCCAACTTCTGCTCAGATCATGATCTTATGGTTCATGAGTTCGAGCTCCACACCAGGCTGTCTGCTGTCATCTCAGAACCTGCTTCAGATCCTCTCTCTCCCTCTCTCTCTGCCCCTACCCAACTCTCTCTCTCTCTCTCTCTCTCTCTCTCTCTCTGTCTCTCTCAAAAATAAACAAAAGAGTATGAAAGGGTGAAGCTGCTGTGGAAAACAGTTCCTCAAAAGTTAAACATAGAATTACCTTATGAACCAGCAATTCCATTCCTAGGTATATACCCCAAAGTATTGACAGTAACTATTCAAACAAAAACTGGGTCAACAGACTTTCATAGCAGCACAATCACCAAAAGGTGGAAACAACCTGAATATCCATTAACTGATGATTGGATAAACAAAATGTAGTATATCAACACAGTGGAATACTATTTAGCCACAAAAAGAAATAAAGTATTGCTACATGCTGCAATATGTATGAACTTAAAACACCTGCCCAAATATGAGAAGCCAGGTTAAAAAAAAAAACAAACAAAAACCAAACAAAAACAAAAAAACGTCATGTGGTGTATGTGTCCGTATCCTGAAATGTCCAGGATGGGCACATCTGTAGAGACAGAAAAGCAGATTAGAGGTTGCCTATAGGCAGGAATGGTGAAGGACTGCTAATGGGTAGACAGTTTCATTTTGAAGATGTTCTCAAATTAGATAGTGGTGATAGTGCACAATTTTATGAAAATGCCAAAAACTACTAAAATATACACTTTAAAGGGTGATTTTTTAGTACATGTAAATTATATCTCAATAAAGCTCTCCCTGGTGGTCTAGTGATTAGGATTCAGCACTCTCAATAAAGCTCTTACAGACAACAAAGTGAAAAAGAAGCAGTTAAGACAATCTGGTGACATACCAACTTTAGTATAAAATAAAATTCATATAGTGTTTCTTAAACTCAGTCAGCCAACCAATCGCTCTTTTTTTCCTGAAGCAGACAGTCCTGATGAGTTTCAAGGCTAGCAAAATTCTTCCTCACAGATGCAGAATTAATTGCAAGCAGTCATAAAAAAACATTCAAGACTCTCTCCTTAGGGCTGAGGGTTGCAGCAACTTTTTCTGCCCTCTGCCTGATGTTCTGTCACTCCTGAAATCCTGATGTCATACAAATAGTCAGAGCCACTCAAGTGGCCATCAGAAATTCATTTCACATTTCTCACTCCCTTTTTCCTTTGTACACTGCTGTCAGGGAAACTGTGTCTTCTCCATAGTATATTTCATGGTGAGAAGTACTAGGTGACTTTGTTTCTCCAGCTACAGAACCCAATTACTCTGTCCTGTCATATTTCTCCTGGCCTTCATAATGTAGTTACACCCAGAGAGGTCACATTTTTCCAACACTTACACAAGTCTCTGCTTCTTCTCCAAACAGATCACAGCATACTCGGCCCTTTTAAACAGATAATGTATAGCACATACTACCTATTCCTTGACTCAGATCTTGAAAGTAATCTTTAGCTTTGTCCTGCTATGTGTTTAGTGTCAGTGACTTCTCTGGAAGCTCAGTGCTTAAGACATGATCTGCCATGCTTCTTTTAAAGGCCATAATCATAAAGGCTTTATTTTTATCAACAAAAATCCTACCTGAACCAATGTAGACCATGAAGAAGCCAGGTAGCAGCTTGAGGTATGTAAAGAGTGTCTTCTGCACAGAGCTGAAGGAGCAAAGTCCTACTAGCAGAAGCAAGTGGCCCAGGCCTTGAGACTTTGAAGGATCTGTTCTTCTGGTAACTAATTTTTTTTTTTTTTTTTTTTTTTTTGGTCACTCAGCATTTCTGAGCTTTGCTAATAGAGAGATAATTGATACTTTCAAATATGTTCTTGAGGTACTGCAGGATTGTGGCTGCCTTTTTGATTGTTAAAGTTTATATTCAGGGTTAGTGTTAAAAGTACCCTTTTACATTCAAATATTTTGATAATTAGTAATTACACTTGGGTGTGGAATGAGTTGAACCTTTTCATTAACCAGATTAATGAGATAACCAGATCTGAACATTCTCCCTTTTACCAAACAAAAGAGCTCCCTCTAGAATTTTCTAGATAAAAGGCAGGTACGTTCCCTGAAAAATGGTGGTTATTTATTACAGAGCATTTTATTTTTCTTAAAGTAAAAAATTAAAGAAGCAGTTCAGTGATTCTGTATACATGAGTTTTATTTCTTAGCAGCTCTGTTTGGCTTCCTGGAAGGTCTGAGTGACTTTAGGTGGCATAACCGGACCCGTCTGCCCCTGAGGAGCAGGCTCGAGTCCACTAAGGAAAGGCAGGGAGACAGATGGTAGGCTATTGTGTTACAACCATCATCTGCTGGGCCATGAGCAAATATTAAGTGAATAATATATATGTAATTGGTGTGAAAGTACAGTTGCAACATTTCTAATTCCGTTTGAACGATGGCTACTTCTTGAACATTTCTGTTTCATAGAACACTATATTGAAATGTTTTTGTTTACAGGGTTAATCCATTTTAAACTGCTTTAAAGTGAACATTTTCCCCCATTTTTGACACCACTGTGCAATATTTTGAATTGAAATGGCCTGTAATGGCCCTTTTTTTTTATTTTCCATAACAACATGAGCACTAAATTATAGCTGTGCAATTATGTAAACAATGGAAATGCTTCCAGAATGAATCCTTCCTTTTAAATTTTCATTTTGTGTAATTGTTGGAAGGTTTGGAGCCATAATAAACAAAATTATTTTACACATTTATCGTTCTAAAGGTCAATTATAAGAGAACTAAAGAAACAACACTATGCAAAATGAATAAACCAATTTCTGTTGCCATCACCATATGTTTTTCTTATCACTTATGGTTTTTCCAGTTACTGTGTACATAGCATTCAATTAAAGCGATTCATTTACCAGGCTGAATGCGGTTTGTGTTTATAGAACGGTGCTTTGGAGGAGAGGAAACAACACGCCTCTATTTGAATTACCTGATTTTTTGTAAGATCAGTGATAAGAGACAGATGTTCTCACCAGTTACTTTCTCATAAGCTGGAATCTTTTGATAAGCTGCAAATTCACAATTATCATCTTACAGTGCAGCTTTCACACTCACTGTGTAGCATGCGTGTGGACTTTTAACCAGAAACAGGAGAAAAATACTAGTTTGGTGGTCTTTTTACTATATGGCAGCATGTTGCAGAATGAATTTTATTTCCTTTGAAAAAAACATGTGAAAGAACTTTGTGCTTCACACTTGTCAGTTCTCAAAAATACGCCTAATTCCTGTTTTAGAGTCCATTTTTCATTGGACTTATTGTTTAGCTTATTGTTTTTAGTCTAGTTAGTGTATGGAAAAAGAAACTAATTTTTGCTACCAGAGTCACTTGTTTCAGGCAAATTCTAGAACTCCTTAGAAAAATGGAAGCTAGAAAATCTAAAAATACCATTTTCCTGTTTTGATTTTATTATTTGCCTTAGAAATTATATACATTATAATGGCTATAATGCTTTGCTAGGAATGTTATTTGAGAGCACTAATGTCTAGAGGTTTTTAATATCTGGGATAATGTCAACTAAGAGTCTTATTTATGCCACCTTCAAAATCTTCTAAAATGTTCTTTCCGAATATCAGCAAAATAATAGTCCACAGAATTCTACAAACAAAACCTACAAAGTAAATTCTAGAAAGTAAAATCCTTCAGAGTCCTTCCTTTTTGAAAAAAAAAAATCATTTTTTTACTTGTCACCGTCTTTACTCCTGTATGGTACTTTTCAGTTCAGTTTAGAAAGGCATGTGTTCACATCTATGTCATTAGATAGGACTCTGTGGGAGGGAGTCATCCCATTTAATGGAAGAGAAACATGAAGCTCTAGGCATGACATGATCTGCCTGCAGTCACATACACTCGGCCTTGAACCTAAGACTTGAGACCCCAGTCCCAGTGCACTTTTCATCACACCAGGGTTTGAGTGCAGGGGCATTTCCCACTGGTAGTCACAGGAGAGGTTTCACTAAACAGCCTCCAGTCACCCAGGAAGAACGATGGCCCCTTTCCTCACCTCCATCAGTCCTTGATACTCTCTCAGGCCAGTTGGAGCAGGTACAGAACTCTCACACCACCCTGAAGACCAAACCGCCCTTTGTAACAAGGGGAGCCTCCATCAGATAGTGATATGTAGCAAAAATTGAGTAGCCTTGATTTACTGTTACTGTATTGACATAGGACTGTTTTCTACTTGTGACATAGGACACTGGTTTTCCAGAATAATATTATTTAAGTTTAAAAAAAATGAGTTGCTTTGAAAAAGAGACAAATAATGTTCACTTTGGATGTGAATTTGGCAGAAGGCATGAGGTTGTACATGAATAATTTGACCATTTGGGAAGCACAGTCCTGTCTATATATGAAGCCTTGGAGTCTGTGCAAAAAGTTTCAGAGTCTCAAGATTTTTATTTTTTCAGAGATTCCAGCAATAGCTATGATCTTACTGTGATTAAAGTGGGAGGAGAGGGGAGCCTGGGTGGCTCAGTCGGTTAAGCAGCTGACTTCAGCTCAGGTCATGATCTCGCGGTCCGTGAGTTCGAGCCCCACGTCGGGCTCTGTGCTGACAGCTCAGAGCCTGGAGCCTGTTTCAGATTCTGTGTCTCCCTCTCTCTGTGCCCCTCCCCTGTTCATGCTCTGTCTCTCTCTGTCTCAAAAATAAATAAACGTTAAAAAAAAAAAAAAGTGGGAGGAGAAGGTGAAAGAAGATTCTACTAGATACCAGTGGAGCCCTCAATGGATGTCCCTCCATTGAGTATATGCAGCTGTTCTCTTTTAAACACCACACAGTCATTCCTAATTTTAACATGTCATCACAAAGACAGAATCTTTGGGTTGTTCCATTTCAGTGTGGACAAGCAAAATAAGCAGGCATATGGCCATAATTTGGCTGACTAACCATACAGTTCCCTCTTTGACTCCCACATTACCCCTACCCCAGTGCTGCCTTTAACTGGCGACAGCTACCCAGGCCCCACTTCTCCTCAGGGCTCTGTCTTACGTGGGTGGCATAGTAGGGTAGGCTAGCCATCTGTTATTTTGCCCTCTCTTTCCAATCTTCTTGCCCATAGAAACAGGTTCCGTTGAAGTGACTGGCGCAGATCCAGAGGCGGGGAGCCGTGTGACTCTATCTCGGCTCCATGTGTTTCTGCTGTCTTTAGCATTGGTGGCAACTTAGTAATTTTTGGTGAATGCCCCATTTACAGAGCATTTCACCTTTATACACATGAATCTTATGAAGCAAAATGATTTCATTTACAAATTCTGGCCTCTGCTTGTTAAAGGATTTAGTTCCTAATTCCCATAAACTTGTCACAGAAAAAAATTTTTTAATTAAAATTCTAAATTCCAGTGGTGAAAATGGCTTATTTAAGTTTGTGCCAAAGATTTTAAAAATCTTCAGGGTTCAAGGCTTAGTTCCTCATCTCAACAGATGGAATGAACACAAACATAACCAAGTTAACATGGTGGTTGTTTGCATTATTAATCTTCAGATACACAGCATTCTGCTACCTTGCTGGCCAGGTTGACATGAATCCTTTCAGTGTGGCATATGTCAACAGAAATGTTCTTCCATCTGCTGCCGGGTAGCTTGATGCCTGATATTCCTAGACAAGGCCCAGCACAATGCGCACCTCTGTGAGTAATTACAGGTGTGTGGTGAGGAGCCCAGGGCATTAATCAGAGGCTTAATTATGAAAAAGGTGGATCTTTTGTTCCACTCTTGGAGCATGAGTTTACTACACACTTTCTAAACTACAGCGTCCATCTGCTCAGCCCCTTAGAATGTTTGCCTTGGCTGATATGGACCCTAAAGTGTATCAAAGGACATGATTAAAGCAGGGTTAAACATTAACTTGGGAGAAGTGTGGTTCAGGTTTTTCTTTCCTCCCCTCCTTTATCTGTCTGTTTACCTATCTCTGTATTTTTGGTATAGGAAAAACTCTGCTGAAACGCTAAAACTTTAAATTAGTACTAGCTAAACTACCACATATGAGCTCTAAGGGAGTAAGCACAGAATAGTCATTTTAAGGATATGAACAGCACAATTTGTAGAAACCAAATAAATCCATTACATAGGGACAAAAACAAGTCTTGGGAAAAAAAATGTAATGTGAACACATAAAAATTCTCTTTCAAGATTAACAGATTGTGAATTGAGGTAAAGGACTTAACATGTTAGGATTTAGTGTGTTGCTACTACTTTGTTCTAATTTAATCAAATTGAATCAGGATTATTTTATTCATTTATTTTAAGTTTATTTATTTTCAAACAGAGTGTGTGTGTGTGTGTGTGTGTGTGTGTGTGGATGAGGGGCAGAGAGAGAGAGGGAGAGAGAGAATCCCAGACAGATTCCACACTGTCAGTGCACAGCTTGATGCCGGGCTTGATCTCATGAACCGTGAGGTCATGACCTGGGCCAGCTCAAATCAAGAGTCAGACACTTAACCAACTGAGCCACCCAGGTGCCCCAGGATTATTTTAAAGGATTTTTAAAATAGCCATAGAAAAGAAATCAGATTCTTTAAAATTTTGCTTCTTGGCTTGTATTTTGAGACTAACTATAGATTGAATAACTACAAGACACATACCTCTAGTAGTTGAGTATGTTTGATTAATGTGCATGGCCTAGAAGTACGTAAGAGAAGTTTGTGGTTTTCTGACTAATTCCCTGTGCACACACACACTCGCACAGGTGGCTTCAGAGATGTGGCCTGGCTGTGGGTGGCATGAACACTATCTGGTGGTGGAGCCCTGCTCTGCCACAGGCTGGAATGTGGTGGCTGTCTCAGAACAGAGCTGGTGGGCAGGGGCCAGCCTGCCACCCACCACGGACAGGCCATTCCAGACACGGCAACACCAGGTGTCTCGGCAGTCGGGGGTCTTCATGTTGCACACCACGTAAATGGCAGCTGCTACATTTGCACTTTTAC
Source organism: Panthera uncia (assembly GCF_023721935.1). Lineage (NCBI taxonomy): Eukaryota > Metazoa > Chordata > Mammalia > Carnivora > Felidae > Panthera > Panthera uncia. The sequence continues at coordinate 44,601,323 of NW_026057578.1, read as the reverse complement.
CTGGTGTTCTCACTTGTACCCAGAGCCACACTGACTGCCCGAGCTTAGAGTGTGACCGTGCTCTATTCATTCCCATTGTTTAACACATAGAACTATCCGAAGAGTTAATATTTCCATCTCTTTGCCTACTTAAAGATTTTTTAATGAAACAGTGTGCTTTAACTTTTGAAAATTGGAGAGTTTTGAAAGTGATAGGTGTTTGCAGGTCTTATTTATATATCTACCTGAATACTCCTTGGAGCTTGTCTGAAGCTTTCACCTTAAGGTGAAAGACAGAAGTGTCTAGTCCCAATGCCATGATTTAGATTTTGGGCACGTCATCTTACAACTTAGTGTCCCTTCTCTTACCTGTACAATGGGTGCAATAGCACTTGGACTAAGTCATCTCCCAGTACCCATTTTACTGAAAAATTTCTGTGACCCTCGTTCCCTTAGATTATATATATAATCTAATCTAAGTGGCCATATATACAAATGAACTGTCTACTCTGGAATTTTGTTCTTGAAAATTACAGTTGTGCTTTCTTATCTCTGCATCTAGGATATCTTAAATACCATTATAAGGCACTGTCCACCGCGCTTTTTCTCCCTGGGTTTGCCTGGCTTCTCAATGCTGGTGGGGGACTTCATCACGGCTGCTGCCAGGGTCCTCAGTACAGACACGCCGGCGGTGAGTATGACAATGCTCAGCATCCAAACTCCCAGGAGACTTCACAATCGCTAACAAGGTTCAGATTTCTCCACTCTTAACAGGTGTTGACTCATTAGTGCAATGTGAAACTGGGCTCTGGGGTAGATGCCCTGGCAGCTGATGTGTGAAATTGTAGGATAAGATGACACACTGGTATTGGGAAGGCGTTTCATCAAAAGGCCAGAGTGTGAAAAATCATATCCTCACTAATGTTTCAGTACATTTACACAGTCAGAAGCAGGAGTTGTCTCTTAGAGTCTATTAGCATTTTCCAGTAAATGGTGGCACAGAGATGTCTGTAGTAAAGAGAGAATTTTAAGTGTACATTATCAATAATTTTTTAAATTATTATCTTGGTTTTTATAAGTCTAACAAAATATTTTTTAATGTGAGAACACTTAAATTTTAAGCAGATGATGAATACATATTATTAATTGTGCAGTAAAACTCTGGCAAAATTCTTACACTAAACAATGAGAATCGAGTGGACTAAATGAACATTCATGGCTACAAAAAGATTATCTGCAATCTCCACACTTACTTCCACTATTAGCGCAATGTGTTAATGTCTTTTGGTAGAACACTCTTATACATTTACACATAAAGGGCCTCTCACTTTTGTGCTCTGTACACCTGTTACCTGTTCAGACTCATTGTTTTCCTTTTCAAATGGTGTGAATAAAATTAGCTTTACTGTTTTCCAGGGACTTGTATTGAAATCAATATGAGTATTTAGCTACCTAAATTTTGTTTGATATATTGCTACTTTTTCACTCTACTTCTGTCTCCTCTGCAGGGTAAATTCAAACTCCAACCCTGGATTTTAATTTAAGTTGTTTTTAATACCTTATGTATAGATGGTATTTCATGCTGGCATTTTCATGTGCTAACTTTTTCTTATAAGGATAAGTTAAAAAGCAAAGGGAAGGGAAAAGAGAGAGCAATGAAAGGGAAGGATAAAAAAGAAAGGTAGAAGAAAAAAGGAAGAAAGATGTTGAATTTGTTCAACTGTTTTTTTTAAGGAATAGGAAATTTTTATACTTCTTTGTTTCTGAAAAAGATTTTAGGATAATCATTCTCAAAGAACCTTCAAATTTATTTTTTATCATTCAGATCAACATTGAACAAATTCACAAGATACAGGAAGGAAAACCATACTTCTTTATTAATAGTTTCCTTACTTGATACTAGGGTTTCCTATAAAAATGCCACACCCTTTCTAGAGATGATGCCATGCATGGCAGTCATTCTCTGTGAAAACTTATCTCTTGGCTAGGTAAGATATTAAAGTAGCTTTCCAAAATATATTTTTTTAGAAAGAGAAAGAAAATATGATCATGTGAATGTAAAAGTTACATGAAAGAATAGTAACTATAAATTGCCTTGAATTTCTCTCTTAGTTTAAACTTGAAGTTTAAAGTTGTAGGGGAACTGGTGATGGGGCACACCTACTCAGTCAAGTTTTTGGCTAACACAAGTTAAATACAAGTTTGAAGTACCCCTGCTATGCCCTGCTGAGGGAAAGAGAAATGCACACACAGGTCACCAAAATATGGGTTGGAGCTTGTGCTCAGCAAACATTCTTCACAGTAGCCTAAAACTAGAACTAATCCAAATGTCCATCACCAGTGGGACAGATCAGTTGTGTGCACATAGGACAGAGTATTGCATATATTCCCCTTCCCATGCTTTACCCTGGAACTCTATAGGGTCGGACCTGGGTTCCATCCCAGTGTTGCCTTGTATTGTTCTCTAACCTTAGACAATATGCTTATACACATGAGCCTCATTCTCTTCATTCTCCTCATTCTCCTGTGTGTAAATTGGGACTCACCCTAGGCTCAGTGCGTAGGCCAAAAAAGTATTGTCATTTACCACATTCATTGAATAAAGCTGTGTAACAAACTCCTTAATTTTATTTAAGATCTGATGTTTTATATCTAGTTGTTATATAGCCTAGCACGCAATCTAAAAGTCCACAGTTCAAGCCAGGCTCATGTACAACACGATAGTTAAGCCACTCAGGGGAAGGTATCAATCTCAATGAAGTCTAAACCAGGATTGTCTGATGGGTAAGTCTAAAAAAAAAAAAAGAAAAGAAAAAAAGAAAAAGAAAAAAGATTGTCTGATGGATAAAGGGCAGCAGATAATGAGGGCCAACAAAGCAAGGCTGTTTGAGAAATGTTTACTGTGGGCCTACTACATGCTGGGACCTGGCCTGGCTGAGTATGACAGGGCCCCTAGCCTCAAGGAACCAGATGGGTACACCAAGTGTTTAATATTTGTGCATGAGTTTCTAGCAGCCACAGTAAAATCACATCCAGAACCCACGGGGGCACCAACTGAGGAAGTGTTCATTCTGCCGGGTAAGAGGTGGAGGGGAAGGCATACATTAGAAAGGTCTTCATGGAAGAAGTGAAGCTGAAGCAGAGACCCGAAAGACCATCAGTGTCCATCAGATAAACAGGGACAGCAGCAGCCTCCCCTTATCTCAGGATGGTATTTATTGAGCACCCACTGGGGTAGAGAAGTGATGAAGACCACCTAACCCCTGCCTTTGTGGGGTTATAAATATTAAGTGACTAACAGCTCAGAAAGTGATGTATGCAAAGAAAAAAACCCAAAGCAGGGATGCTGGAGACCTCAGAGGTGGAATGACACAATGTTTTGAGTTTGCTTCTTAACATAAAATAAAGGAAAGGAAAGGCCTCGGATAAGGGGACAGAGTGCTGGTGATGGGGTAGGGTTACACAGAAGGACAGGACCGTGGTCTAGGTGGAGCTCGTCAGTGTGAGATCCCTCTGGACCCCTGAGGTGAGATGACATACAAACCTGGACTTCAGGTGGGAAGTCTGGTCTAGACAGAAATATTGAGGAGTCCAACATTTAGGAGGCATTGAAATCTTGGGGCTGAATATCCTTTGGGAGTGAGTATAGATCTGAAAGAGAAGAGGGCACAGAACCACACTCAGTGTCCCGGAGTTTAGATCCTGAGGAAACAAGGTGTTCCAGCACTGAGACTGTCAGACCACCTTAGGAGCCCAGAAAGGTGTCCCAGGGCCAAATGGTGCAGGTGTTCCCAGGCACGAGGGAGCTAGCACCTACATCGTCGCTGGCGTGGGGTCAGGTGAGGAAAGGCCTGGGTGGTGACCACAGGTCATGTAACATGGAACTGTACTCACTGACGGACTTTGGCTAGTCTTAACATTTTCAGTTTGCTCTAGTGGTTTCAAATCTTCGTATTTAAAAAATGAAATAAACCATTAAAGATACAGCAACTTCATCCCTGATGCTATGGCTGCACTCATAGCTGCCTTCACTCTGGCCTGTACTGCGCTTCAGTGACTGACACTCTGCTCTCCCTGAGAGCATCCATCACCCCACACTCCTGCTCCATTCTGAGGGCATCACTGCTCAGGCAGAATGAGATGGGAACTGTGCTACGTGGCCCTGGGGGTTATTCCCTGAGAGCCCTGGGTGTCTTTCTCAGACTCCGTCCCTGGGGAACTCCAGGGCCTGTATGGCCTCCCGGCTCTGTGCACCTGGGGCCTTTTTCAGGTCCATGGGTGCCCGGGTCCTCTGCCTTTTCTATTCCCACTGCCCGTACCATGCCTCTCACCCCTCACCTCACTCCCTCACTCCACCAGCCTGGCTGGCTCCTGTGGCTTATGCGACTTTTAGCAGCGGTTGGTCTTAGTGTCCCTAACTATCCTGAACAGAACAAATCATTGCCTCGTTTTGGTTCCCATAGAATATCTCTCTGTGTGTTTTATATTGTCTTTTGTTTACCTGTGTGCTGATGAGAACCAAGCGAGGTAAAAGATGAATGCTCTGCGTTCTTGTGATATCCCTACTCTATGGCTCACATAGCAAGTGCTTTCCTGAATTACGTATAACTGCTATTTGCCTTTCCTCCCACACTCCACATGCTACACTGCCATCTCTCTGGGGGAGGGAGACTCCCTTTCATTTCCTACCCCGGGTGCTTAACAATATAGGCCCAGTGTGGACCCTGGAATTAGATGGCCTCAGTGCAAATCAGGGTCTGTCACTTGAAAAGCCACTGAATTTCTCCGAGCCTCAGTTTTCTCACTTGTAAAGTAGAAATGATAATAGTATCTAGGTCATTGAGTTGCTGAGGGTATTCTAGGAGGAAATGCTTGTACAGCATTTAGAACAGTGCTTAGCACTGAGTGAGAGCTCTGTGTTTGCCACCATTATTATAATTGCTAGATAGTAGTAGGTAGACAGAAAAACGGATGGCTGGGTGGCTCAGTCGGTTAAGCATCTGCCTCTTGATCTTGATTTCGCAGTTTGTGCTCTGCGCAGATAGCGGGGAGCCTGCTTGGGATTTTATGCCTTCTCTCTCTCTCTCCCTCTCCTATTCATCCCCCCCTCAAAAATACATAAACTTAAAAAAAAAAAAAGATGGACAGATGGGAAGGTGGGCGAATGACATACCTCTGTAATCGTGGTGTCTGCCCTATTCTTGCTAATCATAGCTGCTAGTAAGTGTTGGCTGAATTGAAATCTTGTGAAATGCCTCCTTTGATATATTCCTTTATTTTTCTACTGGATTTTTTTTTTATTTAAATATATGAAATTTATTGTCAAATTGGTTTCCATACAACACCCAGTGCTCATCCCAAAAAGATGCCCTCTTCAATACCCATCACCTACCCTCCCCGCCCTCCCACCCCCCATTAGCCCTCAGTTTGTTCTCATTTTCTAAGAGTCTCTTATGCTTTGGCTCTCTCCCACTCTAACCTCTCTCTCTCTCTCTCTTTTTTTTTTTTTTTCCTTCCCCTCCTCCATGGGTTCCTGTTAAGTTTCTCAGGATCCACATAAGAGTGAACACATATGGTATCTGTCTTTCTCTGTATGGCTTATTTCACTTAGCATAACACTCTCCAGTTCCTTCCACGTTGCTACAAAGGGCCATATTTCATTCTTTCTCATTGCCACATAGTACTCCATTGTGTATATAAACCACAATTTCTTTATCCATTCATCAGTTGATGGACATTTAGGCTCTTTCCATAATTTGGCTATTGTTGAGAGTGCTGCTATAAAGATTGGGGTACAAGTGCCCCTTATGCATCAGTACTCCTGTATCCCTTGGGTAAATTCCTAGCAGTGTTATTGCTGGGTCATAGGGTAGGTCTATTTTTAATTTTTTGAGGAACCTCCACACTGTTTTCCAGAGTGGCTGCACCAGTTTGTATTCCCACCAACAGTGCAAGAGGATTCCCGTTTCTCCACATCCTCTCCAGCATCTATGGTCTCCTGATTTGTTCATTTTGGCCACTCTGACTGGCGTGAGGTTGATATAGTCCTAATTCCAGTAGTGGACAAACAAGTGATTTTGTATCACTAGATGTCAATCACTATGTGTTATTTTGCAAAGTAGTTCTTGGTGAGACAGGAAATTTGGTGGATGGTGTGTGCTCTTTCCCTGCCTTCTGAAATTCAGTGCCAACCCTTCTCCCTTATGAATTTTTGTTAACTGTCTTCACAGCAAAAATAATATTAAGTTGATATCCCTTACCCTGCCTTGTCAAGAACATTAAGACTAAAAACACATAAAAATAAAAGGTAAAAGTCATAATTGAGTCATTTGCTTTTCTGAATCTGAATGCATCTGCAGACCAGTTTTCACAGTGCTTTTTTGTATTCAAGTATAACGTTATTTTCCATTCCTTGGAAATTTGCTTTTTCATTTAGACAAACCTGTCTTGTTTAACTGTTCACCTGGAGGAAAATAACCGGCATAGTTTGATATTTCTTATCTAGGATAAAATAAAGATTCCCTCTTGAAATCATGAAAAAGTAAAGTCTGTTGCTTAAGTAAAGTTTCTGGCTTAGCAAAAGAAAAATGAGCACTTTCACTTTTTTGTGTGCAGGCACCTCATTCAGAAGCTCTCACCATTCTTGGTTCTCTTGTCTGCTTTCCAAACACCTACCGGGAGATCCCTTTGCTGCAGTCTGTGCCGGAAGTCAGTGAAGTCATCACAGGAACCGAAGATGTCAAGGTACCTGCTGCCTTTGAGTGACTCTCAGGTTTACCATCTTCTAGTTCCAGCTCTGTGGCCATCGCTTCCATTATTGTGCATTGATCCCCTTATCCCTGAAAGTTCTGCTTTATTGTTTAAATGTTTCAGTAGTTTTTGTTTTCAGAAGGCTGTTTTCAGGGGATTAAATGTATCCGAATCAGAGCACATCGCAGTTATAACTGATAGGTTCCTTGGGTGTTTTTTATTAGGTCTGTTTATCATGCCTATGGATCCTAATTATGTAATGAATCATCCTTTGTAATAATTTTAGGTTCAATTGTGCTGCATTAGTGCATCCAATGAGTTTATAAGGAATAATTGAAATAAACTAAATATTCAGTCCTGTTGTTAGCCTGATTAAATACTACTAATCATTTGAAATGTCAGGTTATTCATTCCTTAGAGAATAAAAGTAAGCATTTGTTCTCTCCTCAACTGACTTTGAGGCAAACAAATATGCTTTTCAAATCTCAGAATCTATCTTATCTACTTACGGTACATAATTATAATATATAATTTAGTGTACAATATATAACCTAATTAAAGTAAAAGAAAACCGAGCTTTTCCTATCTGAAGTCTCAATTACTTTGCTAAGTTTTTATTGTGCACCCAGAAACCCTCTTCCCTATGCTGGCTTAATTGCCCAGGGAGGCCCTGGCTGAGACCGCAACCAGGCTGCTCCCCCGAGCCCTATGTCTCTTCCCCCCAGGTCCTCCCTGGTCCTTCAGGAGCTCCTGACTTCCAGGAACACAGTCAGAACATGTGGGAAACCAACTACTAAACAAAGTTTTTATTTTACTTAATTTTTTGTTTTTAGCATTACCTCATAAATATTTTACTGAAGAATGCCACAGAGGAACCAAATGAATGTGCAAGGTAAATGTTGACAAAAAGGTAAACTATTTTAGGATTTTAAAATACAAATTTGTGTGTGAACAGTTAATGTTAAAAAAAACAACACTTTTTCCACATTACTCATACACCCACTAATAAGTATAGTAAAGGGGCACCTGGGTGGCTCAGTTAAGCATCTGACTCTTGATTTCAGCTCAGGTCATGATCTCACAGTCATGGGATCAAGCCCTGTGTCGGGCTCCACTCTGAGCATGGAGACTGCTTAAGATTCTTTCTTTTTCTACCTCTGCACCTGTCCCTGCTTGTGTGCACATGCTCGCTCTCTCTCTCTCTCTCTCAAAAAAAAAAAAAAAATTTTTAAGTGTAGTAAGAATTATGTTGAGAATGTGCTTTACTTAATTTTTTAAAAGTGTGCCGTTATTAAGTGAAAACAGTAAGGTGCAGAAGGTTATTATTACATTTTGTGAAAGAAAAAACAAGATTACAAATATATATGTGCACTCCCTGTTATTTTTAATGAAGAAGAAAATGGAAGGATAAACCAAAAACTTATACAAATGGTGTATGTATAGGGTAGTGATTCTCAACCAGAAGTGATTTTGTACCCCAGGAGACATTTAGCAATGTCTGGAAACATTTTAGTTGCCTCTGCCAAGCATCTAAGGTCGCTGGCAGTCTGTTACCAAGATAGGTTTTCTGGGCCACCTACATAATGAAAAGTTGCAACCTGTCCTTCCAGGGTGAAGCCCAAAGCTGGGAACACTGGTGGAGGGAAACACCATTTTCTTATCCCCTGCCTCCAACCCCATAAGGTCAGCTAAGTCCAGCTAAGCCTCTTGCTGCCCGGGAATCAGCTCCTACCCTGTTCTCTTTCTAACAGCCCATCAACCATCACCACCTTGTCAGCTCTTTGATGAATTTAAGAGGATTTTTTTTTTTTTTTTGGTGGGGGGGAGGTTATTTTTTTTACTAACTTCTTCAGTGGCTTTGGTGGATGGTTTAGTACACGTTTTCTAGTCTTCCATTACCAGAAGCTATAAATTCATTATCAATTTGTTCATATTAGAGTAACCTTGAATTTGGGGATAAACTCAATGTGGTTTATACAGTACTGGATCTGATTTGAGTAACATTTTGTTGAGTAAAGTTCCATTTATATTTATGGCCTGTAATTTTCTTTCCCCATCCTATCCTTATCAGGCTTGATTACAGGGTTATGTCTTCTTCCAAAATGAGTGAAGTATTGTTTCATTCTCTTAAGTCAGCAAGAGTTTTTGTAAAACTGGGAGTTCGTGCTCTTGTGTATTTAGACCTTGATGGTAAAACTATCTAAGTCTGGTTATTTATGAGAGGGTTAACCACTGACTTGTTTTCTTCCATGATTGTTTAGGAATTTTAAGGTTTTGTTTTATTTGACAGCTTAGATAAACTAAAGTCTAGAAATTTGTCCATTCCTTCTAAGTTTTGAAATACCCTTGCATTCATGATGGCTCCATTATCCTTTCGCTATCTTTTCGTAGCTCTATGCACTTCTTAATCTCTGATCCTTTTCTGTATTCTCTGATTTTTCTCACACATCTTGCCAAAGGTCTGTCAACTTTGTTAGTCTTTTCCAAGAATATACTTTTGTCTTTGTTCCAGCCTCTTTATTCTGTATTTGTTTTTATTTTCTACTTTCTGCTCTTTTTTATGTTCTTTCTTCTGCTTTCTTTACATTCTGCCACTCATTTTCTTTTCATCAGTATATTAATTCTGATATATGCCAGTATATTAACTCAGTATACTAATTCAGCCTTTCTCCTTTACAGATACCAACATTTAAGTCCCTATGTTTATTTCTAAGTGCCACTTTATCTGAGTTCTCTACGTTTGATATGTAATATTTTTCCACTGAAATTTTTTCCAGTTTCCATTATGATTCCTTCACTGAGTCATGATTTATTTAGAAATATATTCCTTCATTTTTAAACACATGGTTATTTTTATTTATCTTTTTGCTGCTGATGTCTTAAAGGCATTGTAGATTAAATATGTTGCCTGCCAAGTAACAATCTTTGAAATTGTTGAGATTTGCTCTATGGCTCAGTATGTAGTCATTTTCTGCACATGTCCTGTATATGGTTGAAAAGAATGTGTATACCATTTCTTCAGTTGTTGGGTGTAGTGCTCTAGATGTGTCCGTTTGATTAATTTTTTAATCATGTCTTTCAAATACTTTAAATCCTTTCTAATTTTTTCATCATCTTGATCATTAACTGAGAAAGATGGATTAAGATATCCCACTATTATGGTACATTTATCTATTTCCCTTATATATCTGTCAATTTTTGTTTTATATATTTTGAAGCTATATTATTAGCTGCATAGAAGTATAGAATTATCAAATCTCTATATAGAATCCCATCTCTTTTATTTATTTTTGAGAGAGAGAGAGACAGAGTATGAGCAGGCGAGGGGCAGAGAGAGAGAATCCGATGCAGGCTCCAGACTCTGAGTTGTCAGCCAGCAGAGCCCAACATGAGGCTTGAACTTGTGAAACCTCAAGATCATGACCTGAGCCGAAGTTGGATGCTCAACTGACTGAGCCACCCAGGCACCCCTACCTTAAAGACTACTTATCTGATATTGATATGGATATTTTTAAATGATATTTTCTATCCTTTTATTTTTATTTTTTTCAATTTTTATTTATTTTTGAGAGAAAATACAAGTGAGCAAGCAAGGGAGGGGCAGAGAGAGAGAGGGAGACAGAATCTCAGACAAGCTCCACTCTGTCAGCACAGAGCCCTATGTGGGGCTCGAACTCATAAACCATGAGATCATGAGCTGAGCTGAAACCAAGAGTCAGACGCTTAACCCACTGAGCCACTGAGGCACCCCAATATTTTCTATCCTTTTAGATTTAACTTTTCTATATTCTTCTCTTTTAAATGTCTTTGCAAAAATTGTACATATTTTATTTTATACATTTATACTGTCTGATTTTTATCTTTTAGCTGAATCTTTAGTTCATTTACATTTGCTGCAATTACTGACATATTTGGATGTATTTCTTTCATCTTTATATTTTGTTATTTGTCCTCAGTATTCTCTCATTTTCTCCCTTTTCTCACCTTCATTCTTCCCTTCTCCTTTCCTTCCTTTCTTCCTTCCTTCCTAACTTCCTAACTTCCTCCCTTCCAGATGATTTTTCCCACATTCCATTTTTTCTCTAATTTCTTAGGAGTCATAGACTCTCTTTCAGTTTTCTTAAAAGTTACCCTAGAAATTTTAATGGGGCACCTGGGTGGCTCAGTCAGTTAAGCATCTGACTCTTGATTTCTGTTCAGATCATGATCCCAGGATCATGAGATTGAGCCCCACATCGGGCTCTGTGCTGAATCCCACATCATTTAGGATTCTCTCCCTCTCCCTCCCTCCCTCTCTCTCTCTTTTTCTGTCTCTCTCTTTCCCCACCCCTGTCCCTCCCATGCTCAAGCACACACATACCCTCTTTCTCTCAAAATAGATAAACATTAAAAAAAAAGAAATTGTAATATGCATACTTGTGTTACTAATTCTGAAATAAGGCTGTCTTTACCCTCTTCCTAAACAATGTCAGGCCTTAGAATACAACCTTCTTATTTTATTCCTATGTTACCACGCTTCTCCTGTTCTGTCTCCCTCCTGCACCTAACTTCTGCAAGTTGGTGACTCGAGGTTTAGGGGTGGTCCTCTCCTCCCTCCATGACGCTCCTAGGTGCTCTTATTCATTCTAACTAGACTTTAAATACCACCTACTTACTAATGATACTGAATTTATTTACCTGGCCTCTTCTGTGAACCCCTCATATATTCAGGCTTATATATTAAACTGCCTACTTGATACCTCAACTTGGATGTCTTAACACATACAAAGTTAACACAACCACAGATGAATCCTTGAGTCTCCTGACCATCCCTCAGACTCCCCCCTTGGTAAAGGGCACCATCATCTCAGATTTTCAGTACAGAAACTTGGGGAAAATCCTTGATTTCTCCTTTTCACATATGCACCACATTCAAACCTTTAACATGTCTTAGCAATACCTTCCTCTCCCACTTTTTCCTTACTGTAGAAAGCCAAATGTCTGTGGAGTTAAAAATGGAATAGAATGTGTATGATATGCTCAGTCTTTATTAGCTGAGTATGAGAGGAGTTAGACAATGAAATTGAGTTCATGAAAGTGCAGATAAGCAGAAATATGATCAAGATTCCAAATAAATGGAGGAGAATCACGAGAGAAGATAGTTATAATTGTGAGTGATAATAATGTAGAAGAGTTCAGAAAAAATAGTAAGTTACGTAAATTGGGTGGTGTGAGATGGGATGGTAGCAAACAGTTCCAGAAAGTGCGTTGGTGTACAAAGGAGAGTGAAGGTGGCATTGCCATTAGCTAAAAAAAAAGTTTTGAGAGATAGAACTCACAAAGGACCGCAAAGGACACATTTGGGATACAGAGAACCTAACTGACAGGAACTCAAACACGTAAGGGGTAACAGAGTATTAGAATCGGAAGATGCTAGATGGGGATGCTAAATGATATGTTGGAAAGAGAAAAAATAGCATGGAAGAGCAGCTATAAGCTAGTGTGACTTTAAAACTCAAGGCAGGTGAGAGTGGTTCACATTAGGAAACCACTTTATGGGTCACAAAAGTTCTCTGTCATGCAGGGCTAATAGTTACAGAGTAATGCAGGTGTTCGTAAGAAATGAGAGATCTTTGCTCTGAATGAATTACATTTAACAGAAAGGTTAATGGGTTGTAAAAAAAAAAGTATGTGTATTTATAGACACACACACACACACATTCAAGCATGCAAAGGAAGAGAGGCTCTTGAAGTGGTAAAAATATGATTGGGGGTATAATTCCAAGTTAGATTTTAGTGGGTTAAATAATAAGTTAAGCTGGGGGAAGATAAAAAGGCTATTTGAAAGCATGTAGAATACATGGCAAAGAGCGCAAACTAAGAATACAAAGTGCAGTTTCTAGACTGAGAATAAGCGTAGGGATGAGGCAAGAGGAGACAGTTCTATACAGTGCGGGAAGTCGAGGGTTCAAAGCGTGTGGAATTCATGTATTATGCTGTTGTCAGAGAACCAAAGAAGGCCAGGCACACCTTATAAACTGGGCTGCCCATTTATACTGAGTGCATTTAAGTAGAAGGTGACCTAGCCTCCAAAGGACTTTTAATAAACGTGTTCTGAAGCCCTTAGTCTGTCTTAATTTAAAGAGGTGAGATTCCAGTGAAATATGGTGGTTTTAAAACCTCAAAATATATTTATTTTAATTGCTGAATTATACTGAATACAAAGAACTTTTACTGTGGAGAGCTGAGCAGTACGTTCAGTTTAATTGGTACTGGATGTGACCTCTTATTACAAAGAACAACATATACATCCTACAGTTAACTTCTGGTTCCAAGCAGGGACTTGAACCCCCCTTTTGTTCTGAAAGTGACCAGGTTTGGGAGCAAGTATTTTAATTTTATATGTGGGCATTCAGAAAAAATTAACAGGAGTATGACTTTTTGATCATTGCAAAAGATAGTGGAATATATCAGTTCCAAAGAGAATTACCATTTAAAAATGATTTATAATTGAGAAAGATAATTTTTAAAGGACTGTGTAATTTGAAGAAAGCTTTGTCCTCACTTATTGTTTAAAAGATAACAGTGCAGCTGATTCTGGAAGTTGTGTTCAAATATTCTTTACAATGGAATATAGGGTTTGTATTCTGTTTGTAGTAGGTGTTGTGTATTTTATTGTAGGGAAAACAATTACAAACTCAATTTCCAACGATTTTCTGAGATTCATGTCTTTGATTATTCGTCAAAACTATCTTGAAGCAATACAGTGTAGTTAAAAATGTCAGCAAAAATAAAATGAACAACTCAGAAAACAACAGATGCTGGCGACTATGCAGAGAAATGGGAACCCTCTTGCACTGTTGGTGGGAATGCAAACTGGTGCAGCCGCTCTGGAAAACAGTGGAGAGGTACCTCAAAAAATTAAAAATAGAACTACCCTACAACCCAGCAATAGCACTACTAGGAATTTATCCAAAGGATACAGGGGTGCTGATTCATAGGGGCACATGTACCCCAATGTTTATAACAGCACTTTCAACAATAGCCAAATCATGGAAAGAGCCTAAATTTCCATCAACTGATGAGTGGATAAAGAAGATGTGGTTTATATATACAACGGAGTACTACTTGGCAATGAGAAAGAATGAAGTCTTGCCATTTACAGCAACATGGATGGAGCTGGAAGGTATTATATAAGTCAGTCAGAGAAAGAAAGATATCATATGTTTTCACTCATGTGTGGATCTTGAGAAACTTAACAGAAGACCGGGGAGGGGAAGGGAAAAAATAGTTACAAACAAAGAGGGAGGGAGGCAAACCACAAGAGACTCTTAAGTCCAGAGAACAAACTGAGGGTGAATGGGGGTGGGGGAGAGGGAAAATGGGTGATGGGCATGGAGGAGGGCACTTGTTGGGATGAGCACTGGGTGTTGTATGCAAACAATGAACCACAGGACTCGACCCCAAAAACCAAGAGCACACTTTACACACTGTATGTTAGCCAATTTGACAATAAATTATATTAAAAAAAAAAAAAGATACTCTCTCTCTTCCTCTGCCCCTCTCCTCCACTCGTGGGTATGCTTTCTCTCTCTCTCTCTCTCTCTCTCTCTCTCTCTCTCTCTCTCAAATTTAAAGAAGATGTCAGCAAAAATAACTGATATATGGGCTGTGACTATTAACAGGAAGTATATCATTTACTTCATTAAATAATTACTAACCAATATCAGTATTTCTATTTGTCCTTACCCTTTTTTTCTCAGGAAGACACTCTGTTAGTGTATGTGTAATTTTTGCTACTTTGTAAAAAAAAGATTTAAAATACTTTGTCACATGAAAATACCAAGAAAACATGTTAAATTTTTTGAGAGTTTTCCTCTTTTCCTTCTTTTCCAAAAGATGCATCGCCATTTGCTCCCTCGGGGTCTGGATATGCGAAGAGCTTGCCCAGTGCACGAGCCATCCTCAGCTGAAAGAGGCCATCAATGTGATAGGTGTCACTTTGAAGGTATTCCCAATTCGTGATGTGTATTTGACAGTAATCTGTATCCCAGATATTCAACCAGTTCTAGTTTGAATTAGCGCCATCACTATTTTTTCCCTATATCAGAGAGGGGTTTTAAATCAAAAATTGTTTTTATGAGAGCCATGCTGAATGTTCTGTGAGGCTCACAAAAGAGGCCACCAATAGCTGCTTCCCCACTGGTGGCTGAGCTGTCCTGGACTGACCCCTTTGCCTGAGTGGAGTTCCTCTGTGGGCCGGGCACTTCCTGTGGCAAGCAACACCACTGTTGGTAATAGTGACAAGAAAGTGCGATTTCATGCCCTGGCCTCTGCAGTGGGACTGGGAGAGACCTGAGTACTCGCCACCTGACTGGGCCTTCACACTTTTAGGATGTCTTTCTTCCTTTGCTTTGTTAATGAAAAGAGGGAGTGTTTTTTGGGGTTTTTTGTGTTTGTTTGTTTTTTGTTTTTTGTTTTTGTTTTGCCATTGACTGGGTTCACATGCTGGCCCACATTCATTGCAAAGTCAATACTTCAGAACAGCTCTGCAAGGTAGATGGTACAATCACTATGTCCCACCAGAGGAAAGCAAGGCCCAGAGAAATCCAGTCCTAAGCACACAGGCACACAGGTATAAAGGATGGAAGCAGCACTGAGAGCAGATCTGTGTAACAGGAAAACAAAACTGAACTTTTATATATACTGTTAGGCCACTTCCTAAACCAGGGCTCAAAACCTGCCAGGTCCCTTTCTGGCTCCTGTTTAGAGATGGTGGTAATAATTAGCACTGCTGTTATTATACCCCCCAGAACTGGTGAGTGTCTAGTCCCTGCCAGGCACTGTACTGGGGTTTGTGGAAGTTCTCAGCTGCTAGGCACTTGTCCCACTTTACAGTGGAGAAGCTGAGGTGCAGGAAGGTCAAGGAGCTCTTTCCAGGCTCTAGAGCCTGGTCAAGCCAAAGTTCAGACCCTAAACTGTGCATCTGATACCAGCATCCAGGCTCATGCCTGCCCTTCTCTACTGCCTGTCATGTGTTGCTGTAATAGTAACAACCATTGTAGCTGACACTGGGACAGTCATCACCAGGCCAGCGATAGAGCTGTGTCACCTTTGTGCTTCAGCCCACAGGATAACCAGCCAGGGACATCCCCTGCCCATGGCTTGGCATCCGGCCCTCTGGTCTAGCCCCTGCCTGTCTTTGCAGCCGGATTTCATGGCAGTGCTCCTCACCTACTCCCCTTCCTGACCAAGTCTTATGTCCTCTGACCCCCTCCCACCTGTGCACCCCATCCCCCATTCTCTCCTCCACAACACCTGGGAGTGCCAGTCAGATCCGGAGAGCTGGAGAAACACTTGCTGCTGATCCCTGTGATGAGGAATGGAAAATTGATCAAACCAAAATATCACTTAGGAGGCCTCCCTCTGGCCTGAGCAGGGTGCTGACCTTTGTTGTTGCTTTTAATCCTTAAAACCACCCTCTGTGTGAAGGCTTACTGCAACCTCTGCATCACAGATGTGGAAAATGAGCTGATTGGGAAATAGAGAGTCTGCCAGGGTCAAACCCAGGACACCCTGTCCCCATGTCTGGGCTTTTCCCTAATTGCAGTGTATAAGACACTCCAAAAGCCATGGTGAAATATTCACATATAACTATTACAGTGAAAAAAAGTTGGATATCAATTGTATATCTATGCAGAGTATAATTTGCTTTTTAATATCCTATTTTCTCAATTCTAAGATCTATTTTTCCAATCCTAGTTTTTTCCCTAAATCTAGAAAGGTATATTGCATGTGCTGTGGCTTCCCCACCCCTACTCCCTTCCTGGAAAAGCTGTTAATAATTCAGTGGTGTCTCAGAGTGAAGGAGATCTGTAGATAAATCTTCTACCCTATGTGGTTCTATGCAGTATAGATAACAAGAGTAAAAGGATATATGACGGCTTACGTTTTCCTGTTGTAGTTCTCCACATTTTCAAAAATCTCTATAGTTTTTCTACAGTTATGAGGAAAACATAGAGTACCAGAAAAAACGTAGCTGCCATGCTTGGAGCCGTGCTCTATCAGGGACATCCCGCCACAGTGTGGGGGCTGTCCCGTTGAAGCCTGCACCCCAGGATGCTCCTGATCCCCCCATTTTGGCAATAAAAGAGAGCACAGCTAAAGAAGGCCAAGGACCTTGCTCCGGCTTGAATTGCTAAGAAATCAGAGGGCCGAGATCAGCCATATCAACCTTCCTTTAACCAGTATGAATAGCAGAGGGAAACTCATGGATGCAGTTCCAGGACGCTGGGGCAACTCCCTGCCTGCCTCCCTCCGAAGCCTGTGTTCCTGTGCCAGTGGCACTTTCACTGAAGGAGGGAGCACATGAATCTAAGAGAACCGAGAGCTATCAGGGAAGGAGTTGCCACGGGGAGCAAGGGGGACAGCAACAACTCTTAAGAAGAGGGGCCCCAGGGAGGCTCAGGGCTCTGCTAGGAGGGGGAGCATCTGGCGGACTAGAGAAGGAGGCCCGGCCCCAGCAGCACAGGGTGCATGAGGCCAGAAAGGGCTTCCCGTCTTATGGATTCCACATGGCTCTGGGCACCACTCTGCTGTGACCCTGCCCTTCAGGAACACTTGATGAGGCTGATTCAGGTGTTCCCTCAGATGCAGGAAGGGCATGGTCAGAGAAGGCTGGGAAATGCTCCCCAGGAGGTATCCATGAAAAACAGTGAGAGCAGAGCACTGCCTAGCTGCCTGGAGAATTCTACTCAGCTAGTTGTGTCTGGTGGGGGAGTGTGTGGGTGGGGGCGGAGGGTTCTAAGCCTGAGCTGTAGTCACAGACCTAGGTGTCCCCTCCAAGGTGGGGGCCAAGGGCACTAGAGTGGCAGCTTCAGCTCTCGCTCAGGTGAGCTGCCAACCCTGTCTCCTTGGCAGCCCAAGTGAGAGGAGGCCCAACCCGAGCCCCACCCTCAGCCTCACCTGTCGTTCCTTCTCTTACCCTATCTCAGGAGACATCATTGACTTTCCCCGCCCTCCTTACTTCAGTCCTAGAGTCCTGCTGCCCTAGGGCCATCCCTACCCATCCTGTCTCCCCCTGCCAATAACTGAGCCTCCTGGTGCCTTCCAACTCCTTGGCCCTAGTCTGGCCCCCACAGATCTGTCCTCCCTCCTGCCACCGGAGGAATCTGTCTGCACAGGGTCTGACCAAGTAGCCCATAGACTAGAGCACTCTGCACGGCTTTCAGGGACATATGTGAACAGGTCCCTGCCTGTTCCCAAGACTGTTAGTCCTTCAGAGTAGAGACTGTATCTGCCCTGTTCATCTTGTGCCCTATACTTTTTTTTTCTTTCTTTTTCTGGCTTAAACAACATGGGAACATATTGATTCATAAAGCTGGAAAATACATGGGTAAGGAAGAGGTCAGGGTTGGTTGATTCAGGAGATTAACACTCAACACTGACCTAATTGTCTAACTCTACTGCTCTGTAGTCCACAGAGGTGGCTTCATGTTAGGGTGGGATGCCTGCAGGGTTGGAGGATATCTGCCAGTAGGAGTCAGGGTCCCATGTGTCCTTGTTTGTGTTCTGCAGGACTTCCATCACAGCATTCTCGTAAGAGGTACTGAGATGCATTAGTCGAGGTTTCTCGCTCATCCCTGTACCAGCGACTGAGACTGGGAATAAAATCTTCTGATTCGTTTAAGCCTGTTAGGGCACATTCCTGGAGCTGGGAGAGATGGCCTGCATGGGAGAGGGAAGGCACCTCAAAATAGATCTATTAGTTAAGGAGTGAGGGAGGAATTGATACTGGCCAAGCAACCACACATGTGCACCATAGAGAGGACTGAGAGCAAGAGATGCTCTGTAAAAGGAAAAGGTGAAGGCATGTGAGTGGGGAAAGCAGTAATGAGAAGAAGCTGAGCAGTGTGTAGGGAAGGGGCACTCTGGGCAGAAGGAGCTCCCAGTACAAAGGCCCTGGGGTAGAAACGAGTTGGTATATATCCTAAGAGCAGGAAGATGCTGGCATGTTGGAGCAGAGTGCAGTGTTGAGCAGTGAAGCAGTATAGTTGACACACAGTGTGATGTTAGTTTCAGGTGTACAACACAGCGATTCAACAACCTATCCTTCCTGCTGTGCTCCTCACAACTGTAGCTACCATGTGTCACCCTCAGTGTTGGCACATTGTCATTACTCCATGAATATGTGCTGAATGAGTGAGTGAGTGAATGAGTGATTTGTCTCTCCCCACCACCACCCACAGCATTCACATGTCAGTAATAGCATCCCACCTGCAGCCCTCCAGCCTGACCTTGCTTCCGCAGTGCCCTACCACCTGCTGCCTTAAAGGAAACACTCTCCCTCTGCCTTCTTCTGGCCTAACCTCAGCTCTCCCTCCACCCTTCCCCCATTCTCTCTACCACCTGCCCCCTCTCTCACACCTCATCCCTCTGCCCAGAGGCTCTTTGTCTGGTCTACCATAGCTCTCATTTCTTCGTTGTCCTCTTGTCTGCTCCCAGCTTCTAGTTAGATGTAAGAGCCATGCCAGCCTTATGTTTCCACCCCACGACCTGACCCCTGTGATGCAGTGGAAACACATCCAGTGGCTATTCCTGTTCTTCACCTTAGACTTGTCATGCGTTACTTCTCCGGGGGGTGTGCAAGGCATTAGGAACATAATGGTAAACAAGATGTGGAAAAACAAACACAAAAGAACAGGCAGACAAATACAGATGATCGGCTTGATAGCCCTTAATGCCATGAGGAAAGCACGAGAGCGAAGCAGGATGGAGCTGAAGAGCTGGAGCAGATAGACTGCCACTCCTTGGGATAGGCAAGGTGGCCTCACGGAGGAGGCCTTTAGTGCCATGATCTGAGAGATGTGGCAGAAGCCAGCATCCCAGGCAAAGCAGGGAGTAAGGGCAAAGGCCTTGGGACAGAAGCAAGCCAGAGTGTTTGCAGGGTTGAAAGAGGCTCGTGAGCATCAGGTCATCTGAGGCCTAGAGGCCAGGCTCTGAGAGCCCCTTGAGGGCAGACGCTCTTGCCCTGGGTGCACTTTGCACCTATCAGGAGGGAGTATTTGGAAAGTGTTTATTCTACAGAGTTCAAAGTAATCCCCTTTGCCTTACCTTCTTCCTCGTCCTGTACATTTGCACTGAGCTGCTAAATGTTGACTTTTCCATGTCTGTGTGGTGCTGAGGTCAATTGGTACCTGCTTTATGTGACTTGGAGCTCCTGGTGTGGAAATAACTAAGCTACATATCCAGGGGTTTCCTTAGACACCCAAAATCAGCGACAAACCTTTCGGCTTTAGATAATAAGGTAGGGACAGCAGGGTAGCCCCAGGTTCTGGGCAGGGAGAGAGGCACAAGGTGTCTTTCATCTGTTTCATCCATCCAACCCAATGTTCTTTGTGAGTACCGTCCCTCCCCTTTGACATGCCATCTAGCAAGAAGTGGGAGCATCCAAAGGTCCTTGTACACACACCAGACTCCAAAAACACACTCAAAGTAATTGAATAAATACATCATAACATAGGATTATATTCTCACAGTTCCCAAATTTTCACATTTCTTAGTACATTACACATGTGGGTGAAGTTTAATTTTATAAGGTGGGAAATCACTTGATCACTTCATGTTTCTATAAAATGAAGATCATATCTACCTTGCAGAGGTGTTAATGAAGATACATCAATGCGAAAATGAGGAGAATTCTAAAAGGGCCAGCACACAGGGAATACTCAGTAATGTACTACCTTTTAATTTCCTCCAATTGTCAAAACTATTATTTATGCAATCTGAATGAGGCACTTGAAATTATGGTTTCAATTTTCAGATGACTGAACAACAGCTCTTTGTTCCTATAGAATGTTAAGGAAATTAATACATGTGGACAAGAGGCAGTTAAAGGATGGTACACGTGCAATGTGGGACCAGGACACATTTTTCAAAAAATTAATGCGTAACAAGGAAATGTATCCTAAACATCGCTGGAAAGAAATACATGTTTTGTTCTTCCTTAGGACAAATGCACGTGTTAAGTTCAGTCCTTTAGTTTGGGGTTCTGTTTCCTGTTACAGTTTCCTAACAAAGTCGTGGCTCAGGTGGCCTGTGATGTTCTTCAGTTGCTGGTTTCCTACTGGGAAAAGCTTCAGATGTTTGAAACCTCTCTGCCTCGGAAAATTTCAGAAGTAAGTCTTTGTCCTGTAATGCTAACACGTAAGCGTTTCCCAGTTATTGTATTTGGTGTTTAATTAATTACAGATACTCAAATAATTGTTAGAGTACTGACTATTAAATTGCCATACGGGTCATTCATTTTCAGATTAAATTGCACCGGCTCTTCTCAGCTGTGATTTCAGGCACTACGTAAAGAAGCCACCAGTGTTCCAGGGCAGAGTTTTACACTTGGGGAGTTTGAAAGGCAGACACGACCACAACAAAGAGACCTTTTGTAGATTGGGCTTCATTCATCGAGAGTAATTTGGATGGTGCCAACAAGGAGTAGGCAGCTGGTTATGATGCCCTCCGTGGAGGGGCGGGGGGTGGGGGGACTGTTGAGTGAAACAGGAGTCTCTCCTAGACCGAAGCCCCAGATCATGCTCTCTGCCATAGCATGATTACCCAGCTGTAATGAGATTACTGCTGTAATACCCTCTTGGGGGGGGGGGGGGGGGGGGGGGGGGGGGAAGGGCGGTGGTAATTGGTGGGAGAGAAAGATAGAAGGAACAGGAAGAATCATCCCAGTGATGATATCCCGGAGGCTGGTTGCATTTGAGGGTGCTTAGTTGTAAAGGAGCAGCTACCCTCACCTCTGTACGTACCTGAATATAAGGCCCATCCATTCCTGCTAGTTTTTAAAGCTACACTTCTTATTTTATTTTAAAGTTTGTTTGTTTTGAGAGAGAGAGAAAGAGCGAGAGAGAATGAGCAGGGGAGGGGCAGAGAGAGGAGAGAAAGAATCCCAAGCTGAGCCGAAACCAAGAATCAGATGCTCAGCTAACTGAGCCACCCAGGCACCCCTAAAACTACACTTTTTAAAACGTGCCCTGTTCTTTGCACATCCAGTGGTAACTCTTCAAGGAAATGTGATTTGTCTCTGCGTGGTATTACAGGGGGAGAGAAGAAGTGATACTGATTTATTTCCTCTCAGCCCTAGACAGATTTCACCAGCGAGATCACTCTGTTCTCCCCAAGAGCTTAGGTGACCTAGGGCAGAACAGAGGTTTGGACATAGGGATAGAAGATGCCGCAAGTTATAAAGTTGGGTTTTAGGGCAACTGTACACAGTTGACCTTTGAACAACATGGGTTTGAACTGCATGTATCTATATGTGGATTTTTTCTGATAAATATAGTACACTATATATGTATTTTCTCATCCTTATGATTTTTTTAATATTTTTTTTCTGTCTAGCTTACTATATTGTAAGAGTACAACAATACATACAACATACAAAATATGTGTTAATCAACGATTTATATTATTGTTGAGGCTTCTGGCCAGTAGTAGGCTATTAGTAGTTAAATTTGGGGGGGGAGACAAAAGTTATACATGGATTTCTTCCTGTGCAAGGTCAGGGGGTTAGCACCTCTCACACTGAGTTGTTCAAGAGTCGATTGTAGTTTATCATTGAAAGGGGAATAGCTTTGAGAAGGAAAGGGGTACTTTTATACCAGGATAACAGGTGGAGACCTGGGGTGGTTTATAAGAAAATCAAATGGGAGCATTTTCATAGTTATTTTTGAAAATATTTTTTTTTACTTTCATTGCATTAAGTGCGGAGACTGATGATGGGGATTGTGTGACCTCAGAGAGAAATGTCCCTTCCTCTGGGGCCCCAATTTCACCACCAGGAGAGTGGAATAGAGACGAGGCATGGCTCTATGACTTTCTCCCGATTTTCAGGATCACACAGAGCTCTAAACTGGCTCTTGGCTTCTTATCACCTTCCTCAAGTGAACTGGCACCAAGCTGGGTTTAGTGCAAGGCCATCTTGAGACTCTTATCATATGGTTTCGTAAACTATTACTATGGTCTGTTTGATTAGAGGTTTGTCTTTATGCAGATCCTTGTGGCCACAATTGCTTTTCTTTTACCAAGTGCAGAGTACTCCTCAGTGGAAACAGATAAGAAGG
The DNA here is from genome assembly GCF_023721935.1 of Panthera uncia. Taxonomy (NCBI): domain Eukaryota; kingdom Metazoa; phylum Chordata; class Mammalia; order Carnivora; family Felidae; genus Panthera; species Panthera uncia. Next base: position 44,578,491 of record NW_026057578.1, on the reverse strand, counting down.
TAGGTGGCACATCAGCTAAGTTTTCCCCAGTCTGGTTTTTTTTTTTTTTTTTAATGTAAGATAAAATGAAAAACAATGTTACACGCAGGGATATCCTTTATTATTCTTTTGTATTGGTCCTAACTGTCTCCCCTTTGAAAACTTTATTTACTCATTCATTTCTTCTGCATTTGTGTGTCCACTGAGTAATTACTATTGTGCAGGGACAGTTTGTTGTTTGCTGCGACATATAGTGAAGTTTAAAAGACTGCAGTGTACAGTATTGGGCCTATTTCCTCTTCCAGTTTATTGTATCCTTGCTACTCTGCCTCTTGGACTGGTGCATGGCATTGCCAGTGAACACCCTTCTCCACCCAGTGTCCACAGTAGCCCTGGAGGAGCAGCACTCGTGCAGAGCCCCTTTGCTGGATTATATCTATAGGGTGAGTCTCCATTTGTGCCTCATGGACATAGAGTATAGACTTAAGCATCAGAGAATCGCCCAAATATGTCTGTGCATGTATTTATTTATTTATTTATTTGTGCCCTTTTGGAAAAGATATGGGGAGAGGTAAAACATTTTAAAAGAAATGAATAATTTAAGGAGTGAAAACAGGACAGAAGTAATTGTAGAGAAGCAGTGGTTACCAAGTGAAAGAAACATGCATTTTCACACGACTGCCATCTTTAAACAACTGCAGTTTGATCAGAATCCCCAATTTTCATGTAACATGGTCTATCTCTACTTAATTTTTAAAAGAAATGTTTATATTTTAGGAATATTTACAGTCTTAGTTTGACAAAATTGTTTTATCAATTGTTTATCAATAAGTATAAAGGTCTCAGTAATCCCTTTGCTTTATAAGATCTTAAGAAATACACTAAGGAAATATATCACATCAAAGTTTTTAGCTTCATCATTTTTATGGTACTTAAAATATTCAAATTTCAACCTCTACTGATGACTGGGTATATGGTGTTTGCTCTGGATCCTTTATATTGCCCTTCTATATTGGCTTTACAGTCTGTCCTGTGAAAGGTTTATTTATGAATTTGGCATTTGTGTATCAATTGAATAATTAGTACTCAGGGACAATTCTGTTGTTTATTTTTTTTAATTTCATCTATTTATTTTGAGGGGGGGAGGGCAGGGAGGGGCAGAAAAGGCAGGAGAGAGAGAGAATCTCAAGCAGGTTCCACAGTGTCAGCACAGAGCCCAGTGTGAAAATCAAACCCACGAACTGTGAGACCATGATCGGAGCTGAAATCCATACTTGGACACTTAACCGATTGAGCCACCGAGGTGCCCCTGTTTTTAATTGTTTTAGTAAGAAACCTTTACTAGTAACCTTTAAAAAAATAATATTCCAAGTCATTAACTGATTACTGTGTTGCCTTATTTTGAAATGTATTAAATATAAAACATAGCTGAAATTCTACTAAAAAGTATTGTACTTTTAAATGGTTTTTTTAGTGGTCAGAGATTTTAATAACTATGTTATTTTTAATTCATTCAAAGATTTTAATTCATTAGATACTCTGTCATCTCTGTGGTTTATAAACCTATGTAAGGCTTGGCTTGACAACCTAAAGTAGCCACAGTCATTTAAATTTGTCTCTTTTCTAACATTTCTTTTCTTAAAAGATTTCTCTTAAAATTGTTTTACCAATAAAAATGTCCCCTCCTAGTTAACATGAGTCACAAATTTATTGAACAACGTGGTTTTATCTGTAAAGGAAACTTTTTATTGAAGTATAATATGCATCCAGTCATAAGTGAGAGCTTGATGAATTTTCACAAAGCGAGCACACCTGTGAAACCAGATCCTGGCTGCAGAAACTGAATAGTCTCAGCATTACAGAAGGACCTATGCTGGCTCCCTGCTGATTACTATCCCCATACGCATACCTGGGGCAGCAACTAACCTGTGTAACGGTGTAGATTGTTTTGAACTTTGTGTAGCTGGATTTATGCAGTATGTGCTTCTGTGTCTGACGCCCTTCACTCAACATTATTTTCAAGGGGTTCATTCATTCATACCGTTGGGAATAGTTGTGAGTTTTTCACTCATCGCTCTTTAGTATTACATAGTAAGAGTACGCCATGATTTAGATATCTATTTGGACATTTGGGTAGTAGAGTTTGGAACTGGAAAAAGAAGGTCTGTGAACATTCTGGTGGACAGAAGCAGGACTTGGGTGTGTGCGATCACCCAGAATGGCAAAATAAGCACTTTCTAACTTTTACTTTCCTTTTGTGTTGAAAATATATTTATTGGTATTGATATAAAAGGAGAAAAATAACCTTGCAAATAGCAGGAAGATAATTTAGAACGGAAAGGATTCTATGTTCTCAGATGTTACCAAACGAGAGTCCTACCTCTCAAAGTGCTGTTGGCAGATTGTCAGGGACAGGATGTTCGTGGCATCCATGGCACACATTGCTTTTTACAGGTTCTGCACTGCTGTGTGTGTGGCTCAAGCACATATACTCAACAGAGTCACTACACACTGACCCTGGCCGACCTGTCATCCCCGGATTACGACCCCTTCCTGCCACTGGCAAATGTGAAGAATTCGGAGCCAGTCCAATATCATTCATCAGCAGATTTGGGCAACCTGCTCACAGTGGAAGAGGGTAAGATTCTTCAGAACATTAATTCTCATGGGCAGGAAAAGGAAAGATTGTAATCTTTTGCCCATGCTTGCTACATTGTTTTTTAAAATCTAGTTATTAAAATTCTGGTTTCTAGACCCCTATGTGATAGCAAATTACGCTTTCCTTGTTTCTTTTTTTCTGTTTCTTCTCTTTTCCCATCTTAGTTGAATTTTGTATTGAGGACCTGTGTCAGACCTATGAGACCCACAAAAACAGCTCATTTTCTATCCCCTGGGAACTTAACATGTAACTAGAGAGACAGGATAAATGCAGAAGGACTCATTTGTGGATCAGTAGCACCATGGGGACTTCCCATGGGGAAGGACTTAAGCCAGACTTAGAAGGATGAACAGACTTTGAAAGGATCTGGTCGAGTGTTATAGACTAGGAGAGCATTGAAAGAGAGAGGTGGGGATTTACATGCCACAGTTTGAGGCTCTGCTCATGGCGGGGGGTCTGTTTTATTTTATTTTATTTTATTTTATTTTATTTTAGATTTTGTTTTTAAGTTATCTGTACACCCAACATGGGGCTTGGACTCACAACCCTGAGACCAAGAGTCGCACGCTGTGCCAGCCAAGCCAGCCAGGCACCCCCAGAGGGTCTGTTTTAGGATATATGGGTATTGTCAGGATTAGGGAATGCTGTAGGTCCTCCTCATCCATGCTTCTTCCTGAAATGACAAGAGCCTATCTCCAGGCCTTGAAATGTGAGTTAGAATGTGGGTGTATCATCTGTACATGTGAAATAATTGCATAGAACCAAACATACACACACACAAGAGCATGTAAACTGAGTAGACTCTGAGTATTAATGAAGTGTATCAATGTCAAAATTTCCAAATTGTGATACTGTCCTATAGCTAGGCTATGTAAGATATTACCAGGGGGATGAAGGATATTTGGGATCTCTCTGTATTATTTCTTATAAATGTATGTCGGTCTTTAATTGTCTCAAAGTTAAAAGTTAAAAAAAAAAAAATGTGGGTGTGGAGTGTTAGATCATCCATGAAAATGGTATGGACTTTGCAAGTTAAAACCTAGGCCCAAGAATGAATTTTGGGGGTAAAAACATCCTTAAGGAAAAAAGAATGAGGGAATGTCACCAGGAAAGCAGTCAGGGAAATGGAGAAAGAACCATGAAAGAGTTCTGAAAAGTGAAGAATTCACTTCTGAGGGAAGAAAGGGAATAAAGAGCCAAGGAAGGTCAGCAATGCTCCATGCTTCAGAAACATCAGGGAGGGTGGGCCAGAACAGGAGCTGTTTTATTTCCCAACTAAGCACTGGGTGGTGGGTTTTGCTGAGTACTTTGGGCATGGCAGTTAGTCTGTAGCCTGATAGCCGGAGCAGGTGATTTGGGGATGTCTATTCAGAACCCGCAGACATTCCTGCTGGAGCCTTTGGTGGACAAAGGAAGAATAGTAGCCAGGTGAGAGCATGGAGTCCAGGGTAGTGCTTGCAAGACTGCGGAATCTGGAGTATGGTTCAGGTCAAGGGGAAGGGCACAAGCAAGGTGACAAGGAAGAGAACAGAAGTGAGGGCACCAGTCAGGGGCAAGGGCTTTGGAATCAGTCAGTCCTGATTTTATAAATGAGCACACTGAGGTGAGGGATTTTCCCAAGGGTATAGAAGCCAGAAGTAATGGAGGTGAAATTTGAATCAAAGATTTAATGACCAGGTTCTGAAATAGCACAGCATTTACTGAGAATTTTCCACAGAGTAAAGACTTACATTTAGTTGTGCTGGTGGACAGTACACGGCACATGTTCACACTATTGTTTACCTCCATTTGCATAATCATTTAGTTGTCTTTTTCTGGACTTCCACAGTTTTTTTAGACTGCAATATTTCTTGATTTTTTTCCCCATGGTTAGAAATTCAAACCATATCTTAAAAAAAAATAATCAAAATGACCCATGATCTGTTTTTTTGTTGTTGTTGGTTCCTACCATGCAGTCTATGTCTTAGAAGAAAAAGAACTTACTTTTTCCTAAAGCCATTAATTATAGTCTCATCCCACATGACTGTCCTTAAAATAAGTTCAGCACATATTGTGATCTGTCTCTTGAAAATAGTGGGAGATTGATAGGTTAGTGAAAAACAAGAAACCTAAAAATGCACATTTAAATTTTCTGTACTGCCTTTCTTTCGATGTACAACACTCTTTGACTTGAGTATTCTCCAGAAAACCTTAGGACCTTGTGCAGTCTTGTCCTACCCTAGTTCTCTGGTGCTAAAAAAAATTATTTGAATTTCGGTGGCAAACGAGTTTGAAAATTCACCAACAGTTTAATTACATACAAAAGCAAAGCAGCTTAAAAACCTGTTGGCACACACACCCTTGCTGAATAGGTACATCCTCTATGAAATGGGAGAACAATTAAAGAGGACACCTGAAGTATTTTAGGTTAAACAGAAATGTGCTCATATTTGAGTTTTTTTTTTCATTCGATGTCATAATTCGTCATTCATAACCAAGCTATTTATTCTCCCATGTTTCTGAGATGCAATATTATATTTTTATTTATTGTTTTCAAATGACCCTTTCACCCACTGTTATCTACTATTTGACATAAATACTACTTTCAAATAGTCACAGACAAGAGACACATCTGCTCCCCCACAGTTGAAGTGGCTACTGGCCCAGATTGAGGAAAAGACACTGATGCTAATCACAGGTGCTCAAATTTCTCATTATTAATGCCTAATTGCTTTAAAAAGAAGGAAAGGGAGGAACTGTAAAAAATGAAACTTAAAAGACATACTGAAATTACTGCTTTTCTATTTCATTTGTAAATTTAGCAAAATAAGATAAATATTTAGATTATATTTTTTTAATGTTTATTTACTTAGTTTTGAGTAAGAGTGTGAGTGAGGGTGGGGCAGAGAGAAAGGGAGAGAGAGAATCCCAAGCAGGTTCCATGCTGCTAGCGCAGAGCCCAACTTGAGACTCAAACTTACAAACCATGAGATCATGACCTGAGCTGAGATCAAGAGTCAAACACTTAACCAACTGAGCATGTCCCAGATTATATTTTTTTAATTGTTTTTGGAAGTTACAAGATTGCTTTTTCACAAATGGAGTCTAGATTTTCTCTTTATTTTCCAGGGAACTCACAGGCAGTGAATTTAGCTGAAGTTGGCCAGGGAAGAACAATTTTTATTTAACAAATGTTCCCTTTCCTTACTCTTCAGTGCCAAAGATACTTCTTTTTTTTTTACTGGGTGTGTCATGGTTTATGAGTTGATTGGTGTGACTCCAGTTAACTTCCCACTGTAGAATTCAAACACATTTATTAAAATACAAATTTGTATCTATCTCAAATTGAAAGCACGACCTTTATAAGAGGAAGCAGAGGAAAGTTGCCTTTCCAGTTGTGTGCTTTGGGCTTTACCAAATTGGACCTTTGTCGCTAGTTCCAGAGCCTGCTCCATCCTGTCATCACCATGTAGTGTCTTACACCACGGACTCCTGAGCCCCCAGCTGGCCCTACCTTTGTTGTTTGGGGCATTAACATTTCTGATGGAGCATATATTCATATGGAATGATAAGCATGAATAAAAAGCATCTGTAACTTTTGAAAAAGTTAATATGGACACAAAAGCAAAAGCATTCATAACTGTGATTTCAAGGGAATTAGTTGAGGTGTTTAAGTTTCTCAGCTGTATGGAAATCATACACTCTTCTACGAGTGTCAAGAAGGAGAGTTCAGTGTCAGAGATGGATGTAGATGACCTTTATTTATGAACACTGAAGTTTTTATGTGAAGTTTTATTTTGCATTGAAGACAGATGATTTCTTGTTCATTGAATAGCAAAAATTAAGAAGAAATTCAAGAAAAGTCAGGACAATCTTGTTCTCCTCAGTCATCACACAGAATTTCTTATATTCTAGAATATGATTGTATATTTCTGGGATTTATACATCATCCACTTGATGTTTTATAGATAAGTCTGTTGAATTTTTACTGTCTGAGAGGGGAGGTATTTAGCATGAGAAAGCATTTTATAATTATTTTGTTTAATTAATATTTGATTTTTCATTTTGTGAATTTAGAAACCAAGTATTTCCTAAACCTTTAAGCCCAAAGTATAAGTCTTACTTTGTTTAAATATCTAGTGATATTTTTTATTGAAATTAAAAGATTTCATTTTCACCTGTGCTTGCATTAATACACAGTTATTTTCTAAATGTGGCAGCGTACAATTTCCCTGACCACTCTGAAGCTTAAGTACTTGCTTCACTCCAAGACCATAGATCAGGTTCTCTGCTTCTTCCTTCCACCTCCAACATTTCACAGGGCATATCTTTACATGCTGTGTTAGTCTTTTTACACAGCCTTAAAAATTTTGTAAGTCACTTGCTCCTGGGCATTTAATCATCAACTGCAAATTTACTTAAACCTTCCAAGTATTTCCATGAGTTAGTTAATATATCCGATTCCATTAAAGATTTCAAATACCCAAATAACAAAACATAAGTTGTCACAGAGATCTTAAAGCACAGTGCTTCAAATCCAAGACGTCACAGACTTGATTCATTTACTTATCAGCATCTGCACTTACCCTGGTGAGGGGAATGAGGTTAATTTCTGGGGCCTGGACCCAGAACCATAGGATCTTTCAGGACAAGGAACTTTCTCTTTTGTTTCCTGCTACATCTACATATTTTTAAAAATTTTTTTTAATGTTTATTTATTTTTGAGACAGAGAGAGACAGAGCATGAACAGGGGAGGGGCAGAGAGAGAGGGAGACACAGAGTCGGAAGCAGCCTCCAGGCTCTGAGCCATCAGCCCAGAGCCCGACGCGGGGCTCGACCTCACGGACCGTGAGATCGTGACCTGAGCCGAAGTCAGACGCTTAACCGACTGAGCCACCCAGGCGCCCTTACGTCTACATATTTTTAAGTGTCCCTTTCAGAATGAGATCTTCGTGGAAGTTGGTTGTTTTAGCAATCTACTTAAATTGTACTTTTAATTAAAATAGAATTAGTGTCAAAAAAGAAAATAGATGAAAAAAATTCCCAGACTAAAACAAATCCAGTATCCCGAGTACAGATTTTAACCTTCCTTCCCCACTGTCTGGTATGTTGCTTTACCCTGCTCACAGAGCGGAAGAGGAGGAGTTTGGAGCTGATCCCTCTGACCGCCCGCATGGTGATGGCCCACCTGGTGAACCACCTGGGGCACTTCCCACTTCGTGGGGGTCCTGCCGTGCTGCACAGTCTGGTCAGTGAGAACCATGACAATGTACACGCCGAGGCTCCCGAGCTGTCCTCTGAGGTGTTCCGGAGCCCAAACCTGCAGCTCTTTGTGCTGAATGACAGCACCCTCATCTCCTACCTTCAGACACCCGCAGAAGGGCCAGCAAGTGGCTCGCCAGGGGGCGCCTTGTCTGATGTCAGAGTAATTGTGCGGGATATCTCAGGGAAGTACTCTTGGGATGGAAAGGTTTTATACGGACCTTTGGAAGGCTGCTTAGCACCCAGCAGCAGAAATCCTGCATTTCTGATTTCTGGCTGGCATCCTCAAGCTTTGGGAGCTCAGAAAGATTTTTCTCAAACTGAGGAGGGAGAAGATGTGCTTGACAAATTACTTGAAAATATTGGCCACACGAGTCCCGAATGCCTTCTACCATCACAGCTAAATCTAAATGAGCCTTCCCCACCCCCGCGAGGAATGACCCGTGACCAAGAGAAGGAAATCATCGAGGTCATTTTGCGCCAGAACGCCCAAGAAGACGACTACATCCAGAGGTGTAACTCTGACTCAGCCATGAAAGTCACCAGCCAGGAGCAGCCCTCACCAGTGGAGCCACGAGGACCCTTTTATTTCTGCAGGTTGTTGCTCGATGACTTGGGGATGAATTCTTGGGACAGAAGGTAACGATTCTTTCTAGACCTTCACCTATTTTATCATTATCTTTGTGTGATTGTTCTTGTTCTCAATTTGAGGTTTGGGAAGCAGAGAATAGAAATGGAGATTTGTCTTTCAGCATTTACAGCTTATTTTCCGCTGCTAAGTTAAAGCTAGAAGTGGAACTAATCATGCTATGCTGATGCACAGATTGAATTTCAGCCAGTCCTTGTATATTTTAAAGGGTATTGGACATTTTCTCTGTGTGTGTGTGTGTGTGTGTGTGTGTGTGTGTGTGTGTGTGTTTTAATTACTGCTCTGTCCATCATTGATTCTGTCATCACAAAAGATGCAAATGGACTACAAAGATGAGTAAGTCACCATCTCACCTTAGGTCTAGTGAGGGAGGTAGATTTGGCACAACTCTGATGAAAGATAGCATGACACACGAGGCCAAGAGGAACAGTTAATCCAGTGGGTAGTGTGGGGTGGTGGGGAAGACTGTGGACGGGGGTTGGTTTGAGCTGGACCCTGACAGTGGAGTGGGGTTTCTAAGAACAGAAGTAGGGTAAAGGTATTCATAGCAGAGCTGATAGTGAAAACAGACACAGACACAAGCATATAAGTGACACACTCATCTCCTACAGCACCATCCAGTGTCAATGGATGGTGATGGGTGAATTTTGATGCCTTTGAATGTCTTTAAGGAGAATGGAGTTCGTTCGGTGGGCTTAGATCACAAATCTTTCGTGAATGAAGAGGGTCATGGATACATGGATGGATGGATGGATGGATGGATGGATGGATGAATGAATAGGTGGGTTTGTTGATTGATTGGAAACGGCATAATTGGTCTGTGATTACATGACTTTTCTTCCATCTCTTTTTTTTATAGAAAGAATTTCCATCTGTTGAAGAAAAATTCAAAACTATTGAGAGAGCTAAAAAATCTGGACTCCCGTCAGTGGTATGTGAAAATATATCAGACCACTTCATTCCTGTCTGTTTTTGTATGTGCTTGGATGACACAGCTTTAGGAATGAATGCACCTTCCGAGACACCCAAAAGTCATTCTGTAACTAGAATCTGGTGCCATCTGCATATGCTGTACCTTTGGTGTTTTTACTCTCAAGGAATAACCTTACATGTTTGCTACGCTAAGAAGAGTTCATTGCTCCCACCTAATCTGTGTCTTTGGTTGACAGTGGCAGCCAGTGGACATTCATTCTCATTTAGTCTCTGCAGCTACCTCTTTTTCCAGTGAGGAACAGAGGCTTGCCTAAATCAAACAGCCTACCTACATGTGCCCTTTGCCGACACGTACCATGTTGTTTGAACCAAGTGAGTCTGACCTCATAACCCATGCCGTGTGCCTATGCACTGGCATTCTGTAGTTTCTGCTCTACAATGTTGGCAAGCTTAAAACCAGTGTGTTTTAATTAGTGACTTCCTGGTAGTGAGCCTTATTCTCAAAACTAGTCAAATCTCAGATCTGTCCCTTTTTTCTGTAGTCTTAGAAGCAATTCTAAAGATGAACTCATGACCAGTTTTTGATTTGGGGAAATGTGTGCTTCCAAAAACATCTCAGACACTAGTAAGTGTAGTGCTTGGTACATAACAGGTGATTAAAAGTCTTGAATAAACTGCTTCCTTAATCTTAATTTTTTTAAAAAAACTCATTTTTAAAGAAATAGCTTTTTGTTCCTCTTTTAGTCCCCACAGGAATATCATTAGGTATCTCATTACAGATGAAAAACCTGAAGCCATTATTCCTCACACTGCTCTTCATCATATTCAGTTTCCCAGTTGTTGTTACGCTTCTTTTTCTCTGGAGAAATAGAGACCAAATTCTCTGTGGAAACTCTGTGAGGGGTTTCTTGTGAAGGGCTCGGGGGTTCATTTCTCTCTCCCTCTTGTCCTCCAGTATTAAACAAGCAGTCACTTGGGTTCCAAACTCAGCTTTTCAAGCATATGCTGAATTATTCCATGCTTCTTAGTATTAAGTGAATACATTGGTATCTTGTAATTGTGGCCAATTTGTTGAGTGTTAATGCACTTTAGTTGCATGAGGTACAATTGAATGAGCTCCCTGGGGTGCTGTTGCTGTAAAATATGGCTTTGGAGGAGCTGATTGGCAAATCCTCTGTCCTTTGATTAACCTTCCCTTAAAACCCCAACTCCTGGATTTAGTGTCTTCTTGACATCTAAAAAAGGTATCAACTTACTTTATTGTAAAGGGTGTTTTCAAGGTTCTTTTTGAAAAAAAAGTTGGGGACTCTTTACCTATGGGAAATCTAGACTGTCCCATGTATTGGTTAGTTAGCAGGTAAAAGCGTACCTTGTCCCTCAGCTTTTAGTTTGTGTGACTCTATTTATTTCTGAGACCAATTTATTCCCTGCTGTCAAGGCATAGTTCCTGCTTAGCATGTTCTTAGGAAAAGTGTGGCGTCTGTCTTGCAACTCTCATCTCTATACTGTGAAGATAGCAAAGATGTAAAAAGTATGATGAATGCACATGCAAATTACAGTGGGCTCCTCTTTTAAATATTAATGCTTCTTGTCACCCCATGGTAAGGTGAAAGTTAAAATCATCTTTTTTCTTTGTTAGGCTTTTTAATGTGACAGCAGAAGGAAACCGAGCCATTCTAGTCTATTCCTAATAAGAAAGAAAAATGCATTCTAATGAAGAAGAGGAAATTGTTGATTTTATGTACGTGTGTTCCTGAATTACCTGCTCCTTCATGCATTGGTGGTGCAGCTTATGGATATGAAGTGCTGTTGCTAATTATCATTTCAAAAGCCTGGCTCTAATAAGACCAGACACAGCGTCTGATCCTAGCAGGCTCTCTGTGGTGCTAACATTTTGGAGGATGTGAAATTTGATGAATGTTTACAGCTAAAGGTCACCTTTCCTCACACCTACATCAGTCAGGCAGTCACTGGGGCTTAGCTCTTGTGCTCCCACATTGAGTTAATGAGGACTCAAGGACCTGTGAACAGCTACAATTTAAAAAGCTTGGACTTGGCGCCTGGGTGGCGCAGTCGGTTAAGCGTCCGACTTCAGCCAGGTCACGATCTCGCGGTCTGTGAGTTCGAGGCCCGCGTCAGGCTCTGGGCTGATGGCTCGGAGCCTGGAGCCTGTTTCCAATTCTGTGTGTCTCCCTCTCTCTCTGCCCCTCCCCCGTTCATGCTCTGTCTCTCTCTGTCCCAAAAATAAAAAAAGTTGAAAAAAAAAATTAAAAAAAAAAAAAAAATAAAGAAGTTATTATTTGGGGCGCCTGGGTGGCGCAGTCGGTTAAGCGTCCGACTTCAGCCAGGTCACGATCTCGCGGTCCGTGAGTTCGAGCCCCGCGTCAGGCTCTGGGCTGACGGCTCGGAGCCTGGAGCCTGTTTCCGATTCTGTGTCTCCCTCTCTCTCTGCCCCTCCCCCGTTCATGCTCTGTCTCTCTCCGTCCCAAAAATAAATAAAAAATTAAAAAAAAAAAATAAAAAAAATAAAAAATAAAAAGCTTGGACTTTGAGGAGCGTCAACAGAAATGTTTCAGATAAACTTGAGATGGTCTTTATATATGCATAAATACATATAGAGAACAATCAAATGCTGAGGACTTTTCAATATGCAGAAAGAGCTGCAGAAAAAAACTGAGTAACTGTACATGTTCTCCTTTTGTTGAAAGAGTCTTTTAGGTCATAGGTTATGATCTCTGTCATCATCCAAGACCCAAACCCCCAAGTTATTATAGCTCCTAGAATATAAGCCAGGCAGATTATAGACTGCAAGTGTGGTGTGTCCTGCCTGTCACTCAGGGAATATATGGTGTGGCAGTTTCAGGGTTTCCATGCTGCATGAGGACAAGTTTTCTGACAGTGTGAGAGCTCAAGGTCTCTACTCTAGAGCATCAGCCCCCTTGGATCCATCACCACAAAACTTCCCCCTTCCAGCAGCAACTGTACCTGTGAAGAGAGGTGTCTCCAACCTGTGTGCTCACACCATGCCAGTCAGGGCATTCAGGATGTCCACCATCTCCAAGGGCAGCAAGACAGCCTTTATCAAAAGCCTTCAAAATGGACAATGACTGAGATTCCATTTCTATGAATGTATTCTAAGGACATATTAGAGATAATATGACAATGTCATTAAAAATGGTAGCAACTTAAATGTCCAATGGCAAGGATTTGGGGTAAGGTATATTCATATGCTGGAATGTTATACAACCATTAATAATTTTGTCATACAAGTACATGGTATAAAAGTGTTCCCACTCAACGGTGGCTTACACGGTGACTTTTATGTTACACATATTTTACACGATAAAAATTAGTGTTCACAAATATTTTAAGTGAAACTTATCAGTTCCAAAACAGGATATAGTGGCTTCTCACTTAATATGTGAAAACACATCCTGAAATAGTAACAGCTGTGATTTCAACATTTAGGCCAAGAACATAGTGAATTTTTTATTCTTCACTTTCTGTGTTTTCTAGTTCTTCTTTTCAGTATGCTTATTTTATGTAAACTATGGGGAAAATGAATAAGCTACCTAGATAAATAGAAGGAAAGTGTTCTCCTCCTTGATTTATTTTTATGACTTTTTAGTTGAGTTTCATTTCATTCTGCTTATTAAGTAGAAACATAACTCCTGAAGAAGGAGATATTTGTGACTATATTAAAATCTGGAGCCCAAATTCCACCAGTATAGATATCTAATCAGATTATAGTGTTGAGATGTTGAACAGTTAAGACAATCATAGAAACACTTCCATATTGCTTGAGCTCTTGATAGTTTTTCCTATGAAGTTTTTCAGAATGCAATGCAAAAATAATAAAGATGGAACTGCTCTGGAGGTGGTAATCCAAAATTTTAGAAAATAGAGACTGGAATTAAACTCTTGGGATGATGGGCCATGGAATGAGTGGTTCTCATTGATGAAAACTCTGTTTGAATTAGTACAGTGCCTTCATCCCTAAACTATCACCAAATTGCTGGGAAAATGTCTAGTTATTTTGAAACTTCCCTGCAGGATATAATTTGTAGAAATTGGTTATTAATATATTTATAGCATTGGATTACTGGTCAACAGATTTAACTGAGCAGCTACTATGTGCCTATGACCATGCTAGATGTACAAAAGGTAAAAAGGCAGGACTCGTTTCCTCAAAGTGCAGGCCATGTTTACTTGATTTAATAGCAAAGTGCCCAGAGTCCATCGTGGAGGAAGTGGGTGAAGGGTTTATGTGACCTAAGAGGTTTCCCTGGACATCTGTCCACCCTACCTTACTCCCTCAGATTAGTCAGAGCAAGGAGTGGGTACCTCTTCACAAAGAAAGTGTTCTGCTTGGAAGAAGTTTCTGTTTCTTATAATAGTTTATAGTTTAGCTTATAGTTCTAATCAGGGAACCAATATCCTTATCTCAAAGTGTGGTAAGTAAAATATGGGCAGTGACATAGATCTGTTCTCAATTGATATCTATGTGAAGTGCTTTCACATATATTTTTTTGTATATCACATGTTTGAAAGAGTGATCTCAAGAATCAGACTGCCCTGCTTCAGTTCCCTGTCTCCTGCTTGCTGTGTGTGCTTTCTGTTTAATTTTCTGTGCCTCCTTTCAACCACCTCTACAAGGGAAGTGGTGATAATCATTTGTCTCTTTAGAGTGGTTGTGAAGAGCCAATGAGATCACGTGTCGAACCTCCTTAGAACAGTGACTGACCCCTAGTAAATTCTCCATAAATATAAGCTTTATAGTAGGAGTCATGCTGGCGGTTGTATAGAAATAAAATTTTAAATCTAAGAATTCTAACTCCTTTAAATTTAAAAATTTATAGCCGTGAAACACACAAAATTGCAGTGTTTTACATTGCTGAAGGTCAAGAAGACAAGTGTTCTATCCTTTCCAACGTAAGAGGAAGCCAAGCATATGAAGACTTTGTTGCTGGACTTGGATGGGAGGTAATTCATTTCATTTCAGAGGTGTTTATTGGCCAGCACTATATAAGGACGTGTATAAGCTGGACACCAGTTGTACAAAGTTTTATATTCAAATCTAGCACATGTAGCATGTGCTACATGTATTGAATTTGACATCTTGTGTTAGTTGCTCTTCAGTACTTCATACATGAACTTTTGTTTCCCTTTAACTTTTCATAATATTTTATTCACTTCTTGTCAGAATCAAATAGATTGGCTCACTCAGTCATAGACAGTTTGTAGTAAGAGAAGACAAATATGGGTAAAAAAGCAATGGCTTTGTCCACAGTGTAGAGATTGGAGAATTAAGCAGTGGCTTGATGGGTGAAAACATGAAGAAAGAGCTGATGAAGTAAAAAATTGGCATGAAAATAGAGTAGAGTAGCTTTGATGCTTCAGCAGCCAACCTGTTTCCCTTAGGGAGATCCCAGGATGACTGATATTGAAAGAATATGCTATTTCTTTGCTAAATGATGCTCATACAGACATATACATTTACACACACACACACACACACACACACACACACACAGTCTCTAGGAACATAAATCTAAAGGAAAATATATTTCTAGAATCTAAAAGAACTCAGAGTGGTTATAATGGAAACAGCATATCTGAAATAATTTTCTTATTTTTCCTTACTTTTATTTTGGTTTCTTGGTTATCTGTGCTGTGAGAAACTGTCTGTATGCCTAAATAAGACTTGTCTCTGAGAGCTGAATGTTAGTAAGGAAACTAATATGGAGATGGGTACAGGAGAAGCCTACATCTAGGTGAAAACCATGTACTTTATAAAATGTAAAGTTGATTTCAGTCTAAAAGAGTTATTGCACTTCAGTAAATTGTCCTTCTTACTAATAAGGTGACTTCTTATTTGCTGTAGACTATAGTTAATCATTTAACTAATACACCGTTTAAACCACACATTCTTAACTAGAGTTTTTAGAAAAAACTTGAACATTAATTTAGTGTACATATTGATTGTATTTGGCACAAAAGAGATCCTTCTATTGCTTTTTTTTTCATTTGTGTTACAACAGGTGCTTTACTGAAAGAATTCTAGTTTATGAAAAGTTTAAAAAAAAAAAAAAGAGAGATCCTAGGCACTAAGAAGTGAGCATTCACACCACAGCTTGAAAAAGAATAACTCCAAGACTAGCAGTAGTGGTGTAAATCAGAACAACCCCTTTGAAAGACAGTTGATCAATGGCTGTTAAATTTTAAAACATCTGTGCCCTTTAATATAACATCCCAGCAAAACATTTGCTGGAATGGTCCTTGCGGCTTGACCACACCAGCTGTGTTTGAGAAAGCAGAAAATCCCATAAATCCATCAATAGGGTATCTCTTTGTGTGTGTGTGTGTGTGTGTGTGTGTGTGTGTATTTATGTAAATACATATATGTATGTGTATATATATGCATATATACATATACACATATGTATAGGATGGGAAAAAAACTAGAGAAATATGCACCAAACTTTATGTTTATTTATTTTTGAGTGAGAGAGAGTATGAGTGGGGGAGGGGCAGAGAGAGGGAGACACAGAATCCGAAGCAGGCTCCAGGCTCTGAGCTGTCAACACAGAGCTCAATGTGGGACTGGAACCCATGAACCGCAAGATCATGACCTGAGTGGAAGTCGGGCGCCCAACCAACTAAGCCACCCATGCGCCCCAAGAAATATGCACCAAACTTTTGATGGTGATTTTCTTAAGCTGGTAGGATTTCAAAGCACTTTCATTGTTAATGTTTCTTTCATATTTTAATTTTGTCTAACTTAGTATTACATTTGTTTGTCATCAGGAAGCTATAAAAATGAAAGTAATTAGATTGCTCAAAAAATGGGCATTCCTGCTAGGTGAATGAGGATAACTGATGCTTGACTCTCATTCTTTCCTCTTTGTTACCCTCATCAGGTGGATCTCTCAACCCACTGTGGGTTCATGGGTGGACTTCAGCGCAATGGCAGCACGGGGCAGACTGCCCCTTACTATGCTACCTCGACTGTGGAAGTGATTTTCCACGTTTCAACTCGGATGCCATCAGACTCAGATGATTCACTCACCAAAAAGGTAAGGAGCCTCTTTGAAGACCACACTTAGCCTCCCTGGTTTGTGGGTGAGGATCTCCTAGTCCGGATCGAAGGCCTTGACATAACTATGCACTGAGACTGCTTTCCTCTGGATGCAGCTTCAGTATTGCTCTTCTCAAGCTACAGTTGTAGTTTAATCTGTAATATCTAGCTTGGCGCAAACTGGATAAAGAAACAAATGAAAAGCAATCAATCATTTGAGTCTTAAATGCTGAGATTAAGATTTAGGAAAAGAAAGGGGCTTAAATGTTGTTAATTTTGGGTCTTCTCTCACCTGACTATTAACTGACAGAAAATAACATAGCTGACCTCTCAGGTTGGCAGAGGTCATAAGATGACCCTGTACTGATGGAGAGCTGAGAAGGCCGGCACCTCTCAAGCTTGCTGGGGGGGGCAATTGGGCAACATCTGCGAAAATGACAAGTGCAAGTGTGCTGCAGTCTAAGGGTCCCACCTTCGGCACTGACCTCGTCTCTCTTTCAACTTGGACCTTCTGGATAGTTTTCTCTAGAATTCAGAGGAAACCTCCTCCACTCTGAGGAACCCCCCCCCCCCCCCCCCGCAGGGGAACATGATGCTGAACTTTCTGATATCCATGGTGTTCACTTCAGGTGATTCTCTCTTAGAGGTGAGGAGTTCCTTAACAGAAGAGGAATCTTAGTCTGCGAAGCAAGCCTAGAAATCTGACCCACTTCTGTGAGTTTCCATATGAAAGGAACAACTGTAGCTAGCTTGCTAGTGGGTGGCAGAGCAAGCCTGGAATCCTTACCTCACACCCACTCTCTTCCTGCAAGGATGCACGAAAACTGAAGACAGCACCTGAGTGGATGGGAAGGCAGCTTATTCGGGAGCTAAGTTTGCCATTGGAGGACCTACTGTGTTGGTTATAGCCAGGGTCTGGAGACCAACAGACCTGGGCTTAACTGTGTATCCAGTTACTAGCCCATGCCTCAGTTTCCCCATCTACTAAACGAGATTGAAAACAGCCTGTGTGCCAAGGTTGTTGTGAAATAAATGGATAATGCCTGTGAAACTACTTACCATGGTGCCTAGTGTAAGATCTCTAATGGTCAGCCCTCATCATTGCCCACGAGTCTAATTGAGTCTTTTTCCTCCTGACTCATTAGGAGGTGATTGACATTGGCCAGCAGACCCCACTATTACCTGCCTCATCTCTTTTCTCTGCGGTTTTGTTTTTTCCTCACTGCAGCCCCAAATGTTTAGACCACCTACATCAGGGATAGTGGTGCTCATAAAACTTCAGAACTCAGCCTGTGGCACAATCACAGACAACTTTCACAGTGTCCAAGTGTCTGGGATGTGCAAAGCATGATGGGCTTTCACTGTCTGGGCCACCTGTTAGCATGGCCTTCCACTGGCCATGTGTTGTTTCCTCAGCCATGGAGGAGCTGCCTTAGGTCTTGGCCTCCCTGGTGGTGGCGTTCTTAGTGAAGGAGACCCTGCTCTATTTCAGATTACCAAGACCTTAGGCAAGGCTTACACATCCTTTTTATTTGTAGTACCTTGTAAATTGCTGCTAATCCGCAAATGTGTTGCCATATTCTGATTTTTTTATGACTGAGAACTATTGTTGTTAATAGGTTTACTTAAACTATTTTTTAATTATTTCCTAAATAGGATTGTCTTTTTTTCTTTCTTTTTTTCTTTTCTTTCTCTTTTTCTTTTTCTTTCTTTCTTTCTTTCTTTCTTTCTTTCTCTTATTTATTTATTTTGAGAAAAGACATCGTGTTTTCTTGATACAGTGCCTTACTATATAAATAATGTTGCAAGGCTTGGCCTGGTTGAAAGATTTCCTACTGTAATAATCAAAATTCAGCTGATACCTTTTGCAGCTCCTAGATTTAGCATCATTAGTGACAAACTCTCTTTATCAGGATGTCTCACAGCCAGACTGAAAATCAGTCACAGTAACAGCAGCCCACAGTTCCTTGTCTTATTCTAACTAAATTGTCCCTAACAGCTTAAAAATGAGCTGCAAAATTCTAAAGTGATTCATGCTCTCTTCTGCCCCTGTCATGGGGGCACTTTTTCAATTCTGCAATCCGGTTGCAACCCCATACTGAACTCTTGATCCTTCACTGCAGAAATTTGTTAGCTCTAGCTAGATTAGATTTTTCACAGCTAATCTAACTGCTGTAGGGGTTTGCAGAGTGGGGACAGAGCTGTGCTATTGGATTTGTCCAATTCATTTGACTCCAGGACTATAATTGCACTTATGTCTTACAAGGCTTTTATAGCCTCAGGCTGGCCAGCCGCATAAAAAACAAATTGGCAGTGATACAGTACGAGTGAAAAGGGATGAAAGGCCCACATTATCAGTCTCTAGGCAGCACTGTTCTGGCAGGAAGTTTCTTGGTTAATTTACAAATAAAACTTAGATTTTAGGATGGGCACACTGTCAGCTGAACAATGGGGATGTCAGGCCTGACTGTTACTTAGTAAAAGTAGCAGCCGGGCCCACTGAGGAGCAGGAATTCTTCAATCAAACAGACGACTCCTTCTGGAGCCAGCTGGCGATGTAATGCAATTAGTCGGGAAAGGAGGTCAGCCTATTAGGTGTGTACCATGACCAGTGTCACCAGTGCGTGCCGCCTGGCAGCAGCAGGCAGAATGGGCCAGGCAGAGGGACTTTAAAACTCTGTCAGGACGAGAAGTGGCAGGACATGGGGTTGATTTCTTAAGACTTAAGAACCGAGCATTTGTTCCAAGCCTGTTAAGCATCCGCGCGTTCTGGAGCCTGTTGTGCAACTGAAGCAGTAGCTGGCATGAATGACAGCTCCATCCCAGGATGAGACTCATCAGCCTCTCCCAGATTACACGAGTCGTGCCAGCTTGACTTGAGTGCACGCAACAAACTCACTGGTGGACTTCAGTTTGGGGGCCTCGATTCTGAATTCTCCAAAACTCACAAAATGACATCTCTGTAATGAAAGCCCCTTTAAACTGAGCTTCCAGAAGCTTCATGGAAGTTTCCAGAGTGTTCCTTCATATTCTGACATGGTGGACAATTTGGCCAGGTTAGTTTTACTTGTTTCACCTGCTTGTGTTCTTGTCCGAGGTGGAAGAGAGCATGTGTTTGCTCCTTGCTCCAGATCTAGCAGTCAGTGGGTCCTGTGGCCTTAGCTCTGAGTTTCGCGAGTTAGCTAATGAAACTATAACTTGTCCAGAGATCTGGGGCACATGACATTGAAAGCAGCTTTGAAAGAATGAATATTGTATCACTGCCACACAAAAATAGCTTTTCCTTACCTACAAAAATGCCACACTGGGAGGACAGGTCTCCCTGGCTGTGGTTGTGAGAATACAGCCCAAACAGAGTTATGAAAGACTTGCTTGGATTATATAATTGAGGAACCTAATTGAGAAAGGCACAGTAAGTGCTAAAGTTCAGTAATCACTGTACTACCTAATGCCTTGCAGCTTATACTTCTGGATTGAGAGGAGCCATCACAGGCGTTAGGGTGCTGGCATTAGGTGGTAGCCCCACATTTGAAGGGTATTCAGTAGATATGTTCTTCCCATTCTGACTTTAGTGCCAGCATTATATCAAGGGGCACATAACCACCTAGAAGGTTGCTTCTCTTTATAGGATGAGAGTAGCCCCACTATCACAATTACCTTCTGCCGGTCTAAATTCCTCCCAAAATTTCAGTTTGATACTATTCCTATTTCCCTTGAAAACATGCCTCTACTGTGTTGCTGGTGATGCTGGCTACCATGTTTTTACTCCAAAAGGATTGAATTTCAGGAGTGTGTTGTGAGGGCCTGGCATGTTCTATTAAAAAGGAAAGAGAAAAGAGAGGTGGAAATAGAGAAACATAGAGAGATGTTCAGTGTTGCTGTGAGAACCCAGTGTCTTTTTTTTTTTCTTTTAACTATTTATGGGTAGTAATGGGTTGGCTACACCTTTCACCTGCTACCCTTCTAGCCTTTACATGTCAGAGGGGGAGAAGAAGAAAAAAAGAATCATACTAGATAATTTTATATTTAGAAAGTCTTAGGCACCATTAAATTGTTCTGGATCATCATGACTCGTGCTGAATACCCACAGTTAAATTTGTCCCAGAGTTCATGTTCAGAATAGTTGAATCAGGCACCCCTCACTGTAGGGGCCACCTGAAGATGCACCTGTACCTCCCTAGAGCAAAGGTACTGGCATAAGTCTTTTTTAAAAAAAATTGACTTAGGGGCGCCTGGGTGGCTCAGTCGGTTGAGCGTCCAACTTCGGCTCAGGTCATGATCTCACTGTCAGTGAGTTCGAGCCCCGCGTCGGGCTCTGTACTGACAGCTCAGAGCCTGGAACCTGTTTCAGATTCTGTGTCTCCCTCTCTCTCTGCCCCTCCCCCACTCATGCTCTGTCTCTCTGTCTCTCTCTCTCTCTGTCAAAAATAAATAAACATTAAAAAAATTGAGAGTAAAAAAAAATTGACTTACACAGTCATTTCCAGAAACATGAAAGAGTGAAGAATAAGAAAGCATTGCAGCAAACCAACTTCCTTTAACTTTGTAAATGGAAAGGAGGCCATGTTGGGGTTCACCTTGGATTTTTCTTTTGTGGTCAAATAGTCTATAAAGAAAATTGTATTTATGCGATCATGTTTTAAATATATGGTATTCCAGAGCATCCCCTTTTTTGCATTTTTTTTCATGTTTTGTATCTTAACACAAAATGAAAACATTACCTTTGGCACAACATCCCTGTTTGATTAACGGTGCCCCTGAATTTAGTCATGTTTGGGGAGGTTCGTCTATTAAATAAGCTAGGAAGCCAGAAATACTTTTTTCGTGGTGGTAGATAGCATTCTTCTCCTGCAGTGTGTGGGAGAACCAAACCTTAGATTTTCCATAGGTGTCCAAGGACCTTCACCAGTCAGCTTTTATGGTTGTAGGACTTCAATTTTGGCCAACATTTTAGTCTTTATAATCTAGTTTCTTTTAGTCACATTTTCAGGCTTATTTCATCTGTGGCTTTCTCCAGCCCAGGATGTGCAGTCACTATGCAGGAGCTTTATCAAGGACGTTCTTGTGTCTGAAGAGCTTGGCCCGGGAGGAAGTCTCAAAGAGCCCCTTCCCCTGCTCAGAGAGGCCAGGAGTCTCTGACTTGTTTTTGGACTTGATGGCCTCTTTGTGTATAAAATGACAAAAACAGTGGGCCACGCTATCTGAGCTGTGGCAGTACACCTGGCTTAGGTGGCTGTGAGCAGTAGGAATGGCACTGAGAGGTCTGGCCAGGTCCCCAGGCCCGCCCTGCTGCTCACTGTTCATGTACCTTGTATAGGTGCTGCCTTTGCCTTCCTGAGCCCCATCTCCTCCTTGTCACATAACAGAAAGATGATGTCTCCTGCCGCAGAGAGTACGCGGAAAGGCTAAAGAAAATAATACATGCAAACATACTTTCTGGATAGGAAGGCACTCTTTGAAGGCTAGGTACTAGTGTTCTTATTAAATTGAAGTCGTATTTATTAGTTTCTTAAACAAAGGTAATTTATGCAAACTTTTTCTTAAACCTTTGTCACAAATCTAGTTCTTATACATTTGGTAATTGTGTTAGAGTGGCTTATGTTCTCTTGTATTCAATTTTTTTTCTTAATAACCATCGAATTAAGAATGTTATGAAGCCGTATTGTAATATGGAATAAAAGGATCATGTTGTTAATTGTTTAGAAACACGCTCAGCAATATGAAACATAAGGCTTTAATGCAAGAGTAAAATTCAATTTAACAAAATCCTCGGAAAGGTCTTGTCCCCATCCAGGCATAACGCACCTTCTGTGCTTCTATGCATCATCTCAATGCTAGTGTAGTTCATAAAAAGTGAGAGGTGTTTTCATGTACTTGTGTTTTTTTTAATCCTCATAGAAGACAGCAGTGTTATACCTTTGTTTGGTAGTGAAATACTTTTGCCTCTGAGTATTATAATTCAATTTGTAAGCCACGACCCCTCATAAACTGCTGTTATCACTCTGATTAATAAAGAGCCAATTGGCCATTGCAGCTTCGTCACTTGGGGAATGACGAGGTCCACATCGTCTGGTCTGAACACTCCAGGGACTACCGCAGGGGCATTATCCCGACTGCCTTTGGAGACGTTTCAATCATTATTTACCCAGTGAAGAATCACATGTTCTTTATCGCGATCACGAAGAAACCCGAGGTACGTTTTCACCGCATTATCGCTCTGACTCATACAGCGTTTGCCATACAATGCACTGTTTTTGAGAAACAATGATATAAATATGTTAAAGGGGACTTTTGTCCAACTGGTGAATGTCTCACATGTATCTGAATTACACATGCTATAAAGAAATTCAGTATGAATTGAGATTTTCAGAGTATCTTTCCTCATGAGCACAGAATTCTGTATTTTATTACTAGACTCTTTAAAAATTAGAACATAAACACATTCATGATATTTTAAATGTTTTAAATTTAATTTTTTTTAATTTAAAAAATTTTAATTTTATATCTGGGACACATTGATTAATAATAATAATAATAATAAGAGTTGAAAGAACCCCATGTCACATCAAGCATTTTGTGGCTGGCCACGGGTACAGAATTCGACCTGGCATGACAAACAGGCACTGCTCACCGAGCCTCTGACTGCTGCTAATAGGGGTCAATCCTGAAGGATTGCAGGCATGTCTGTGAAGAGGTTAGGCCTCTGCAGCACAGCCCATGTGATGACTTTTAACAATTGAAGCACCTTGCCACCGGATCAATGCAACCATGTCAATTGGTATCGATCATGGGAATGGCTGGAACAATCCAATGGTTATGTGCCCTGTAGTAAATTGGCTGGGGCTTCAATCCTTGCCATGCCTTTACTGGTATTTTAGCCATGCTTTATATAGTGACTTGTTTTTGTGTTGGAATTATTAATAGAAGGGTTCATTTTTAAGTTTTTAATTAAATGTTAGGCATAGTTAAGTCACTCCTCAAGAAAACAACTTTGTGCTCTAGCTTGGTATTAAGTGTGATCTTCATTTTTGTTCCAAATTGTTCTCCTAAAAGAGGTTAAAAGTTACCATTCTAAACCCTCTGTTTTTGTGCTTTAAAATAAGTGGTAACTGTCATTTACTGGGATTTTAATATAATCTTTGGTGTTAAAGCTGTAAGCATTAAAGAGCTAAGAAGTGAAAGGTGCTTCAAACCGTAGCTGGCTCAGAGTAAAAGCTGTTGGAGTTGTTGGTTGTTGCTGTTATTGTTATTATTACTATTACTGCTGTTATTTTTCTATTACAGTCACTACCATGAAAAGAGAGTAAATAATGAATCCCAAGTGTAACATGCTTATCGTTTCTCAGTCTAGACACAGTGTGGGTCACCTTCTGAATTCAGGAAAGTCTCACTCTGGCCGGTGAGGCGCCTGACAGAAAGAAAATCCTCTTTTCTATTCAGGGAGTGAAGATGCCTCAAGTTCTTCATAGTAAATATTGGTGTTATCTTTCTTTTTTTTTTTTTCTATTGTTTATTTATTTCAGAGAGGGAGACTGCACACATGCGTGCATAGGAGGGGCAGAGAGAGGGATACAGAGAGAATCCCAGGCAGGCTCCATGCTTTCAGCACGGAGCCTGACGTGGGGCTTGATCCCACAAACCATGAGATCATATCCTGAGCTGAAATCAAGAGTCAGACACTTAACCGACCCCTTGGTGTTATATTTGATTCACGTTTTTGTGTGTGTGAAGTTTTCACTCTCGTGTAAGAAAATGGCTCTGAGTGCTAATAACATTTGTGTCTGTCCAGGAAGAACACTAACGTTTTCAGCAGAAAACATTAATATTAGATTCAGTGTCCTATAGCTTCCAAATCGGGAAAATGTGGTTCTTTAATATTTAGTATGGATTAACTGGCTTCATTAGTTCATTTTCAACATGGCCCTGTAAAACATCATTTAGTATCCTAAAAACGTCTCCTTTATTTTTGTAGTAAATAAATATAAAAGGTATTTCAATTCATTTTATAGTGTGAATAGTGACACTTTAAACTTTCTTTGAAAGTGATTTTTAAAAAGGTATTAAACTTTTAACACATGAAAACAAGTACTAACATACCTTTTTAAAATTTCTTTAGAGAATGTAAGTTTTATAAATTTGGTCACAAATTTTGACAAGATGAATTGAGCAAATCGCTGTCTTAATATTTCAATTCAAAAAGCCTAAAGGGAAGAAGAGAATAATGGCCAACTGGAAATTTAGCGTTATCCCCACATTTAAAGTACAAACCATTACAATGTAATAAAATTAATCCAGACATTTCCAGGGCAAGTGTGGCTGACCTTTTGTTCACCAACCACTGACCCCAGGGTGAATGCAAGAGGCTTGTGGAGGGAAAGTCTGTTTGTTTGGCTTCAGTCCCTGGTATTTAAATTGCATTCCCTAATCAAATGAAAAGGCTGTCCTCTCTATCAGGTTACAGAATCCATGGCAACATTTGGCCTTTTATATCCATAATGTTAGCCTTTTTGTTTGCATCTAAGTAGAGACACCTGGAGCAATGTTAACATTAACCGATTTAGCATTAATAGCTTCATTATATAAGAATTTCTGATCAGATAGCTGTTACTTTTGTTATATTGCTTCAGCTTGTATTGTTGTCATTTTTTATCTCCCTGCTTGGCAACCAGGCAATGATTTGCAAATTTTTTTTGTCTTGATTAATTAAGCAATATAATTATCAGTAACCGTGATGCAGTCTTTGCTCAACAAAGCTTCTGAGAGAAAACAATGGTAAGTCTGTTAGTATGAATGCATTCCACGCGTCCCAGATGCATGAGGATATTATGGACAATGAGGGGAAAGGCCGCCTGTGAGCGAGGACAAAGGGTGCCACGCAGACTCGACACACTGCACATACCGCCAGGGACATGCTGCGGGCTCCCTGGGACACAGACGCCTCGTTAGATTACAGCTAGTCAGCAGAGATTAATTCTCAGCCATTTGGTGCAATAATTTACCCATTCCCCAGTCTTTTAACTAGTGCTCCTCACTGTGGAAGTAAAGGCTTTGTACTCAAAAGGTTTATTTAACCTTGCCTACTTTTAGGGATCTCCACCAAAATTGTTATTTTTGTTTAGAAATTGTATTGATGCAGCCACTTGAAATTGAGGAATATGCTTTTGGAGGAGGACAGGATTATGCACAAGTTTCAAAGATTGTAGGTAGAGTCAAAGGCATTTCTTTTAGCACCTGTATATTTCAGCTGAATATAGTATGACTCTCGTCTAAGTCCATTTATTTTACTGGTCTCTGGGCAGCCATACTTCTCTAAGAATAATTTTAATCCTTTTTTAGGAGGGGGGAAAAAAAAAAAAAACCTCATCAGTACACAAAAGTCCTGCTCATTGGGTAGAGTCATGCATATTCAAATTGTACTTTCATTCACTCAGCCTCATTAATAGCGTATGTAATAATGTAGGGCTATTTGTAATACAAGCTCACAGGCAGCATTGCTTCCAAGTCCTTTGAAATTTAACATATTTCGCTTTTTCATTCCATACACCTCCCTTAAATATACAAATTATGTGCCTGGCAGAATCCGCCTCCTCTTAATAATACACAGCACTTGCGAAATGGTATGTTGAAGAAATGTGGGTGTGCTTGTGTGAGCACAGAAAACCCTTGCATCTGAGAGGCCACTCACTTCTTGAGCTTTTTATTGAACTTAAATAAATAAATAAATAAATAAATAAATAAATATCAGTGTGTTTAGCCACATGATTTCATTGCTAAATTACTTTCAAAGTAAGTTCACCTCTATAAACATTGACACAGTAGTCTTTGGTCACAGAAAAGAAATGTGCTGCTATCAGATTGGGCTTTTTTTTTTTTACTTCTACTTTTATTACTAACTCAGGGAAGATTTGCATATAGAGCAGAACATGAGTGCCTAAAAGTGTTTGTTCTGTAAAAAAGGGGTTCATAAAGCTTCCATATTGCAGTGAGGACCCGTGTTGCTTTTCTTTTTCAGTAACTGAAAATAATTTTGATGCTCAAAACATTTTTGCCTTTATGAATTTGTGAAGGTAGGTTTCAGTGTTTCTGTCATGTTTACCTCCAGGCACATTAGTGATTGGCTAGCGACTGGCCAGAGGGCTGATGTGCTGAAGCAGCCTTGACCTGGAGCAGTTAAGACAAGAGGCAGCTTTGGTGAAGCCAAGGGTCCTCTTCACCACCTCAGCCAGAATGTCGGTTTTGTAAATGAAAAGACGTGTTAATGTCCTCCAACCTCTACTTTCTTGGCCCTGGTAGATTTGGACATGGAAGAAAAATGGATGATTCAGTCACTTCTGAGCAGTATAGGCAGGAAAGAATGCTAGGAGACCGGGTAAGGGGCCAGAGTTCCACTTCCTGTGCTGCCACAAGTGGGTGGGGTGTCTTGGGCAGGTCTCTTAATTTCTTCGGACTTTTATTTCCTCAGCTGTAACACTCACTGGGGACGGAGGTCTCTCTGCAGTCCTTTTTAGGGATTTTAAGTACCCCTTTAAGATGATGGGCCCTGTTGGATCATCCTGTTCCCAGATGCCTGTCCTTTCCCCAAGCTGCCCCAATTCACCACGTTGCTGTCAAGGTGGTATTTGGCTTCCTTGCAGGCTCAGCAGCTACTGGGAGTGTGTGACTGTATGCACATGTGCATGCATGTGCGCATCCCTCTTTAGGAAGGCAGCTAGCCCAGGACCTTCACCTGGAGCCAGTGCCTAGAAATGCTGGTTAAGGTTGATCCACCAGAAATCATAAGGGCATTTGCACATGCAAGGTCAAGAATGGCCAGTATTTGCACCTGTGTTTGAAAGGAAATCTTTTACTAGTGTGGCTTCATTATGTATGGACTATGTTTCACTGCAACATGGTTATGGAAATTTCTTTTTATTTCATATGTGTAATTTTCTTAAATATTTGTCTCAACCCCAACCAAATAACCTTTTTGAGATTAAGTCATATCCTTTAAAACACTCTGGGAAATTCTCAGGGAAAATAACTTGTTAACTTCCTAATATGTGAAGAAGCATTTATTTTGAAAGAAAACTGAGGGGCACCTGGGTGGCCCAGTCAGTTAAGCATCTGACTCTTGGTTTCAGCTCAGGTCATAATCTTGCAGCTTCATGGGTTCGAGCCCCGCATTCAGCTCAGTGTTGGCACTGTGGAGCCTACTTAGGATTCTCTCTTTTCCCGTCTCTCTCTGCCTCTCCCCCACTTATGCTGTCTCTGTCTCCCTCAAAATAAATAAATAAATAAAAAGATAACTGAAAACACTGAATAACCAGAATTTACTGAAATACATTATTTTTTTTTTAAGATTTTATTTTTTTACATAATCTCTTCACCCTACATGGGGCTTGAACTTACAACCCCGAGATCAAACATCACATGTTCTACTGACTGAGCCAGCCAGGCGCCCCTAAGATACGCTATTAAATGGGTTACTGCAATAGATTCTGTTTTGGTAATTTATTGTTAATTGTTATTGGGGCTTTCTTAGTAAAGGAATGACATTGGGAACTTGGGGAAAGGCAGCTGTCATTTGCAGATGTTATATCAAAAACAAATTTCTTCGCTACTTCATTGCCACTCCTAATTAGAGGAATTCCCTGGATACAAGGGATTTATATTATTTCTTTTGTCCGGTTTTTGAAAGACTATCTGAGTCACCCACAAGCAGTTGCCAAAGAATAATAAAGAACATTTATTTATAAGATAAGCCTCAATACAGATGGAAAAAAATCTATAGCCTATTATTAACTCTGAGCTCCTGTTTTATCCTTTACAACAATTTGGCTATTGAGAATTCTTTCTGCATTGATTTCTCTCAAAAGTTGGCATTGTTTTCCCTTTTTTTTTCAGTTGTCCTTTGATATATACGTCTCTCTCTCCTTTGCCTTATCCTTATCCTCCCTCCCTCGGCAGCCAGAGCCAGCTTACATGAACATACACCGAGTGACAAATGGTAGAGCCCGCTTTGTGTCAGAAACCAAGACCTCTGAGCTGCCTCTGTAGGAAGGGCCTTCTAGACAAGAGACCAGACGTGTTCTCCCCATCCTTTGGTCAGGGTGTCACAAGCACACAGAACTCCTCTGTGAGAAGGAAACAAGGCCACTGCCCCTGGAATCCAAGAACTTATCCTGAAAGGCTTATTTTCTGTGCTGTCCTTGAAATTCATTAGCTTGTTGTTTGTTGTTGTAGGGGGTTTTGTTGTCTGGGTTTCTTCATACGTACTTCCATTACAACTGCGTGTCACTGATTATGGACTGCTTTTAGCATAAATCGTAGGAAGAATTGCACTTATTGGGGCACCTGGGTATCTCAGTCGGTTAAGTGTCTGACTTTGGCTCAGGTCATGATCTCACAGTTCGTGAGTTCGAGCCCTGCATCGGGCTCTGTGCTGACAGCTCAGAGCCTGGAGCCTGTTTCAGATTCTGTGTCTCCCTCTCTCTCTCTGCCCCTCCCCTGCTCAAGCTCTGTCTCTCTCCGTCTCAAAAATAAATAAACATTTAAAAAAATTAAAAAAAAAAAAGAATTGCACTTATTATCTAAGGAATATATTTAAAATTCTTTTAAGCGTGGTGTTACTAAAAATAGGAAGGGTTATTCTTTCTTATTTTTTTATTTGTTATAATTGTCACCTGGACTGGGCAACCCTGAATAATTTTAGACTGCAAATAGCTCCTTGATTTTCCTCTTTGGAATAAAGATGCCCACTTCCCCTAACCCTGCAAGTACTGAGGAGAGACACTCATTTGTTATAATTAGTAAAACTAATAGTTTCATCCTTCTTTGTTCCTGTCTGAGTCTCCTCAGGTGTGACTCTTCCTCTGTTTTCTAGGTGCTGATCTCAAAATAGGTTTAGCCAATCTTTGCAGTTTTTACATCTCTGTGTTTTAACTGTGGAGCCTTTTCTCAGACCCACTAAATGGAAGAAGAGGTATAGCAGCAGAAGCCTGCTCAAGACCTAAGACCACACCATAGCCCTTTCATCCTGGCCTTTCAGGCATCTCCATGAAGCAAATGATAGCCAGTCACAATGTGACCTTGTTCTAGAAATGTACAGGGGGGACAACAGACTTGGTTAATGGCCAGTGGTCAGAGCCTCAGGATCTGGACGCCTTCTGTCAGTCATTCAGGCAGCATATCTATTAAGGCTGCTTCATGCCAGATATTGTGTCAAGGGCTGGCAATCTCATACTCCCGGAATCCCAGTTTTAGTAAGGGAGACAGCCAACAAGTAAGTAAGTAAACGGTTAAACTAGAGACTTTCAGATAGGAGCTTTGGTGTTATAAAGAAGATAAAACAGAGTGATAGGATAGACCAGAAGGTGGCTGCTTTAATTCATGTAGGGTGAATTCTAGTTTCCAATCCAGCATGTAGGGAACTTGGAAGTCATCACTCCCATTCTGACAACATGAGAAAAGCTGAACAAACTGAAAATCAACAACTCTTCTTTGATGCATCAGAGAATTGAAGTCACAAGGAAAATCACTGCTCCCAAAATTGTGGTGACAGAGAGTCACAACTTGCCATAGCAGAAGGCCAGGAACAGAAACCCCTGGGGAATCAATGACAAGATAGGAAAATGTCAGCTCTAGTTTACCGATTGCTGGAGGCTCCATGTACACAAATTTGAGAGTTAGAGTCAAGAGGGGCCTGGTCTTTGGGAGACCCCCACACTTTTGTGTGTTTTCCCTCTAGGAGTCCTACCACTTTCTCACAAAACCTACCACTTTTCTCACATGATGAGGAAAAACCCATCATGCTTCAGTAGAGGGAGGGAAAGAAGCCATTTTGAAATACACCTAGAGCATTCTGTTCTTCTGAATGAGATCTGTCCTCAAGAAGAAGTGTTTTACCAGAGCCTTACCTACTGGGGTTTTACCAGAACCAACTCAAGCTCCCTCTAGCTTTGCTGTCTCACATAAGGAGGAAGTGTGTGTGTTTGGCAGGGAGTGGGAAGCACTTGTGAAGGTCCCAGCCCAGAGACACAGGCTCACTGAGAGACTGAGACCTGATAATAGGTCTGTGGAACACTTCTCCCCCACACCTTATCACTACATCAAAAGGACATTTGTACACTAACAACTGAAAGAACCGCACATCAAGACCTTGTTTAAGAGGGACAGGGGAGACAAAAACACAGGCATACAAGGAGATTTTAGCCTTTGACACCATCATCTGCAGCTTCAGCAGACAATAAAGACAGCCTAACTCCGAGACAGACAAACGTAAAGTGTCACACTAAAGGCTGATTTACTTCAGTTCCTCTTACATGGTATATTCTATTTAGCTTTCCACAAAAAAAAAAAAAAAAAATTACAAGGCATACTAAAAGTCAAAAACAAACAAACAAACCCAGCTTCAAGAGACAGAGCTTGCAAGCATCAGAATCAGACTCAGATTTGGCAGAGATTTTGAAATTATCAGACCAGGAATTTAAAATAACTATGATTACTGTGTCAGGGCTTATAATAGAAAAAGTGGACAGCATGCAAGAGATGACCAATGTAGCAGAGAGATAGAAACTCTAAGAAAGAGTTGAAATGCTAGAAGAAAAAAACACAGAAATGAAGAATGCTCATCAATCAACTGGACAGCTGAGGAAAGGAACTGTGAGCTTAAAGATAAGTCAGTAGAAACCTTGAAACTGAACTACAAAAGGAAAAAGGATAAAAAAAAAAAAAGCTGAGCAAAACATTGAAGACCTGTGGGCCAATTGTAAAAGGTGTAATATACACCTAATGGGAATACCAAGAGGAAGAGAATGGTAGAGAAGAAATATTTGAATTTATAAGTAAATATACTTTACATAATATATTTTAATATACATGAGAATTTTTCAAATTAATGACAGATACCAAACCACAGATGCAGAAAACATAGGGAATAAATACCAAGTAGGGTAAATACTAAAATATCTATACCTAGGTATATCATATTTGTACTATATGTTATAAATTGAATATTTGTGCCCCTCTAGAATTCATTTTTTGAAACTCAACCCCCAAGTGTGATGGTATTTGGAGATGGGGCCTTTGGGAGGTGATTAGGTCATCAGGGTGAAGCCCTCAGGAATGAGATCAGTCTTAAAAGATACTCCAGAGCATTCCCTTGCCACTTCCTCCATGTGAGGACACAGAGACAGCCATCTGTGAACCAGGAAGCAGGCAGGCTCTCACCAGACACCAAGTCTCCTGACATCTTAATCTTGGACTTCCCAGCCTCCAGAATTGTGAGAAACTAATTTCTGTTGTTTATAAACCACCCAGTGTATGATACGTTGTTATAGCAGCCCAGACTAAGGTACTGCCAAAAATCAAAAACAAAGGGAAAATCTTGAAAGAAACCAGAGTTAAAACATAACTGTAGAGGAGCAAGCCCAAATATTACAGTGGACCTGTCTTCAGAAATCATATAAGCAAGAAGCAAGTGGATTAAAACATTTAAACTGTTGTGAGAAAGAAACCTGCTAGCCTAGGATTCTGTGTCCTTCAAAAGTGAAAGAAAAAATAAAGACTTTCTCAGACAAAACTTAGGAAACTTGTGGCCAATAGACCTGCCTTACAAAAAAAAAGTTAAACTCATCAAGAAGGAAAATTATGCAGATCAGAAACAGAGATCTACTTTAAAAAGGAAGAGCGTTAGGGAAGAAATAAATGAAGCTAAATGAAATCTTTCATGTTTCTTATTCCTAATTGATCTAACAGATAACTGTTCCAAATAAAAATAGCAACTATGTATTCAGTGATTGGATAAGTAATAAATGACAGCGACAGTTATGAGGATGGAAGGGAAGAATTGGCAATGCTCTGTTGTAAAGTACTTGCACTGCCCGTGAAGCAGGATAGTGCTATGAAAGAGGACCTGGATTAGTTGTAAGTGTATATGTCAAACTCAAGAACAATCACTGAAAAAAGTTTTTTAAAAAAAGGGTATCATAGATATGCTAAGAGAAAAACTGGAATTATATAAAATGCTCAATAAAATCAGAGAAAGCAGAGAAAGAGTAGAAAACAACAAGAGGAGCAAGTGAAATACAGTAACAAATATGGTAGATATTCATCTAACTATATCAGTCATCACTTTACATATCAAGAGTCTAAATGTACCAATTAAAAGAAAAAAGACTGTCAGAGTGGATTAAAACAAAAACAACAAGACCCAACTCTATGTTGTCTACAAGAAACCCACATTAAATTATAAAGACACAGATTAAAAGTAAAGGGATGGAGAAAGATATCCCACACTAACACAGATCAGGACTAACTGTGTTAATGCCAGACAAACCCTGTCTTCAGAGCAAGAAAATTACCAGGGATGAAGAGGGGCATTACAAGTGGGCAGAGAAAGTTCCTCTAGGGGGTGATGTTTAAGCTCCCCAAGAGGTGACCCTGAATGGAGCAGGAGCATCAACCAAAGAGGACAGAAAGAACAAAGTCCTTACACAGGACATGAGCTTCATGAGTGAGGAAAGCTGTCTACTGGCCCTGGGATGGGGAGAGGAAGGCTGGGGGAGCTGAGAGCTTCCATGGCCCCATGGTGAGGATGCTGACCTTGATGAGCTTAGAAAGGCAGGCAGTCTAACCACATTTTTTTTTTCTGTAAAACAGGGACAAAGTGTCAGCCTCATGGAATTGTTGCAGGAATTATATACTTTATACATACGTGTACACACACACACACACACACACACACACACACACACACACACACACATTGAGCACTGAGCTCATAACCTGGCCCACAAGAGGGAGTTTAATAACAGTAGCCCCAGCCATTGGGCTTATCATTAAAAATCAAATATTCCTGGGCTCTTTAACCTCTTGTTCTATGATTCATTTGTTATTCTGTCTTGATATAACCTCTTAACTAATTCCAAAATAGATCAGTTAATTATGTATATTACTTTAATCTCCAGTTACTAAAAATCATAGATTCCAAAGGCATCAAAGGAGAAGTTTTAGGCCCAGTTAATGAATCAACTTACTATAAAAGACATTCATAGATATGCCATGATTGTTCCCTAAGGGGACTTTCTCCCTATTTGGAAGTTCTTTTTCTGTGTCTACCCCAGGCTCTGCAAAATAGAGTGTAAGTCTGTTTTTGCTTATCTTTCAAGAAACCTGTCCAAGTCCAATGAGCCATTTTCCAGCTGGTCCCTCCTCAGAGAGCATTGCCCTTATAGAGTTACACGTTTGCAGAGGACACTGCCATGCCTTCCCCTTTCCTCATCTGTTCTAAGGGAACAACAGATGATCTTTAAGGGCTCTTCTACCTCTGCCATCAAGGATTCCAGGACCTGCTACAGTTTCTCCCTCTGGGAAGTTCACAATCCTGTAGTATGAACTTATGGACTGAAAGAGTATATTTGGACCCATAAAGTTATGCTTCAGATGTCAGCATCAGTGACAGATAGATTGGTTAAAAAATTGCATTGAAGTACAATAATTTTCCCACTGGCAAAAACAATAGTAGTTATGTTATTCACCAGAAAGACTGAGTCCATAGACTGAAAACTTTATTAAAATTTTATAAAAAGTAAAATGTGTTCAATTCTAAGCACTCTCATGTGCTCTGTGGTTCCATGGGTCTTGTACAGATCAATTCTTGACGGGAGAATCCCTTACTGACCAGGCACTTCTGGCTTTGGAGTAACTGGAGTCGAGCTTCTCCAGAGGAATATCCTTGGCCACGCCATGCTATGACATGGAAAGCCAGCACTGGTCAGCTTAGCCTCATGGCTATTCTTGAGTCTTTTCATTTCTCTCTGAGTGGTACTGATGCTCCACACATTCCCCTAGATACCTGTTGTAGGTCTTCCCAGTCCTCGAGTGCACTTTCCAGCCTCCTCGCCTGCCTTTCTCCCTTTAGCGGCCCTGCCTCTGACTTCCCACTGGGATACAGAAAGTCCCTCCACCTCTGTGTGCAGCCATTTGCCTCATCCAGCCACAGTCTTTGTCTTTACTTCCCTATAATGCATCTAACACCAACTAATGCTCGGCAAGATTAGCACCTCCCAGAATACATTGTGGGGACACCACCTTAGCAAAGGGAGCCAGTGCCCCCTCACCCTTTTGGCTCTGCTTTCTACCATTTGTCTGAGTGTCCCTCTCCTTTCACACATCTCTGCCAATACCCACAGTCATGACCACCTCCCACACTATGGCTTCTGTGGCATCTCTCAGCTAGAAGAGGACTTTCTGCTGTTCCAGAACATTGTATCTGTACCCATCCTAAAGCTTTTTTTTTTTTCCCTTTTCCTTTATTGGCCTTCTTGAATGTATAATTTTATCTCCCCTACAAACTGTTTATGCTTAAGAGTTCTGACTTATTTACCTCTGTATTCCACTACAGCCTTACTGGGGCTTTGATCAAAGCAGGCAAATACATAACTAGTAAACAGGAAATCTGAAATCTCTTCCCTTTTGACCCAGAAAGATTCTATGTATTCTTCAAATTTTTCAGGCAAGAGTTTGGAGTCCTATAATCCATTTTCCCCCAAAATTATCTTCTGTTATTTAGAAAATGTAGCTTTGCGCAGTGGCAGTATCGTAGCCAATGAGGTTTATCCGAGGCATGATTATTGCTAATAGAAAATGTATTTGTATAACATAAAGATTAAAATATATGGAAATAAACAGTCTCTTTCTCAGAAACATACCCTATACTTCTCTTAAAGTTTTTACCCTTATCTCAATATTATACGGTTTTCCTACCTTGTCTATCATTAAGATAGTACTATTTGCAAGCCACTTCAGGGATTAATATAGCATTTGAATGTGTCAGCCACTCTGTGAGGGGAGTAGGACATACCACGCCTCTCCTGGGCTCTGAATATGTCCATATATGTAAGTGTAGTAAGTTACCAAGGAGACTTGGTTTCTTGGCAGCCAAACCAAGTCCAGAATTTGACTCCTGGTTGTCTCGACGTCTTTGAACCCAGAAAGGTGTTCGTTTTCACACCTGTATGTGGATGCTCATTAATGAAAGGCTGCTTACATTTTTGTGGTTCTGTGTACACATCCTGTGTACACTTTACAGGCATATGTGTGGAGTCCAGCAGAAACTCGAAGCTGACCCTGTGCATTGTCACCCTCCTCTTGCCTAATAAAAGCAGTGCTAAAAAGCTGGGTGCAAAAATCATGGCCATATTTTTGTTATGAACACAAGCCCCCAGTTTTCAAAACGGGTTGTATAACTGACCAAACTGGACAAGTCAAGCCACCCATACTCTGCATGTATAGCCCCCAGTGTGGCCTGGATCTCAGTAGATCTGCACGTGGCAGTGTTGCAGTTCTGGAAGCTAGAGTTATCCACGAGGAACTTGAAGAGAGCTCAGTTGTTCACTACCTTGTTTTGGAACATCAAGATGTCTGGACTGAGTCTGTGAGATATTAATTCCCACAAATCAACTGGAGATTCCAGCTCATTTTCTGTGTCCCAAAGATTCTCCTTTGCCCTGGCTGCAGCAGCTGGATACGTCCTCGTGCTGGCACACTAAGCAATATTTCAGGATGAACTTCAGTGACGTCACTTCTCCGCAAAAAAAAAGCTTTCTCCACTTTCATGATATCTGGCTGAGAGAACCTGGGTGGTTCTGTGCCTGGACGCAGGCCTGTTAAGGAGAAAACCACATGGGCTACACTTTCTACGTTTGTGCTGCCTCTCCCAGATGTGCTTCCTTTAGTGATCAGGGCTCCACAGGCATCTCCTAACTTGCAACTGGTGGGGAAATCTTACTAATCTCAGGCTCTGGTCATCATGCTGGGAGAGGGCAGTTATGAGTCAGAAACTTTAGTCTGTTGTGAACATACATGCGTGATGGATGAAATGCCAGGTTATGGTTCTGATTATTAATTGTATTAGCCTTTTTCCAAAGAGCCAGCTTTTGATCCTGGTTATTCTCTCTGTTGTGTGTTTATTTCTATTTCATTGAAGCCTACTTCTGTCTTTATTATTTCTTCCCTTCCAGTTTCTTTTGAGTTATTCTTTTGGATTTAAATATTTCTTGAGGTGGGTGCCTATCTCATTAAGTTTCAGTTTTTATTCCTCGCTCATATGAGCATTTAATCCCACATATTCCCTGTCAGTACTGCTTCAACATCTAATATCTACTATTTTCATGATTATTTAACTTGACATACTTTTAAGTTAGTATTTTTGTTGACCCCTGAGTTATTTAGAAGTATGTTTCAGGGCACCTGGGTAGCTCAGTTGGTTAAGCGTCTGACTTCGGCTCAGGTCACGATCTCGCAGTTCATGGGTTCGAGCCTCACGTCGGTCTCTGTGCTGACAGCTCAGAGCCTAGAACCTGCTTCAGATTCTGTGTCTCCCTCTCTCTCTGCCCCTCCCCCACTTGTGCTCTGTGTCTCTGAAAAATGAATAAATGTAAAAAAAAATTTTTTTTAAAAGTATGTTTATTAATTTCTAAACATAGATGTTTGTGCTGGGTATTCTTGTGTTGCAATTTTTTTTAACTTAATGTGTCTTTGGGCACAGAATATAGATTGTATGATTTCAGCCACTTGAAATTGAGACTTGCTTTACGACCTGGAACAGGGCTCAGCAAAGTTTTCCTATAAAGGATCAGGTGGTAAATCTTTTAGGCTTTGTGGCCCACAGAGTATCTGTCACAGCTATTCAACTCTGCCATTGCAGTGTGAAAACAAGTATAGGCAATATGTAAGTGAAGGACTGTGGTTCTGTTCCATTACAATTTTATTCTTGGCTGATTTTGAATTTCATATAATTATTACATGTCACAAAATATCTTTTTCAACCGTTGAAAAAAGGAAAAACCATTTTGAGCTTGTAGGCCTTACAGAAAAGGCACCAGGCTTGGAAATAGGCACCATAGTCTGTATTTGTGGATCGTTGGCCTAGAATATGGTCAGTTTTTTAAAACTGTTCTGTGCATGCTTGAAATGGATGTGTCTTCTACAATTGTTGGGTGAAATATTTTGTATGTATCCATGAGGATGAGTTTGTTATTGTGTTGTTCAAACTTTCTATATACTTGCTTTTTACAAAATATTTTTAATATAGCATTAATAAAGAAAAGGGTACAAATTATAAGTGTACAACTTGATGTTTTCAAAGCACATTATTTAATGCTTCCCAGATGTAAACATAGGATATTGCCAGCCATCAGAAATCTCCCTACACTCCATCCCAATCACTAATCTCTCAAAAAGGTAGCCACTTTTCTATTTTGACTTCTGTCACCATTGATTGGTTATACCTGTTTTTGAACTATAGATGGAATTACATTATGTGAACTTCTTTGTGTCTCTGTTTCTTCTTTGTTTCTTTCACTCAGCATAATATTTGGGTCATTCCCATGATGTTACATGTAGTTGTGGTTTGTTCATTTCATTACTTTGGAATTTTCTATTAGTTGAATATACCACAAATTTTTCATTCATTCTCCTGTTGATGAACACTGAGGGTATGTCCAGTTTGGTGAATATATGTGACTTGCCTTTTCACTTTCATTATGAGCAGAATGTTTTACATTTTTATTAAGTCCAATTTATTTTTTTTCTTTTATGATTGGCACCTTTTATACCCTAAGAAACCCTTGCCTGACCCAAGATTGTGAAAATTTTCTCATATATTTTCTTCTAGAAACTTTGTAGTCTCAGCTTTACTGTTTTGATATATAATCCATCTAAATGTTTGTGTGTGATATGAGGTAGAAGTCAAGGTTAGATATGACTATCTGCTTGTTTCAGGACCTTTTTTGAAACAGACTTCCCTTTCCATATAAAATTGATGTGCTGCCTTTATTGCACATCAGTTGGATCAATTCTTGGGCCCTGCATTATGTTCTGCTGATATATTTGTCTTTCCTAGTGCCAGTGTTATTATATATTAATTAGGATAATTTTATAGTATGCCCTGAAATTAGGTAATATAAATCTTATTGTCTTGGCTAACTTAAGTTTTTTCATTTTAATATGAATTTAGAATCAGCTTATCTATGTCTATAAAAATAGCTTGCCAAGACTTTTATTTGCTTTGTGCTGTATCTATTGCTCTCTTTCAGCAGACTTGACATCTAAACAGTGTGGAAACTTCCAATCCATGAACATTATACATCTTTCCATCTTTTAGGTTGTCTTTGTCTTTAATTTATCAATGTTTGATAATGTATATATATCTTTTATCAAATTTATTCTTAGTTATTTTATGGTTTTGATGCTGTTATTATTTTTAAAAGTCTTTTTCTGGGGCACCTGGGTGGCTTAGTCAGTTAAGCATCCGACTTCAGCTCAGGTCATGATCTCACAGTTTGTGAGTTTGAGCCCTGCGTCAGACTGTGCTAACAGCTCAGAGCCTGGAGCCTGCTTCAGATTCTGTGTCTTCCTCTCTTTCTGCACCTCCCGCACTTGGGTTCTCTCTCTCTCTCAAAAATAAATAAACACTTTTTTCAAGTCATTTTCCAATTGTTGGTGGCTAACATTCAGAAGTATAATTGATTTGGAGGGTATATTATATACTGTGACCTTTCAAAATCCAGTTGTTCTAGTTAAATTCCTTTGGATTTCTCATGTTCATAATCATGTTGTCTAAATAAATAACTTTACTTCTTTCTAATCTTTAGGTTCCTTTTTTTTCTTCCTTTCTTTCTCTTATTTTCTTTATTGTAATAACTAGGACTTTCAAAAACGTTGAATAGAAAATGTGATAGACATCCTTGCCTTTTCAGATCTTAGGTGGGAAACATTTAATATTTCACCATCATTGATGTTACAGGTTTTTTTTCCTTTAAGATTTCATCAAATTGAGGAAGTTCTCTTCTATTCCCAGTTTTTTGGGAATTTTTTTTAATCATGAATGAGAGTTGATTCTATGTATGTTTTTTCTGTATGTATCAAGAAGGTCATACAGTTTTTCTTCCTTATTTTATTAATGTAGTAAATTGTATTAATGGATTTATCATTGTTTAACCAATCTTGGCTTTTTATGGAAAATACTACTTGGTCAAGATACAGTGTCTCTTATATATATTGCTGTATTTAATTTGCTGAGAATTTGTAAATTATTTTTACATCTTTGTTGAGGGATGTTAGTTCACAGTTTTCTTATGTCAGCTTCACATGTCCTCTCCTTTGAGCAAAGAGTCTTCCATTTTCGCCAGCCTCTCTCCCAGTGCCAACCACAGAAAAGGTATTCCACAAGTAAATAGTCTTCAACACAAGTTAAAAGACCTATTCTGGAGACCTGTATTTGTTAAATAATTTAAATAATTTAAAATAACAGTTTAACCCATTCATCCAGTATTTGCATCCCAACCATGTGCCAGGCACAGTGCTACTCATTGGAGGTTTCTCTCCACCATCTCCAGCAACTGCTTCTCAATCTTCTTTGATAATTCTTCCTCATGTCTTCATCCTCTAAACATTGGAGGCCCACAGGATTAGTCCTTGAACCTTTTTTCTTACTCATCTGATCATCCAATCTCATGGCTGTAAATACCATCTATAAATAAATAACTCTTAAAAATCTCCAATCTGGGCTTCTCCCTTGACTTCCAGCCTGATATATCTGCTGCCATCCCCATATATCACCTCTGGATATCTATTAGTCATCTCAAACTTAGCATGTTTAAAGTTGAAACAGTGACCCTCCCTTTTGGTCCTCTCCATTTCAGGAAAAGGTGGCTCCAACTTTCCTATTGCCAGGCATAAACCATGGCATCATTTTTGATGCCTCTTTTTATCTCCCACTTCATTAGTAATCCTCAGCAAATCCTATCTCCCTTCAAACTATTTCTGGAAACCAACCACTTCTCCCCACTTCTGCCACGATTCTGTTCTAAGCCATCATCATCTCTTGCCTAGATTCTTCACTAGTTCCCTAGATGGTCTCCATAATGCCTACTACTTGCAATTTTCCCAACACAAAAGCCAGAACATACCATTAAAATGTAGGTTAGGGGTGCCTGGGCGGCTCAGTTGGTTGGGCATCCAACTTTTGATTTCAGCTCAGGTCATTATCTCACCATTCATGGAGATTGAGCCCCACATCGGACTCTGTACTGACAGCACATGGCCTGTTTGGGATTTTCTCTCTCTCTCTCTCTCTCTCTCTCTCCCTCCCTCCCTCCCTCCCTCTCTCTGTCTCTCTTTCTCTCTCTCAAAATAGATTAATAAACATTTTAAATAAATAAATAAAATGAAGATAAGATCAGATCTCCCACTTCCCTAAACCCTCCAGAAGGCTTTAATCTTATGCACAGCAGAAATCCAGAATCTCTAAAATTTCCTATAAGACCCCTCTTATTACCTATCCAACTTTATCTCCTTCTGTTCTTTTTCTTGCTCACTGAGCTACATCCTCTGTGGCTTGCTTGCTTTTTCTTAACCATGGTAATTCCACTCTCACCACAGGGCCATGTATTTGCTTGTTCCTCAGCCTGGAGTGCTCTCCCATCAAGCTTTTACTGAAATGTCATCTTCTCCTTGAAGCCATCCCTAGTCATGTGATTTTAAATTGGAGGACTTCCCCCCTCAAAAAGAATCCTATTGCTCTTCCTGCTTTATTTTTCACTTTAGCTCTTTTACTACCTGATACATATTTTATGTATATATTTTATATTTATATTTTCTATTTTATGTACTCTTTATCCTCTCAAACCTCCAATAAATCCTAAGCTCAACGAAATGAAGAATTTTATTATTCACTGCTGTGTTCCCAGGGAATAGAACAGTGTCTGTCACATAATAAATATTTTTAATAAATGATTAACAAGCAAGAGTGAATAAATACATGAGTTACAAAGCAGACCCAGTCTTTGACCTCATGGAGCTGACAATCTCCATATTGGTAAATGGAGTTGATGAATTTCTAATGGAAAAAAAAAAGAGAGAGAGAGAGAGGAAGAGAAGAAAGAAATCCAGAAAACACAGGCACCAGAACCTTGTGGGTTGCTCACATTGTAAAAGTGGGTCCAGTGAAAGAAAGCCAAGCCTCTAATAAGGAAGTAGAAAGAAATGAGGATAACACAATTATCTTAGAAGCAGAGGAAAGAAGGTTTAAGAATGAGGACTATAAGTAGGACTTTGTAGCTGTTACCAGCGATAGTCATTATCTCCTTTAAGAGTCAATAGGCATCAGGATCCATGCAGAAACACTGCCCGTTCCACACTGGTTTCAGAAGGATGCAAGGCTAGAGGTGTGCGATGAGGTACAGAGGTGTATTGTGCATAATCCACGTGATGTAGACATTTAGAAAGAGTAATGCTATTTCTCTAAATGGCAACACAAGGGGGGAAAAACTTAGTCATAATTTGTCATGAGAAGTTTTGCTGAAGAGTTCATAGTGGAGGAGTATTGTGGAGCAGACCTGTGTGGCTTGATCCGAAGCCCTCAACGTGTATCCTGCTAAGATCAGCATCTCTTTGTGGTTGACAGTTTGTGTGGTCATGACAGGTCCAAGACATCCACCAGCTGTTCTCAGGTCTTTGGTTTGGCTTTTACTGGTTTTTGAAAAGTAAGTGTTTTTTTGTTTTGAATTAACAGGTTCCATTTTTTGGGCCTCTGTTTGATGGAGCCATAGTGAGTGGAAAGCTATTGCCAAGCCTTATATGTGCCACGTGCATCAATGCCAGCAGGGCTGTGAAGTGCCTCATCCCACTCTACCAGAGCTTGTATCTTTTTGCTTGGAGTATGTAACCTATTAACCTTCCCGGAATCCTGATTTCTGGCAGTTTTTCATGAGAGGTAAGTAGTTCCTGGGTTGAAAAGGGAAGAGAGAAAGTTTTTTAATGTGTGTTGAAAATGACATTGTATGATCTTCAGACCGTCTGTCAATTTATATTAAATATAATAACACTGTGCTTCACCAACCTCCAGAAGAGTTTATTTTCATAATTTAGTCACATAGGTTTGTGCCAAGAAGCTGTGACTGTCAAGAGTGGCTCCTCTGTTCTTGGTGTTTTTGCCTGAGGTCAGGATCCCCTCTGCCCATCCCTGTGGGTTACAGTCTATTGTGTGGAGAAGGTAGGATGCCGAGGAAAATGTAACAGGGTCATCCAGAGTACCTACCCGAAAGCAACAGCAAATGAAATGACTCTAATCAATCAAAGAATGTGGCAAGTACCAGTGGAGAAGTACAAATGGCCTTCTAGAAGGTCAGAGGCGGGGGAAATTGCATCTGGTTGAGGGTACAGGGAAAGGCAAAGTGAAGTTGCATGGGGACTTATCATTGAGAATGGCTAAAAATCCTTTTGTAATTTTTCCCAAATCTTCACCAACCCTTGATCGCTCTAAAACCAGGAGAAATTTCACTATTGTAATTTTTTTCTCAGACATAAGTTGCATGCTATAGTATTTATGCCTAGGCATAATGTCTGATTATAACAAAAGGAAACTAAGGTGACTTCCTAAAATTGATGCAAAAGGCATCTGACCTCCTAGTAAAACTTAGAATCTCTTTGTTTCTAATTGGTATTGACAATGAATATGAACATACTGTGTTTGAACTCTCTCTATACTTGTCCCATTCCAGCCATTAGTGATGTGTTGCTGAAGGGGGGTCGAGGGTAGGTGAGAAATATCATGTGTGAATAGGTACAGTTCATGAAAAATACCTTTCATTAAAATCTTGGTCACTGTGTTGATTGATATTCTGTCTTTAGATTTCAAAAAAAAATACATATGCCATGTGGCAACTTGGAATTATCATAGAAATTAGTAGTAGAAAAGAGCTATTAGGTCCCATCTGGTCCCTCCCCGGGGGCCAGGGCAGCATTATTCCATTCTGCGTGCTCCCTCGCGCTTTGTCCAGGCTGGTGGTGCGTGTTTGGGAGATGGCATTCTTCGAAGTGATATCCACAGCACTCTAGACTTAATCTTATAGCTGGTGTCGATTCAGCCTTCAGCATGGGGGGTTTTATTTCACAAACGCTTGAAAGAGGTTCTTGGCAGAGATGAGAAAGACCTATTCAGCAATTGGCTTGTCAGCTTGCATGTCAACTAGGATGAGCCGGACACTCACCAGTCAAGTATTTTGGACCAAAGCAAGGAAAAATCATTTGCAAAGAAGAAAATTCCACTCTATGTAAGTCCATTGTGATTTTTG
This sequence comes from Panthera uncia, assembly GCF_023721935.1. NCBI lineage: Eukaryota > Metazoa > Chordata > Mammalia > Carnivora > Felidae > Panthera > Panthera uncia. Next base: position 44,534,835 of record NW_026057578.1, on the reverse strand, counting down.
TCACGCCACTTTCCCCACTTATCAAACTTCTCATTACAAAATACATGCTTCGTTATTTTGTTCAACACCGCTTTCTCAAAGAAGAATCAATATAGCATCAGAGTAATCAGGTTTAAGGAAAACAATACTGTTAAAACTTCAAAAGATAGGATTCATTGTCGCTTGAAAAACTTTTCAAGGAATCACATTAGATAAATGTGGATGCCAGCCAGGGCTACTGATGTTATTAATGTGGGTTATTAAATACTGTATTCTTCAATAACTCATAAAATAGCCAGGTTGACATCTCAGAGGACAAGTTGGTAGAAGTTAAGACAGGAAAAGTAACAAAACCTATTATGTTGCTCATTATTTTAAAAATTTAAGTATTTTTCTTTTATCTTATAGTTTGAGAAGATTTAATTTGTGCAGTTCAAATAAAGTACTTAAGAAATAAAATACTATATATAATTTTTATAAAAATATAGGGAAAACTTTGCAATCACTTAAGTACTCTATTATGTAATTTCTGCCTATAAAAGTTCTAATACTCAGGCCAGAAACCAAAAGTATAATAATAAGAATAGTTGAGAAAAATAGAAGAAAAAAGAAAAAAGAGGGTTTTTTTGTACTTTTATTATTTAAAACATTACTGGTTACTAATTTTTAAACTTTTTAAATACCTATAGATGTCAGCTGAGGCTATTAATAATTAACTGTTCCCTTAACATTTTGTTAAAACATCCTGGTCCTCACATGCTCTGGCAAATTTTTGAACTGATTTGTGTAGCAGCTGAGTTCTGGAATTTACTGCTTCGTTGAGATAAGTCTTAGATTTGAATTTTGAAAAACACTGAATAACCTAATACATCCTAATTGCAAGTGTCCCTTGGTATTCTCATTTAGCTAACCGTGTGGACTCACGAACTGCCGAGCCCAGTGCCAGGAGCTTGGGATACACAAGGAGCAAGGCAGATGGGGTTCTTGTCACGCACTTCACAGAGAAGACACACAAACTAATACCATTGTATAAAGCAACTAAATAGAGAGTGGGAGTGAAACAGGGCCAGGGTAACGGCTCTCTGCAGAGAAAGCATGTAGGCTGAGGTTGGAGGGATAACAGGGAAGCAGTCCCCAGGGAGGAGGATAGCATTCCAGGAAGAGGGCACTCTAGCAAGCGCAGACGTCAGAGTGTTCTCAAGTGGTAAACTCGGGTTTTTTAGGATCTAATGCATGATTGAGCCCATCAGAGTACCCGTGACAGACACAAGGGCAAGCTTCCAGCAGAGGTGGTTTCTGGGGGATACCTGAGGAGGCCAAGCTTCCCTAACTCTGTCACCTCGTGGCCCACCTTGAAAGTTCTAATCTTAGTACAGCATCAAGTCTGCCCGGTACTAGGGGCAACCACCCCAACCCCTGCAAGTCCTCCCTAGGGCTGAGAAGATCAGTAATACTTTGGACATATCTGAAACCAGTGCTGGCTGTATAACCCAGGGCTCCCAGTAGAGAATGAAAATCTAGAGGCCCTCGTTCAAAAAGCAGGGAGGGAGAAGTGCCTTAAAAGATGCTACAATATAAAGCTTTTTCCATTCCTTCACAGTTTTTCTCTCAACTTGTCATGGTGTTTTTTTATTTGCTATTTAATGCCAATTGAAGTCAAGAAATATTAAAATTTTAAATTATTAGCATTAATATTTATCAGTATTTATATTGTATAATCCCAGTTTAATATGCAAATATAGAAGTATTTAGCTCATATATGGAATCACAATTACACAGTTCATATCTTGTAATTCATACATGGATATATTTTGCTCTTAACAGAACAGTGAAAACGCAGCAGAAAACTAACTTACCTATTTTTACTTCATTCTTCATATGCAATATGTAACCAACCGTCTTCCTTCAGTTTACTGGTGAGTAAGGAAGGACTGACAGAAAAAAGAACTGGGAGTCCCTCTGTTTTTCCCCTTCCATCTCTGTCATCATTTTCAGAGTAAATTGTTAGTTAACACAGTAATACAACTAAGGATCTGTAGGGGTTCTTGGTTATTCTTATTCCTTAGGACAACACTGCTTATTTTCTGTGCTCAAAGCAAGTTCCAGTTCAGGTGGAAAGTATGGCCTCTCAAGATAGTCAGCCTCCCCACTTACTCAGTCTTGGTGGTGACACACTGCCTGTGTGCCCTCTCTGAGTCCCTCTGACCAGGCATTGTGGCTCCACCACAGTCTTGCTCCTGGGACACTGCTAAGGCTGTGCAAGGAACCAGCATGTTCTATGGTTCCATATGGTTCCAACAACCATATGTTGTATGTATTTCCTCTGCCCATGAGCATGCTCCATTGTCTCACCAGACTTCAAGTGCAGAACACGATATCAAAGATAAAATTATTGAGTACTTCAGGAGAGCAACAACAGAGCATTCAACGAAGCAGGGCCCGTTGTAAGCACTGTGCAGATGCTCAGGTCACATGTCCGTGAAGCCCTCCTTGGTACCCATTCCAGACCACCTCCCTCCCCCAGTATGAGTTGGGGAATTCTGTTCCTAGGTATTTATTATGTTTCATTCCCTTCCTAAAGCCAGGCAGTATATCCTTTGGCAACATTTCATTGGCATATGAACCAAGACCCAATAAGGAATGAAGCAGCTTGCATGTATGGGCCTAGAAGGCACAATTCATTTATGAGAACAGATTTCTGATAAAGCATTGCTATTATCTGTTTCCCTGAGATATTACATATAGTTGTGGGTGCTGACAAAGAACGGGAAATTTCTTTGTAAATACCAGCCATTTTATGTGGGCATTCCTGTGTCCCCATTTTGTTTCTAATATTAAGGTTACAGTTGTGAAGTAGAACATCACCAAACTGCTCATTTCATCCAAATGTCATTCGGGTACCAGAATGACTATTTTATGAACAAGGGACATGTTGTTTAATTCAGACCTTCTTTCAGTCCTTTAGAGAGGAAGCACTTGTTTTGTTTTGTTTTGTTTTGTTTTTATATTGACCATAGATAGCCAAGCATTGAACCTGAGACAAATGAAGAAAAAAGCCGATGGAATTAGTTTGCAATGGTTATTCTTATCTCCTGTCCTCTTCCCACCTAATGGTTGATACTTAAGCACCCTAAATAGTGTCAGTTTTGATTCAGTTTTATATAATATTTAACTAGAAGTAGAAATGTGAGCAGTAATGTATCAATTTTGTTCAGTAACGTTCAAGAAAGCACACCAGTTCTTACTAAACAGAGGACTGGGCACATTGTTGGAATGGATTTGCCTCTCTGGGACCTTTTTAAGCAGTAAATCCAGCTTAGAATCAATATCAAAGGAGTTCTTGTTTGGGGTACCCTTGGCTAAATGATCAAACAGTTGGAACTGTGTGGTGAAGGCTCACAGAAGACTGAAAAATACCATTGTCATACACGATCAAGAAAAAAACAGTGAACACGATAGGGATGTATTTGGAAAGCACCCTCAGTAACCGTTCAGGCCAGCCCCTTTGTCCTTCCTGAGTTTTCTGGTATCTTCCTCAGCAGGCTAAATCAAATCTTTCAAGTGGAGCCCTCATCCTATGGCCACTGCTCTTCTGAGTGACGAGGGCCAAGTCACCTGCCATCTGCTTTTTCTGTCCCTCATGGGCAATCAGGGGGCCTATTCCCGTGCCTAGAATATTGTAAATGGGAAGCTTGCCACATTTTATGTTTACAGTTCCGAAGCCAACTAAAGATTCCAAAATTAAACCATGCTCGACTGATGGAAGTTCCCAAATTATTGGAGCCAGGGCTTTCGTTCTCCTCCTCAACTAACTTGTTTCAGGGAAAAGGTGGCCACACAACATACAGTGTGCCCATTAGGAAGAACTCACCCTGAATCAAACAGATGGTGGCTTTTTGAAATAAACATCCGCTTCAATAGAACAATAGCCACAATGGCATTCGCCATCTCTCCTCTCTGGAACTATCAGCATTTGATGGAGAGAACTGGGCTGCCTAAGGAAAAGTAATTTTACACCTCATTCTTTCACCAGTGAAATTTAGTTTTATTTTCAAGTAACAGATATAGTTGGTAATAAATACAATACCATAGCTTCTCTCTTAGACTCATGACTTCCTAATATCATTATTAAGTTTTATTCTCAAATTATATACACCTTCAAAAAAGTGGCCTCTCTCCCTAAAGCTGTAACAGTCCCATTTCTGACTTCTCTGGTGGAATCTTTGGTTCTTTTTCCTGGGAAGATCTTTAATTTCCTCCATTTGTCTTAAGACACTTAAGAGCATAGGAAAAGGAGTCAGACAGTACCATGTAGTATGTTTTGCCATGCAAAACCAGTGTGCATTTGTCATCATTTACTGTGTCCCTGCCATGTGGTAGGCACTGTCCTAGCCCCTGGGAGTAGAAATATGAATAAGATATTGCAAGTGAGAGGACAGTGTTTGCTCATGGACCAAGCTCTAAAAGAGCACATCACATTTGAGAACCACAAAAGCTTCCACATGGCAGAGTGTGAGACACACACGCACATGTACACACACAGTGAGAATGGAGGTGATGGAGGCATTTAAGGGGCAGTGGGAGGAAGTGAGGGCCTGATCATAGGCAGTGGCAGGGGATGGTTTGGATCCCCACGTAAAGCAGGTGGACTAATTCAGCATGGGACCTGCTAGATTTCCTGGGGTGTAGAGGTTAATGAGAAAACAGTCACGGACAAGACCACTCCAGAGTATCACATCTGAGGAGTTGGCTTGGGAGGAGAGAGAGAGAGAGGGAGAGGGAGGGAGGCAGAGGAAAATTTCCAGGAGAGAATAGTATCACAAAAAAAGTGAGGAGCAGAGAAATGAAGGGTCACCTTCATCAGAGTGGTCGGTAGGACACACCCTCCTGATGGGTCTTATCTGTAGCTTATTCTAGCAGCCTCAAGTCTTCACCTGGGGAATTGGGTATGATAAGACCTAGAACGGAATTACTTCATAAAAAAAGGAAAAACGTATTAGGTAATAGCAGCACTGAAAAGAAAGAAGGTACTCCTAGGTGGGCTGGAAGTGCTGGAGAACTGGAAATGCATATGAGGGGCCAAATTCAAGAGCAGCCTCCAGAACAGAGTAATACTCCAGAGGGGAGGGCATGGACAGTGCTTTCCTAATCCACACTTCTAAACCAGCCCTAAGGCAAAGTGTCATTGTGATGGGGATTTACACCACTTGATATAGTTCCAACGTACATTCTACTAAAGGCAACAAGCATTTGATAAAATTTTGGCAGGCAAACAATCTCTTGCAGAAGACAGAGGAAGCAAATGAGGGGAACTATTATTTGGATCTTATTCCTTAGCAGTTTGAAGGATGGGATTTGTGACTTTGAATGTTGCAGAAGGTAATGACTTTGTACTAGAGTTTGTGTAAGAATGGGAGAGAAACAAGTAGACCTGCACCCTGACACTTGGGAACCGCATTTCAAAAAAAAAAAAAAAATTCTGAAAAAGAGTTCAGATCAAGAATTGGCATACTCCTGTGGGTGAGTTGAGACTGTAAAAGGGAATAAGAAATGAAGGATTTTTTTAAATTGGGAGATGCGTGGAAGAGTAGCCAGTGTAGTTGCTTGGTGTGGGTTCCAACAAGTGCATATTTAACAGGTGTGCATCCAGACTCAAAGAGGAGCTCCACACTGCCCTGATAGAAGGCCATTGCGTTAACCTTTATCCCACTTGTCCTCCATCTTCATATACCAAGGGACAGAAAAGTGTCTGAAAAGTGTATGAATTGAAACTCAAATCACTGGGGGGCGCCTGGGTGGCTCAGTCGGTGGAGCGTCTGACTCTTGATTTCAGCTCAGGTCATGTGATCTCACGGTTCATGAGTTCAAGCCCCGCATCGGGCTTCATGCTGACTGTGCAGTCTGCTTGGGATTTTCTCTCTCCCCTCTCTCTCTGCCCCTACCCTGCTTGCTCTCTCCCAAAATAAATAAATAAACTTTGAAAATTTTTTAATAAAAATAAAAAAATAAAATCCAAATCACTGAGAACACTTAAGAAGGGAAAAAAAGCACTAGGAAGTAAGGTCCAGTCTTCAAGGCCATTATATTTCTAGTTATAGAACAAATTTCCTACAGCAGTGTCAGATTCACAAGATTTAGAAATCAAGTAAAATAAAGGATGCACCAAGAACTGAAAATAGGAAAATAGTTTCCTTATTTGCAAATAGGATTAAAGGATGAATTTTGAAATGTTGCATGGGCCCCTCATAAAATTGTTAGACTAGATTACTAAATAACTTGTGAGCCTTCAGAAAAGAAGGAGTTTAAAAAGAGTACAATATCCCAAATACACTCATTATATTTGATAAGAGCACTATTTTCAGAGATTGAGAAAGCTTATAAACATAAAATCTTAATTTTCGTAAAACACAAGATTAAGTATCATAGTCATCTGGCAAATAGGAGAGGGAAATATGGGCCCATGGGAGCTGGGTGACTTCACTATAGCTACAGGGCATTAATTCATGGACTGCCGGGGGGGGGGGGGGGGGAGACCTTTGTGTCTCCTGCACCACAGCTTTTGCTCAACCCCTCTGCCATGCAACAACTTTTTTATCAGCAACTTTCTCAAAGGTCCAGAACACATGTTTACCAAAATAGTACTTTTCAGAAAGCTGAGAGCTTCACCTCAGTTGACAGAGGGCAAAATCAGAAACCAGGATTACGTCAATAGATGAGGCTTTTAGGCCCAAACCAACAAGATGAGATTTAGCAGGGTAGACTAATGCCATGTGCCTGGGTTTAGACAATCAGCTGTGTGTGTACAGGATGGGGAGGATGGGGCATGACAGCAAGTCACTGAGAGATGTCTAAGGATTTTGGTTAAGCACAGATTTGAGGTGAGGAACCAGAGATCCGGGTCACAGAAACAAAGGCATCGCACCTCTGCCCCTACAGCCTCAGCCCTCACTGTGAATGTGGGTGCTGCCCTGGGGCCCACACTGTAAGGAGAGACCTTGACCAAGCTGGAGCATGTCCACACAAGTAGTGACCACTGTACGTGAGGTCTCAGGGAGCCATTAAAATCAAGAAGGAGTTGTTTCAGGAGCCTGGATTTTTCTAAAAGAGGAGACGAGGCTGTAAAACTGGGACCAATAAACAGAGACAACAGAAGCACCTCTTAACTCAAAAGTCAAAGCCAGTGCTCAAAAACCAGAGCGACAAACCAGCTGCCTGTGGGCTGTATCCAGCCCCCAGATGGGTTTTGTTTGAACTGCACTTGGCCTCCAGTATTACTCCTGAAGATTGACTTTGTCAGCCTCACTGAAAACTTGGAAGATTTTGAGCTTTCAAAAAATCTAGGTTTCTAACTTGAAGAATCAGAACCTCTGACTCCACTGGGCCTCTTTTCTTGCTGGCAGCAATCAGCCTCCTTAAGAGGCTGTGTGCTCTCCTGTTCACCACAGTACCTTCCAGCGCTGAGGCCTAGATGGTCTCCCTCTGGGGGTTGAGAGGGTTAGTGGGCCAAGCAGGTAAAACAGTGCTAGTCTTTGGTAAGGAATCAGTTAAGTGTTAATGCAGTTATTTTTATCATATTACCAGCTGGAGTTTTAAACCTCTATTGTAAAAAACTGGAACCACCCAACTGTGGAGTTAGGATTCAAGGAAGTATTTACCTTTTCCCACCACAGGTGTTAAAGGCTGGAGACTGTCTTTCCTCAGTGACATGTAGAAGGTCCTCCTTGGTGTGAAAGCATGGCTCCCTGGGGTGTGGGCTGCTCTTGGTGCCCTTGGTGCCTGGCGAAGAAGCCTGTGAGAAGCACATGGAACAGGGGAGATCTTCAGGGAGTGGGACAAAGAAATCATTTTTTGCTACTTTTTGCTGTAAAGTGTCTTATCACTATTAGACAAAAGACCATTCCCTCTGGAAACGTTAGCATAAATCTCACAATCTGTGCAGAAACCAGGTTGGTGGTGTCATGCTTAGGGAAATAGCAGCAGCAACCCAGCTTTCCACTCTGCCCCTCTTGGATCCATGGCTGTTGGGTCACGTGTAGCCAGCTCGTCACAGGCCTGTGCTCCTTCCCACTGTGGGACCTTTGGATACGGTGAGCTCTGCTGACCCTAGACATTCCTCTTGGGTCTCTCCTGTGATACAGATCCCTCACCCTCCCATAGCCATCTAGCCCTCTGACGCTCTTTTTGCCAGACTGGGCCTCCCCCCTTTATCCTCTTCTTTCTCCTGATTATACTACGAGCTGCCCAACAGTGGTCTTGTCTCAATTTAGTTGCTATCCGTGTCTCATACCTCCTAGTATATCATAAATCTGAGTGTGTGTGAAGGGAGAGAGAGGGAGGGAAAGAGATTGATTTGGTTAAAAAAGAAAAAAAAATGGAAAACAGACAAAAATAAATTATATTTTATAAAATAGATTTTTTTATTGAAAACCTCATTTATCCAAGAAATATAGCTCTACAAGTAGAATATGTATCTATGTATGTAGATATAGATATATTCTCAAAGTTCCTTTTATTCCACTTTTGCATATTTAAGTTGATAGCTGGATCCCCAACACACACTTATAACAGCACCTGACACATAGCAGGTACTCAATAAATACTTCTTAAGTGAACTATATTGTCAAAAATACATAGATGGTAGTATTCGAGAGGAAAGAAGTGTTAGACTTTTTTTAATGTTTGTTTGTTTGTTTATTGGGGGGGGGGGGGGGGGGGGGTAGGAATGTTCAGGGTGGAGCTCAACTCGGGGCTCAGTCTCACAACTGTGAGATCATGACCTGAACCGAAATCAAGAGTCAGACACTTAAGCAACTGAGCTTAAGCTAACCCTGGAAGTGTTAGAACTTTTACTGAAAATTGGATTCCATGTGTCTTTTTCTTTATGTTGAATAATACAGTGTTTTGTGCATATTACTTTTCTGTTGCATTCTAAATAATAATCCACTCATCACTACTCCCAAAAAGTTATTGAAGGATATTTGTGTAGAAATCCTGACAATTAGAATAGTGACTTTATATTTGGCTTTTAAATTAATGGAATTTTACTGAGAGCCGTGAAGAGTAGTGGCTATTCAGTTATCCCATGTTAACTAGAGTGATAAATGTATTTAGTTAGTTTTTGAGAGACAGACTGAATTCAAAGAGTGTCAAAGACAGAAAATTTACAGACAAGAAGAAAGTGAGAAAAACAGGTTGTTGCCAGGAAAGCCATGGCCTCCTAGGAGAGTAGTGCCACTCCAGTCTGAGGAAGAAAGAAGTGTCCGGAAAGGCCTTAAATAATGTGGGTGTCAGAGTCTCCTTCTAAATCCTAGGGATATAATTGTAGGGGGGCTTAAAAAATTCTTAATTGTATGTAAATTTTATACACGTAAATAAAACGCCTGCAGTGCCTAAGGGAAGCTCTCCGCGTGTCTGAGACCTGGAGCAGGCTGGGCCTTGGCGGCACATGCAAATGCTGACAGCTGAAGTCACTTGTTGGAAAGTCCGCAAACTCTGGTTACAGCTGCATTTGTCAGTAGCTTTAAGGGAAGTGTAATCAGCCAGAGAGATTAATTTGCATCTCAATTAGAAAAGAGTCGGGAGGAAGCACTAAGGTCTGGTGCAGGAAGGTTGGGGAAGAAATCTCACTGAACACAAAAGCCTCCCTCGCTCCGTCCTCCAGCTGAGTGGAGGACAATATCTGAGGTTTCGTTTCCATAGGGACCAGAAGCCTGCTGGGCCCCAGAAGAATCTCGGGTTTGCACCGTAATCATTTGGTCATGATGACACAAATTCCACTGTTGTTCCCAAATACATTTTGCTATTAGAAAGCTATTACAAAAATGGAAATGGTCATCATGTCAAAAGCATGCGAGAGGGTATTTGCTGACCCTACTTACCTTTTTTCATAGTGCCACGTCGATTTCTGGGCACTTAACATTTGTTAGTGTCTGAATATTCAAAGAGCAAAAGGTCATTCCATAAATGACAATATTTCTTTAGCATTCACATGACCACTTTGGGAATGGCGACAGCATCAAAGGGAGCCCATTATTCCTGATTCTCCCACACTTTTCAGTAGTAAGCAAACAAGATTATTAATTTAAAAACAGGCGAGGAAGAAACATGGAATCTTTTGGCCACAGAGCATGGAAAAACTTCTGAAAATCACAGCCCTTTTTATAATCCTGGCAAAACTGAAAGAGGTATCCCTAACCTTAACTTTAAAAAGCACATCATCGTATTAATTTTAAATTTTTCCTTCGAATATTACCTAGTGGTAATTTTCACAGGCTTTGATATTTATACCAGGTAGGTCCTTTGTTTTTAGAGAAGTTCATCATATTTTCAAAATTCTGTACTTGAATCTAGTGAGAGCTGAAACTGAATCATTTATCCATGCCAAGTTACTCTGCCATAACCAGGAAGGGCTCACCCTTGGCATTTTTGGAGGAAGACTTTGATTTCTAGTTTATTTTGTTCCCTCTCAAATAGTTAATTCATTGGCTCCAGCTTCAAAGTGGGAAAACAGAAAAAGAGTGAGAAAAAACTGAGTCATGCATTACAAACTGTTGAATGAAACTGAATTCTTTTTTTTTTTTTTTTAAATCAGGGTTTAAATTAATCTTCCCATGCTGGAAAGGGGGAAGAAACAAGTTTCCTAAGGACAATTTCTACCAGTGCCTACAGACTGAAATAACACATTGCAGCGAGACATCAGAACCTCTTAATCCAACATTAATCAAATTTCAGTTTACTAATTATCAGTCCCATTTTGAAAGGAGCATAATGCCATAAACAGCATCCGCAGAACATTTAGTAGACTCTGGGATTATAGCAATATATTTGAAAGTGAGACTTTCTGTTATTCAAATCTCCAAAAAGGATAATACATGCCTTATTATAATAAGAGATTGTGCAAAGCCAAAGAAGGACAAAGCAGGCAAGTCCAAATGGTGATCCCTTCTGTGCCTGTCTGCCTTCGCCTTCCTGTATGCAGCGAGCTCCCTGCAGGTTTCTGAGCTAGAGTAATTTGCAACACACTCAAGTAAATTTTTTAATCAAAGCAGAATACTTTTTTGGTAACCTGTGGGTGAGTACAACCCAAATGCCATCATTCCTCATTGTTGGCCTTGAAAAGGAATTTTTTTCTAGTTTACTACAGTGACATTTTACCAAACTCTAAAATTGGCACTTTGAATGTTGTGTTTTAAATATGTTTCTGGGGCCCTGTGCTTTGAAAGCATTTGACTTTATTTCCTGAGACGTGATAGAGACCACTGGGGCCAGGTAGGGGAAGGATGGGAGCTGGAGAACCAGTGCTAATGCCCGCCCCCTTTCCCCTCCATATCCCCTCCCACCCCTGTGATCAGGTGTCCAGTGTGCAAGCCACTAGGCAGTGAAGATTCATTTTAATGTTTACGTTGTATTTTGCACATGCCTTTAACATAGCCAACTTGAGAAGTGCACAGCTGCTTTAGTTTCCAACAGACTGGCATGTTTCCAAAATGCCACATAATATTTTAAACAGACACCTCCTTTGGAAACAAATCCACATCCAATGTTATGTATGTCCAAATGATCTTGTCACTTTCTTCAGCATCACAGAAATGAAACAATACAATACTTAGAGGCCTGTGATATTTATCTTCAGCCTGTTTCCTCTACTGCTTCATGTCTCTTTTCAGTCTTCCTAATTTGGTCATAGGACGTACAAGAGTACAGAATATGTGTCCCTCTGCCGTGCCCACTCATTTAAACTCTCCAGCACAAAGCTTTGGTCTTAATCCATGAGTGATCAATGAAGGGACTGCCTCGTAAAAACTCAGGGTCTGCTTGTCATGGGACAAGCCAGCCCTTAAAGATGCCAAGTCCCTTTGGTTTTTCCCTTCATTTGCCTATGAAGTGGGATGTAAGAATATCAGTGCATCCTGGCTTTGAGGCAGATGTGTGCCTGGAAGTGCAAAGTCTCATACCTCCACAAAGGGTAGGCAGGCTCGCTAGCTGATGGGATTCTGAATTTATAAGCAGAGTTCCAGAATTCCCCCAGGGCCTACTTTTCAAAGGCAAATTAGTATGTTTGCAACTTGATCCCTGGGCAACTTTTGACAGTTGTTCTAAGAATAATAAAACAGATGGACAGAATAGATTTTGGGGTCTCCATCCAAACCGCCATCCTCAGTGGAATTTAAAGAAGGCGTGGAATTGATGGGGGAGCTGCTGCTACTTATCATTATGTTCTGCCTTTAACATTCCCAGAACCGTAACTTTCCCCCAGAAGAAGATGAAAATTGTCCTCACGTTGTATTTTTTGGGTGAGGGTTCAGCTTCGCTGTGACAAAAGAAATAGCATGTGTGTTTTCTTTCATATATTCAGAATCAAATGAATTATAATTAAATGAACGTAAATGTATACTACCAAGAAACCAATCTTAATATGAATATGAGAAGAAATATAAATTAATTTTAACTTTAAGGGTTATCTTCATAGGATTTTTGACTCCTTTAAATAAAAGAAAGCCTCTTTAGAAATGTCTTAGAATTACTATCTACTCATTAGTTTGGGAAAATAGAATTTAGACCTAACAGGATAAACATTCTCTGCATATAACAACATAGATGCACATCAGAGGTCTGTATCAAAAAACAGCATTTAAATTTTTTGCATGAAGATTATTTCTGTTTATATGCATTATAATTTTGTCAAGCAAATGTCTATATAGTTGTGCATAAACACCTCACATAAACTACTCCACTTTCTATAGAATTTCAGACTTCTCCGAGTGTTGGTTTTAGCTCACATCAGATCAGGATGAGAGGTTCTCACCTTTTAATGTATTGGCTTCCTCTGAGATAAATTTTCTTTTTTTATGTTTATGTATTTACTTTTGAGGGACAGCGAGCGAGCAGGGAAGGAACAGAGAAAGAGGGAGACAGAGAATCCCAAGCAGGCTCTGAGTTGCCAGCACAGAGCCCGAGATGGGGCTCGAACACACCAACCACGAGACCATGATCAGGGCCGAAATCAAGAGTCAAGACACTCAACAGAACGAGCCACCTGGGTACCCCTCTGAGTTAAATTTTCATACTATTTCATTACTCCTTTTCTCTTTTCTCTGGATTCATTAGCTCCAGTTATCACACATTAGGCATAAAGGCTAGATAAGGGAGCAGATCAGCCATGCTTTTGTGACATGCTCAAGTGACACACGTTAGGGGCCCCCAGTGGTTTGTTAGACCAGTCGTTTAAACTTCTGATGATAAAGGATGGTAAGCATTTATTTATTTATTTATTTATTTATTTATTTATTTAAGAAGCCACATGAAAGCACCTTAAACCCCACATCTCACTGAGGCAGTTATCAGTGACACATGGCAATGGACCCTCCTGCTCAAGCTTCGGTTCTCACTGAGAAGCATCTAAGGACATTCCCTCCTCAGCAGCAATTTTCCTACAAGAGCCAGAGAAGTTGTAAGGTGTATCTCTCAGTTGTGCTCAGAGTAGCAAGTGATGTGTGGTAGCCGGCCTCAGAAAGACCTTGGGTGGTTTCAGTTGTATTTTAAATAGTAACTGGCTCTTTGGCTTTGAACAAGTATCTTTACCTCTAGCAGTTTCCTTTATCTGTAAAACGAGGACAGTAATCCCTCACATATTGTTATAAGGACTTATGAAATGAATATACGTATATAAAATAATCCACACAACATAACGGAAATGCTACTGCTGCTTACAGCCCCAGTGCCTTGTGCTGGGCTAGGCGCCCCCATCCTGGGCCAGTGTGGCAGCACCTCCCAGTCTCCCTGCTTCTCTCTGCTCTCCCTGGAATACTCTCCAGCAGCCAGAGTTTTGCTCCTCAAGTAGAAGGAGCATGTCGGAGCTTAGAACTCGCCAGTTACTTCCCATTCTCACCCACAGAAAAATCCAGAATCCTTACAAGGATCCGCAAACACACTCCAGCCTCAGGAACTGCATAGGAATGCTCCCTCCTCCGCCCAACATCTGCACAGCTCACCCCTTCCCTTCCCTTAGGTCTCTGCTCAGCAGTCAACGCATCAGAAAGTTGTCTATGTTAGCAAGCCCTCTGGGCAGTCTCATCCATGTTCTCCTTAGTGCTTACCATTTACTTAATGTCTCTTTCTCCCATTCATATGTAAAGGGTGTGAGAGGAGGATCTTTGTTTTGCTCACACCTAGAGTCCAGGATGAGACCTGGCAGGAGAAATGTGTGTACGTTGCATGAGCACACTGATAGATGCACGTAAAGTGGAGAGGAGGGCCAGCACCCTGCACATTCTCTATACCCAGAAGCAGCCGCGCTGCACCCACAGCTCTGGAGAACAAGTCAGGGCCCAGACTGTTGCACGTGCCTGGTTAGCTCCAGGCAGTCACTCTTCCATGTTCCTCCCTCCGCCAGCATTGGTGGCGTGGCCGCAGCCAGCACTGTAGGATGCAGAGATGAGTGGCCTTGCCCTTGAGATGCCTCCCAGCCAATAGGGCGATTGTAACTGTGACAGAGGGTGGAATGTGACCCTTACTCTAGGAGAGACATGCAGTTAGTGCCTACTGGGCATTTGTGGAGTCACACACAAAAGAGAAAATCAGAAGGTCATGAGAGCTCTACAGGAAAAGATTATTCCTGATGGCATCTCCAAATGGGTCTCATTTTTTGTGTGTATCTGTGTGCGCCATCTACAACTCGAGGCTGGAAATTTCACAATTTTGTTCATTTTGTTTGTTTGACAAAAAGGTAGCCATAAGCTAATTAGAATTGATTACATAAATGCCCATAGCCTATTCCGAGGTGCTGAGGGATTTCTTAAGTACGTGAGGCTCCTGGTGAGCAGCCTTTCATTGTGAACATATGTACCTACCACTCAGTCCATTCCAGAGGGAAGGGTGGAAGTCGACCTGACAGTCCTTACTGCAGTGGCTGAGGACACCCACCTCGAACCTACTTCCTACCTCTGTCATCTCCAGTCTTACTACATACCCCATCAAAAGACAAAAAAGAAAAAGAAAGAAAACTTTTAAGCATGCCATTTAAACACACATATATTGATTTATTCTTTTTAATTTATGTATGCTTTTAATTTTTTTTTTTTTAATTTTAGAGAAAGAACATGAGCAGGGAGAGGGGCAAAGGGGGAGAGACAGACAGAGAGAGAGAGAGAGAGAGAGAGAGAGAGAGAATGAATCCTAAGCAGGCTCCACACTCAGCACAGAGCTCAATTCAGGGCTCCATTCCACAACCCTGGGATCATAACCTGAGCCAAAATCAAGAGTTGGATGCTCAACTGACTGAGCCACTCAGGCATCCCTATATTGATTTATTTTAAAGTATACACAGGTTCAACTATACAAATATTTTATGGCATTATAAAGTATACTTACTGAGAATTTGAGAGGATGTGCTAAAGATGAAATAAACAATAATTTAAAGTATTTTATATTTAATAACACAAAATTGTTTTGCTTTTACCACAATATAAATAGTATTTCAGCGAGTGCAATGGAATTAAATGTGTTACGTTATTTTTATAATCTTGATTTCATAACAGTTCCATAATTTGGTGATTCTAAGGAGCCCCTCTAAATTCAGTTTATTTTAATACTTGGTTTTATAGCTGAAAACAAAACCTTGCAAAGATACATAGACCCATGGGAGCCAAAGACCCTGTCTTGGCCTACTGATGCTCAAGCTCATTCTTAACCTTTGTGAAGGTTCTTCTTGGCATTTGGCAGGAAATTTCCATCTTCCCTGATTTCATATTAGTTGTTGATTGTATTTTTCAACAAACAGATTGAAAACATAGTAAAGTCTTCATTGGGAAAGTTAGAAACAGCTTACAAAATTGGTGGTACAGATCGGAGACCTTTCTGAAAACATATACCATCTTCAACAGTAAACTCCCTTGCCGAAGGCAGCGTTTTCCAGCATTTCTTTTCAAGATCTTCTCTCCATGGCGTGTTTCCTATAAAAGCAGTTACCTTCTCACTCGATATCAGAATGTCATTTTGAGGGAATGGAATTTTTCCTAGGCAAATTTTTTTCCTATTTTTCCTAGGATAACAGCTAAGGATGTACTGCTGACCAACCATAGCCTCCTGGCTTTGTTTTCTGCTTCTAGCCTCACCTGTGCCCATGATGATACTCAACACAGCAGCCAGAGTCAGACTGCTAAAACGTGGTTCAGAGCACATCGCTGCCCTGCTCACAGCCTCCAGGGGCCTCCATCTTACTCAGAGCCAAGGCCAGAGTCCTGCAGGGGAGGCCTGAATGCTCCATGACCTCTGCCTGAAACCCTGTTCCTTAGATGTCCACCTGGCTCGTTCCCTCCACAGTGCCCCCCAGCCTCCCTGGGGAATAGCGGTCCCACACCTGCACACACCTGCCCATGACCTCCCACAGCACACCTGTACCCTTTATTTTCTCCACAGCCCTTATCACCCTCTAATTTATATAATTCACTTACTCATTGCTCCCTGCATGAGGGCAGGGATTTTTGTCTGTTTTGTTTCCTGATGACTCCAAGGATGATAGTTGAAGTATTTAACTTTGGGCACCGCAAGGTCACCAGCAGACACTGGCCAGGATGCTGCCCATGCTGGTGTTTTCCAGGTGAATACCAACCCTGGATATAGCCTCCACACCTGCCACAGAGTAAACATTTGTTCAATACATACTTGTTAAATGAATGAGTAAATTCATCCCCTTGTCATCACAGAAATGGTCACCAAATTTAGAACACTTGTCTTTCTATAAAAAAAAAAAAAAAGATGAGTAATTCATCTTTATGTTGAAGAGCTTTTATAAGAACTTTCCTGTGAGATAAAGAGCAAATGTTTGTGTGGTATGAAAGATTTTCATGGTCGTGACCTGCTTCAGTACAGTGTATTTGAAAGATGATCCTGGAGGCGCCTGGGTGGCTCAGTCGGTTAAGCGGCCGACCTCGGCTCAGGTCATGATCTCGTGGTCCGTGAGTTTGAGCCCCGCGTCAGGCTCTGTGCTGACAGCTCAGAGCCTGGAGCCTGTTTCAGATTCTGTGTCTCCCTCTCTCTGACCCTCCCCTGTTCATGCTCTGTCTCTCTCTGTCTCAAAAATAAATAAACGTTAAAAAAAATTTTTTTTTAATAAAAAAAAGAAAGAAAGATGATCCTGGGGCAGTTGGGGGACTCAGTTAAGCATCCGACTTTGGCTCAGGTCGTGATCTCACGGTTCGTGATCTTGAGCACCAAGTTAGGCTCTGTGCTGATAGCTCAGAGCCTGGAACCTGCTTTGGATTCTGTGTCTCCCTCTCTTTGCCCCTCCTCTGCTCACACTCTGTCTCTCTCAAAAATAATAAACATTGAAAAAAAGAAAGAAAGGCGATCCTATTATGAGATAATAAAGTTCAAAACTTCAGTATTAAGGGTCATGTAAACCATAATACATCACAGAATGGTAAGAGTGAATGAGGGAACCCCGTCCCCCATCTCCCCCTCAGGACTGATCCTGACCCGGGACAGTCTGACAGACGACTGAGCAAGAAGGGTGCCAGGTGGTAAGTCTCAGTAAAGCTGAATTATCTTCTTAATTTTAGATAAAAAGATAACACGTGAATAGACATCCAAGCATTGTCTTTTCCCCTCCCACTTTGGAGACCTGCAGGATAAAGTCTACAGACTTGTGCAGAGGTTTTTAAAGGAGAGATGGTAGAGAGAAGACCTCCCACGGTGCTGTGGGTTGACTAGGCTCAGCTGGGTGGCTCTCACCCAGGCCTCTCATCTGTATGGCACCTGCGCTAGCATAGCGGGAGCACCTGTGGGCTCCCAGGCAGCCCTCACTCTTGGGCAGCCTCCCCACTTGGCTAGCTTGGGTCTTTTTGCAGCAAAGTAACCTCACAGCAATTGCACTTCATACATGGGTGCTCGGTGCTCCCAGAGACCCAGGCGGAAGGTACCAGGTTTTCACAGTACAATCTTGGACGTCCCGGAACTGTCGGCCACGGCAGGTCCCAAGGGCAGCCCAGATTCAAGGGAGGAGAAGCCACCTGTTGAGGGAGGCAGCAACCCATCTGTTCAGGGAGGGTAGAAGGCCTGTGGACCTCTCTGCTGTCTTCTGCAGACAGCATGGTGCCGACCACACAGGGCAGGGCTCATTCTGATGCACCTGCCTTCTCCACTGGATAGCAAGCTCCTTGAAGGCAAAGACTAGTCTTACTGGCCTTTCAGTCTCCCACATCCAATGTAGTAAAAACTCAGTAGGTGTTATTTGACTTAAAATCTGAAATGCAAACATTTTAAGGAATCTCCAATTAGGTTAAAATAGACTGCAGCACCATTTATTTAATTACACCATACGGTGTCTTTATGCCTGCGTAAGAGGAAATGACTTGTAACAGATACCAAAAAGAGAACTGATTTTAAATAATGACTTCTTAGTCCAAAGACTTGAATCACAAAAGCAGTAGAATTGAGTTCACTGTGCTTCCACATCCACAGAAACACATTTAAAGGATGCGTTTTGTTCTTAGCTTGATTTCTTTGGGTTCCTTATTTTCATTTTAATCTGCCTTCATAATCCTTTAATTTTACATTGCCTTCAAGAATCACGAACTGTGATATACCTCATAGTTGTACTTGGCTTTTTAGATGAGTTTATGTTTCTGTGCCTGTAGAAGTCTATCTCCGTAAAAATCTTTTCAGAATCATTTTTATATCATTGAAATTTCCTTAAGTAGAATGTCAGTTTGAGCCAATTTTTTTTTTTTTAACGTTCAGCTGTAAGTGCGGGGGGGAGAGGTCAACTTTTAGTGTAGAAAATGTTTTTGTCTTTTATCATAAGAGCTGTCCTGGCTTTGGTGAACCACTCAGACATTAGAGGGGCATTCTTGAAGATGCATGCACATTGCTCTGACAGTTTTTTGACATGGCCTCTGGCAGTTAGAGTGCACCAGTGCCCATCGTAGGCTTCTGTTGCCATGATTTTTTTTTCAAAAAGCCTGAGATTTCACATGGCATCTTTGGCTTCTCTGAGAGGTATTGTGACCAGCTAACACAAGAGGAGGTGTCCTCGAGACTCTGGCATTTGGCCTGACTCCCCTATCCCTCTGTACCCAGATGCACATCACAGTGACTCTCCTAGGTGGTGTGAAGGAGTGCTGACCCTCATTTGGAAGTGCAGCCCCCCCGCCGAAGCCAATCAATACCAGAGCTGTCCGTCTCTGCCGCTTACCTTCCTTTCACACAGTGAGACCCTTCTGCACAGAGCGATCGATAGCTCTGATCTGCAGCAGCCTGCAGCAAGTCATGCAAGGCAGAGCGCTTAGGTGACATTACACGGGACCGTGGAAACGGCAGCTTTGTGGCTCAGATTTCATAGCACCCTTCCTAGGGGCACATTCCATTTGTAAAGCATGCGTCTTCCCATCTCTTGCATGGATCACCATTCCTCTGAAACTTGATTCAAGAAAATGGAATGCTTGGGGGAGTGTGTGTGTGTGTGTTTGTGTGTAAATTTCAGGCACCTCTTTCACTCCTATCCCAAACCCTACTAACTCCGTTCTGTTGCTGCTCCTGATCATAACTGTATCCTGGGCAGTTTTGTCTCCTCTTGAGCACTGCAATTATTTCTGTTCTGGGTATTTTTTAAACATTAAAGATTTTTTTCAAAATCTTTGAAATCCCAGTGACTAAACAGCATTCATATTCTAGCAACTACTTCCTCACAAAGATCAGTAGAAGATACTGAACACTGTGTGTCACCCTCCTCTTCAAAAGACTTTGACCATGTGAGAGACTCAGGGCTGAAAACCGAGCTCTTCCAGGACCACTGAGGCCTGGAGGGGCCTCTGCCTGGGGATCTGCTCTCAAACTGCTCCTGGGCATTGTCCACAAGCAGGGTGGGAGTTCCAGTTCTTCACCTCACCTTCTAGTCCTCATTTCCATGTCTAGTAATCCTGATGTTGTCTGTAGAATTTTGGAAGCAACGGGAAATTGAGAGCAGATTATAAAGAAAGCAGATATACAGGAGACAACAAATTCAAATCAGGGTCGGGACTGACCACTGTGCAAACCCACTGTGCCAGGAGCAGACGGCCAGTGGGAACAGAGCCGACGGCCTAATGCCTGCTGCGTGTGAGAGCCCTGGCAGCTGCCGGCCAGAGAGATTGCCTCCACGAGCGCGGGTTTCCAGATTAAAACATGCTTGAATTCATCATGAATTCCACACACACAAAGTTCCTTAGGATGTTTATCATTGTACTTCTTTAAAGTCAAGTTTAACTCTCCTGGTACTTAGTCTTTATGTCAATCTTCATAGCCTTCTAAACTCCGAGGCAGGTGATCTCACTGACCCACACTCTGCAGGCAACTTCACACCTTCTGTTTTTCAGAAAGTACCAATGTCACCTTCAGGAATCCCGAGTCGAGCTTAGCTTGGGGGAAGACTCCAAGGAGACAAAGTTTCCCTTCAAGTACTAGTCTATTCTCCCACTGTGTTTATACACACCCAACCCCAGGAATAGACATGGAAAATGCACTTGCTGCTAGAGATGATTTTTCAATAGTGTCTCTTAGAGCTCTTAAGAAAATCTTGGCAAGAAAGTGATCAACAGATTCTGATCATCTCATTCACACTCCTAGACACCAGTTCTGAAAATGACAAATCTAAAAGCCATTTTTCCCACGAGTGTACTCATTCAACCAAATATCCTTTGGTCACTTCCTGTATGCCAGGAACCATGCTGTTGCCAAGGGCACACAAATGGAGGGAGGGCATGGTCCCCATCCTCACAGGGCCCTTTGTTGAGTATGGAAAACATTAAGGAAAATAGAGGTCCATGCATTTTCATAATGCCTATGATGCAGAGCTCAGCCCAGAGCCCCAAAGAAGGCATCCTGACCAGGGGCCTTCCACCTGGCTTTTGGAGAATACAGTCACAGGGACTTGATCAAAACAAGGAGCATTCAAAGAACTGAGCTTCTTTCAGCAAAACAGAGCTGTAAGTAAACTTGGAACCTTCAAGGATCTCTGGCCTGGGGACCCCAGATCCCACTACAGACATCATACCCAGTGTCCAAAGGACTCCCCACTCCCACCTCCCTCATCAACCCTGCCTGGTCCTACGGTATCTACCAGTCCTCTTTCCCACCCCCACGTAGCAGGCCTCTCATGCATAGGGAGATGTGCTACCCTTTTTAGTGAGAAAAATAAGGCCTAGGAGGTTAAGGAAGGAACTTGCCTATTGCCTTGGTTCCAGGAAGAGCAATGGAGCTCAACTCTCCGGCACCTGGAGAGACAGTAGTTCACTTAACTTCACCAGCACCTGCTCTGCCCCAGGCACCAGGAACCTCACACATAGAGTCACTCAGCTAATACTTACCACAATCCTATGAGGAAGGTACATTTCTTACCTTATTTCAGTCTGTTATGCAAACACAGTACAGTGTCTTACATAATGCAATCTGTTATATATTTTATTATATTTGAAAAAATCTAGTTGAGGGCACAGAGGCCCAGGAAGGTTAAATAACTTGCCTGAGGCCACACAGTCATGTTAGGGGTGAGCAAGGACCTGGACCCAGTAGCAGCTGCTCTGGCCATACTGTTACCCCACTGCCCCCAACTCCCCTCAATATCTAAAGATGCCTGTGGAAATCGTGCATACGTTTCGGTGCAACTTTTTAAAGTATGTTGGATCTGTTGGGTGGATTTATAAGTTGTGACTTACAACTGGTTTTGATAAACCACAAATACCAGTATTGTGTTTTAATGAGACTGAAGGCATGAACGAGCAGATTCTACTCTCGAGGCTGTTGTGGGGACATGTGGACGTTGCAGTCGTCCCTCTGAAGGCCTGCATTGTCGCCAGGCTCATTAGCATCCGCGCTCCGTTCGGCCGTTGCTGCTTGCTAGCTTACCAGCTGTTCCTGCTGCTCCGTACAATGTCGGATGTGTTCAGCTCACTGGGTTCCTGTCCTCGCCGCCGGGAGGAGACAGCCCTTCCACTGGGGATACCCACGTGGCTGCCTGTCAGCGGTGGCACCGAATAAAGTAATAGGCCTTCGCATGGCATATGGTGTCTGGATTCGTACAAGATGCAAAACTCTTCTGCTGCTAATGCATGATGACTCATAGCATTGCTAATTTTTCAAACAAAAGCTGACTTCCACACCCACACTTTTAACCCCTCCAGCTAAAAAGTCTTTAGTTGCAAGGCTCTAGAAAGGTGGCTTCTGGATCGTTATATAAAATGTGTTACACTTGTAATCGAAAGCATATGAAATGCTTTGCTTTGGGTTGAAGTTCTTTTAAATTTCTGGACCTTTTCTTTTTTTCCTCCAGGAAGGGGAATTGTTAAGCTTGTACTTTGTTCCTTTCTCACAATGGGAGAGTTTAACACTAGTTTTCTCTTTTAAAAGTTCCATAGAAACTAGTGCCTGAGAGTATATCAACTCAATTGTGGAGCATTTCAAGCTCTTCACATTAGAATAGTTTAAAGTTATAAAAGAATGTTGATTCTTTCATAGAATTGGATATTGCATAGTCTCTCCTAGTGTACTAAATGCATGGCTCATTTAAATAATCAAATTCTACCAAAACAAATCTAGATTATAAATTTACATTAGAATGAACAGTTTTTCAAACTATGAAATAAATACATGGGGATCTTCTAAAACAATGTTTCTACTAAATTATTTAGGATCAGTTGTGCTAATGTCTAAATTCAATCTGAGATTTTATGTACTAAAATAAGGCTGTTATCTGCATTTGTACAATCAGGCCTCCCTTTGAATTCGTGATCAAAATATTGGTTCTTTTATAAATAATCCTTATTGAACATTTTATTTAAGCATTTCAGAGTCAAGAATTGCCAACAGAAAATGATTAGACAGTTTCTAATTATGGACCTAATCACTAAGTGTTTTGTAGTCTGTCTGGCACATGAGAGCTTTTGCAATCAGAATTTGACGAATACATAAATTTTTAAAGGAACTGCAACCTAGGAGGATAATGCAGATTTTTTTTTAGCAGATTATTTTGTCTACCCCCAAAAGATTTCTTTGGGTGTTGGGGGAGGGGGGGACTTGGAGACTCATATTCTTAATATTGATATTTTTCTTCCATTTTCAAATGGAAAGTTTTTGCTTTCTTACCAACAGATATGAATTCAAATGTGCATCTAATCTCTTATAAAGAGCATTCTGTTTTCACATAATGAAACAAAATATGTAAAATTCCTAAATGTGCCTCACTTTCTAGATCCTAGTGTTTGATGCTGTTTCCAGCGTGTTCTCTAACGTTCTTGCCCTTTGCCACCAGAAGTCAGCGAGTGTATATTTGGTGAGCCTAAACATCCATTAGACATTTTTAAAATTCACTGTGACAGTTGATTTTAACACATACTGAAGTTTTAAAAATACTTTACTTGAGTTTACCAAGTAAAGGATTTCCAATTCTGCTGCCACTGCCATGTATCTGAATCTGTATCTGAATCAGTATCTCCACTACTGAACTCAGTAGTTCTTGTCTGCATGTGACCAATAAAATGCTGTCTCATTAGCTGATGGTCCGGAGGCCACACTTGGCATCCAAAAGGCAGTTTGGGACAGTGGCCGATAACATGTAGAAGCACAGGCTGGTCAGAGGCACACAGAAGATGAGAGCCATTGGTCCATTATTCCCACTCTTGGTGACAACTGTGCAGAATATCACAGATGAAGAGAATGAAGCTCAAGGAAGCAGGGGGCTTGGCCCCACAGCCAGGGCAGGACCAGGATGGGAGCCCAGGGCAGCCTGACTCTGAGCCCCCCCTCCCCCACTGTTTCTCACTGGTCGATGCTTTTGACCTAAGAACAGGAGGCCATCAAAATTACACAGCTTTGAGAAAATAAAGCAATTCCACCTAATTTTAGCCTATCCTATCATTATTCTTACCAAGAGGATCTGAGCCCTTTTAAACCTTGATTTTATGAAATAAAAATGAAAACAAAACTATTGTAAATTAGAACGGAAAGATTCCCATTTTGATACCACATGTATATCACTTATACCTAAACACTTACACCTAAACACGTCCAAATTAAACAGCAGTGAAACCATTAAGTGTAAATGTTCTCCATGTCATAGTTCACAACAGAGTCTAGCTCAAAACCAGGACCAGATTGGTGTGGCTCCTGATACTTTTACCTTGATGAATAGTTGAGGGCACAGTTCCATCACGGTGATGTCTCTGGTCTTGGAAGCAAGACATTGATTTGTATATGCTGAATCTATTTAAATTCTACCTCTTCCAAAAACTTACAGTAAAGGCATGTGTACTGAGAAAATCAAAGCCAAGAAATATAGATCAGGCATAACAATGTAGGGCATCCCAATGGGAGCCACAGGGACAGAAGCAGGGGGTCCCTTTTAACTACAACTGACCTCTGAGCTGCACTATATATAATACATAGCTACCCTGTATCCTCTGGATACCCTTGTTGCAAAGTCCTCAATTACTGTTAATGGGATTATACTGTGTCTAAACTGGAAAATATCATTGTAAAGAAGTATATTCTTTCTCTGTATGAGAAAGAATATACTGCTGTGGATCCTGAGAAACTTAACAGAAGACCCTGGGGGAGGGGAAGGAAAAAAAAAAAGGGAGAGAGTCAAACCATAGGAGACTCTTAAAAACTGAGAATAAACTGAGAGTTGAAGGGGGGTGGAGGAGAGGGGAGGGTGGGTGATGGGCATTGAGGAGGGCACCTATTGGGATGAGCACTGGGTGTTGTATGGAAACCAATTTGACAATAAATTGCATATTAAAAAAAAAAAGTATATTCTTCATTGCAAAATTTTAAGTTCCAGATAACAACAAATATTTATAGCAAATTTTAAATATCAAAATAAGTTTCTGTTCTACCTATGAGTCCAAAAAATTTCTTTTGCATGGGTCCACAAGTCCAGGTGTAGCAAAGGCTAATTAGGAGTCCCTGCCCCCAAAAAGTTACAGGTTCAACATAGCTTAAAAAGTAAAGAATTAGTGATGAGAGAAAAAAAATATCATTAAAAAATCCTATTAATGCCACCTTTTCTGGATAGCTGCTTCTGCTAAGCCTTTTAGTTTAAAAAGCCCTAGTACCTGACGTTTTGCATCTCTGTTTTTCTGTCAAGATAAAAGGAATCTCGAGAGTCTCATTCTCAATAATGCACTTAATATGTGACAAAAAGGTTTCTGTTCCATTCACTTCCATGGCCAGGCATTTTCATATTATTGCCCCACTGTCATTTCATGCTTAACCCTTGGTAGACTTGTCCAGCCTTCCTCAGCCCCTGGAATCGTTCTGGGATCAAATGACCTCAAAGGCGTTTTTGTGTATTGGATACTTGCACTCACGTTGGTCTTCTTGTTACCATGTTGCAGGACTTGTTGCCCTGATAATGCAGCTCTCCTTGCAGGCTTGTTTACTTGTGATCACTATGTAATCATTCATTTTATGGAGCCTCATTAAGGACTGCAAACCTCTGTCCCAATTTAGCGTCATTCGAGCGTAGGTAGCATCCATCTGCTCCACCCGCACTGTTTAATTAATGAACTTGGTAATGTGTTCTTTGCCTGTGAAAAGCACGCCATCTTCTCAGGTTGTTGAATGGGACTTGCATTCCACGTTTTCCTTGTTGAGATTCTAGAAAGCCCGCCCTGGGAGGTGCTAATTATGGACTCCACAAACTTCTGTTAAGTCTTCACTTGAAAGCAGATTTACTTTTTCCTTCATTATATGTTCATAAACCCAGTCAGATCCCTTTTAAATAAGTGAATTCATTTTTATAATTTCTTTTTCTTAAGTGACAGTAAACATTCAAATTTTTAAAAAGCTATGTTTACTGTCAATGCAGTGAAAATATACCTGTTAAATTTTAAGCTTTTCCCTTCTGAAATCAAAGTCCTAGAAATGCTTGAATGTCAAAAATAAAATGTCATTTTTCCAGAATCTCCTTTATGGAATTGCCTAAAATTTTTTAACATGGATTTTATTAAAAGTAATATAATAACAACTGAATTTGTTTCTTCTGGAAAAATGGTAACACTCAAGAAAATATTAAAACTTCCATATCTGTTTAATTTTTAGTGTGTTGTAAAATTCTGTCTGGACTTAGAGGTGATTTGTTACTATCTATTCAGAGACCTGATAAATTTGATATTTTATGATATGTGGTGTAAAACTAGCCATGTTCATTCAAAAAATCTATTACAAACTAAGACCAGGTGTTTAATCCTGATTTTTAAAAATAATACATGTGGTTCATATGTGTTTTCTTTTTTTAATTTTTTTTTTTTTAATTTTTATTTGAGAGGGAGAGAGAACATGTGCACAAGTGGGGGAGAGGGACAAAGAGGGAGAGAGAGAGGAAGGAAGGAAGGAAGGAAGGAAAGGAAGGGAGGGAGGAAGGAAGGAAGGAAGGGAAAGAAAGAAAAAAGAAAATAAAAAAAAAGAAAAGGGAAGGAGGGAGGGAGGAAGGAAGGAAGGGAAGAAAAGAAAAGAAAAAAGAAAAAAGAAAAGGAAGGAAGGGAAAGAAAGAGAAAGAAAGAAAAGGAAGGAAGGGAAGGAGGGAGGGGGGAAGGAAGGAAGGGAAAGAAAGAAAGAAAAGGAAGGAAGAAAAGAAAGGAAAGGAAGGAAGAAAGAAAGAAAGAAAGAAAAAGGAAGGAAGAAAAAGAAGAGAGGAAGAAGGAAGGAAGGAAGGAGAGAAGGAAGGAGGGAGGGAGGGAGGGAGGGAAAAGAATCTTAAGCAGGCTCCATGCTCAGCACAGACCCCAATATGTGGCTGTATCCCACAACCCTGGGATCGTGACCTGAGCCGAAATCAAAAGTCAGATGTTTAACTGACTGAGCCACCCAGGTGCCCCTCATGTGCGTTTTCTTAAAGACTATTTAATATTGGTGGAGTTAAACTCAAATCTACCCTGTCAGTTGTTCCTAAGACTTAGAATCTCTTTCTGTGCTAACACAGGATGGAGTCCCACATTCATATTATATTTCTTTTTTTTGTTATGTTTATTTATTTTTGAGAGACAGAGTGTAAGTGGGGGGGGTGAGGGCAGAGAGAGAGAGAGGGAGACCCAGAATCTGAAGCAGGCTCCAGGCTCTGAGCCGTCAGCACAGAGCCCGATGTGAGGCTCCAACCCACGAACCATGAGATCATGACCTGAGCCAAAGTCAGACACTCAACCCAGGTGCACTTATATTTTTTTTTAACTTTATTTAATTATTTTTGAGAGAGACAGAGACAGCGTGAGGCAGAGAGGGGCAACAGAGAGAGAGGGAGAGAGAGAATCCCAAGCAGTCTCCACGCTGTCAGCACAGAGCCCAATGCAGGGCTCTAACCCATGAACTGAGAGATCATGACCAGAGCTGAAACCAAGAGTCGGACACTTAACCAACTGAGCCACCCAGGCGCCCCTCATACTGTATTTCTTCATCACAATATTAGCTCTTTTTGAAAATATTTTACTTACCCCATCAGAATTGGAGGGGAAACTATATCTGTGTTCCCATTTAACAATTAAAAGTTAATAAATTTCAAAATAAATATTATAGTTGTTCCAAACTATGTACCCCATGCACAATAAGCATGAAAACAGAAAGGATTAGGAGGTGGAATAATTGTGGCAAAAGGCAGCTAGAATGCCACTGCAGGGTGCTCATGTGTGGATACAAGGGGTTGTAACCTTTGGAAGAACATCACCCTTTACTCTCCGTCCCCGAAACTTTGGTGAGCAGAATGTAATGGGGGACAGAGTCCGCTCCTTGGAGACACCTCTGACTCTGTTGATGTGGCCTGATCGGGAACTGTCCCTTCTGTTTCCCCCAGAAGTGCTCAGAAAACTGCTTTATAAAGATGATGAGACATGAGAGACAATTGTGGGATGAACTCCCCACTCCTTGTTTTAAATTGACTTGAAGTAAATGAAATTGCTGATATTTGACTATTTGGGGCCTAGTCAAAAAAGCATGTTCATGTAGCTCAGCCTAATTTTTTGTATTGTCAAAATGTATATTATATGTGAATATGAACTCCATTAACTTTGCAAAGAAATCTGCGTGCATGCAGGGAGAGGCTGTGAAGAGGGTTTAACTGCCACACAGGACATGTACCAGAGCCCAGGGCTGTGTCTGTGAGGCCACTCATTCCATAGAAGCCCGAGTGTTGATGTCTCTGTATCTTGAACCATTTTGGTCTCTCTCTGAGACCATCCTTTTCCTTTAGCCTTGTATTTGCGTAGCTGGTTTCTCTGGGCATTGTGCCCAATGAGTGTTATCTTATTATTGTTATTATATACAGTGTCTCCAACCCTGTTTTGTGATAAGGGCTTTAAAAATCAATTCCAGAAAAAGGTTTATAACCTGCCACCGTATGTGTTTAATGTAAAATTAGCTTAGAATTGTTTTTCATTTCTCTAAATGGGTCTCACTTGTTTTTAAGTGAAACCCTCAAAATGGAGAGATTGAGAGGAAACAGAAATCTCAAATTTTGTTGTTTTATAGCTCTCCATTTATAACTGTCCACTCCTGTCAGCCAGAGACCCATGTAACCATGCAACAACCAGAGGAGCTTATGCTTTGATTTCTATTACTAACAAGTAGTTAAATAAGAGTATAAAATTTGACTGACCACAGCTCTTGTTGAAGAGTGGGGAATGGTCCTTCAGCAGGAGAAATGATACTTTTGGTTCTAAGAAGAAAACAGACTTTGCTGGTAAATTCAGTCATTAAAAAAATTTTTTTTTTCTCCACAAAACAGATGTACGTGGCTCAGGGCTAATAGGCTCCTCTAGTTTTGGCTGTGTCATGATTTCAGCTTTTCAGAAAATACCTATAAATTCAGATCTTCTTATATTGTCATTCAAAGCCATTGCTAGATTTTGCCATCTTTCTTTTCAAGAGTATGCTTCTTACAGGCTGGTCTTTAAGGATGGTAAAGGCATTGGACAAGCTGATAAAATCTATTTATAATTAAATCACACTGAAATGTCAGTCTTAATGACCTGGTTGACAGTTCAAGGTGATGGAAGTGTTTTGTGCTGTGCAGGGGAAGCAACTTTGAGAGGCTCTTCTCACACATCCCTGCCACATTAGCCACGGGGAAGGTAGCCTTGTTAGGGATGAGGGATCATTGATGGGTCTTTTTTGCTTTTGGTTTGTTTTTAAAACAAGAGTTTTCTGGAGCAGCCCAGCATCTTTCTGGGAGATGTGGACTAGTCAAGGCCACGAGCTGAGCCACAGCCAAGACTAGGTTAAAGGTTCTCCTGAACTTCCAATTCGAGCAGCAGAGCAAGTATCAGGTAGTGGCCCTCCGACCTAGACCCAGTATGCTCGTCCTGTCACCTGCCCTTCTGCCATCCTGACTTCAGCCCTTTGGGTATAACAGTCTTCTTTGTCTTCATGAACCTCCTCTCAAAACTCAAACACTCCTGGGATAGCTACACATCACATTAGAGCTTCTCAAATTGGGAAGCCAGGCGATGAGCCAGTTATAGTTGAGTCCCGTGAGAAACCTAACACATCTTTGCAGACCAGCATCTGTACTTGGCCTTTTGTCATTTACAACATTTTTTATTAACATAAACACACACCAGGAATTTGCATTGTTTTTAAGATAAGAAATTGAACACATTCCTTGCTAGCAAGCCCCCCAGGCCTGGCTTCCAGAGCCCTGGAGATCGCACCCTCCCATTCTGTGCCCCTGTGCAGAGAGGGAGGACTCCAGGGGAAATGTTTGTGTCATCCTGCCATCGCCCAGGTTCTCAACCCTAGTGTCACATGGGGAGTGCAGTATAGACTGATCCTGATCCTCAGGACCTGCTCCACGAATCTGGTGACTTGGTTTGGAGTGGGGCTTAATCAATCCTGATTAATCATCAGGTGATTCTAATGTGCCACCAGGAGTGAGAGTTGCTACCCTGAGGCATCAGCAGCCCCCTTAGCAGGGCTTCGTGGATGCCCAAGGAATAGGAAGAAAGGCCAGCTGCTGCTTGGTGGCAGAAGGGGTCAGGAACCTGCATGGTTTCTTTCTGAGCCGGGAGTGGCAGGTAATGGCAGACATCTATCTGGGACTTAGCTTCTGCTGGGCACTGTACTTAAGCAATTTGTGTAGGATCGCTGTTTTCACTCTGTCTCCCCAAGGAGACAGAAGCCTAGACAGGTGGGCTGACTTCCTCAGGAGCACACAGCTGAATGAGTGATGATGGCAGGATCTGAGCACCGACAGTCTGACCGCAGGGCCCAGACTTCACCCACAACACGTCCCGTGAGACAAGGAGAAACCTGGCAGGCAAGAGGAAGTTGGGGACTCTGGGATGCTGGTTGGAAACTTGGAAAAGACACACAGCACCAGCTTCACAATCTGGGCAGCTGTTGTGGGACACCCAAGGCTGAAGAGGGACCCAGAAATACAAGGAGAGGAAAGGGGAGATCGGGAGGCATCTGGAGACACCATTTTATAGTCCCCCCAAAGTAACTCAGTGTCAGAAGAGTCACTGCCTGGAGTATCTCCATTCCAAGGCATCTGTTGGTCAGAGTACCATCTCCCTCATTTGTACCCCCAAACGTGCTTCTTCTGCATCTTTCATCATCCAAGAAATGAATGTGACTCCCTTCAAATTATATCTGTGTGCCACTGTAATTTTGTAAACCCTTGTGATATTACCGCCTTACCTTTTTAGACCTTTGTGAATTGATCAAAGGGTTAAAAGTATAAAAACTATTCAGCTTTAAAGAAAATGTAGATATTAATGCTATTCTTTAATCTATAATAATGAATGGTTTTAGTCAGAATGCTTTAAATGCAGCTATTGTAAAATCCCTGCCCTTGTATCAGTGGTTAAGTATCATGGCCCATTGAGATAGCTTTAAAAAGTTCAAAGGCTATGCTAGCATATCTTTGTCTCCTCGTCTTTTAACTGTAAAGAAAAAGATGTCCTTGTTATCAAGCCTTAGCATTTCTGTGAAAAATGAAATTGGGTTCAGTTTGTGCATAGATTTTGAGAGAGATTAAAGTGGACATCACACAATTTTTCTCCATAAAAGGCTGCCTTTGATGTGCTTTCTGTCTATTCATACAGAAGCGTCAGCCATTGTTTTTGAGCTGCAAAAGAGCGTCCGCTTGTCACCAGCACATTCTAATACCTTTGTGTTGGAGCCTTGTTCAAGGTGGATCTTATAATTCAGAGATAATGTTACTAGAACCATGCATTGTGACCAGACACCAGCCTGCCTCGGGAAGATAAATGCCAAGGCAAAGCCAAAGCGTTTATCGAAAATGATCAGGAAGCAAAAACTAAAACATTTATTTCTGAATGTCCGATTATAATCTGTGCTCTTGATATTCCATCAGCAATATAACAGAAGGTTATTCTTTGGTGCTTGCTTTGTTCTGGCACTGGGTTCTAATTTTATTTTTGCTTTGGAGATTTGAGTACAAAGGACATCAGTGAAGTGGTCACCTTAAAGGGCCAAGAAGGCCTGAGTGCATGCTCCTTGCTTGAATCAGGCTAAGATGACGGAGGGCCTAGTGGAGGTGCCTCAGAGAACCAGAAGTTGGTGACGTTCTAGCAAAACGTCTACTAGCCAGCCATCCTTAACATGAGCGCCGGGGCCGTGTGTAAAACAGCAATGCGCTGCTTTATGTGCATTTAATCACAACTGGAGAATGGGGGTGTTGCCCTGTTCTACATGACAGGACACAGAGGCCCAGAAAGAGTGCAGAAAGTGGAGAGGTATTCACGCCCAGGCCAGCGCACACCCCCTTAACCACCGTGTTCTCTCACGCCTTCCATCTGACTGCCCTGTCACTAATTGCTACAGATATTCTCACATGGTACTTGGAGTTTGCATATCAACTAAAATTTACACCTTTCTCCCTAAATTTATTTGGGCATTCTTCCTCACCTCTAAATAAGAGGCAGGGCTTTCCCCTGCCGTAAAGAAAAGTGAAATTCGACAGAAATTTTGCTTTGCTTGGCTTACATTTTCTTGATACCTAATATGTACTTTAGGATAATCGAATTTTTTTTTGTTGTTGATGTTTTTGTTAATACTTCCTCTGAATTAAAAAAAAAAAAAAATCCTATTTTAAATTATCTCCCAAACAGCTAAGGCTAAATTCCTGGGACAACATTATCTAAATGATCATTGGAGCTCTCTGTGCCTTTGTTTTCCTTCCATTTCTTCCACCTCATGCTCTTCCAACATATTCAAACTGTGCAGCCGTGTGTCCAAGGCTGCAGGCCTGGGTGTCTAACCATCAGAAACTTAAAGTACCCACCACACAAGAAAGGAGGGCTCCTCCACCGACCCCCTGTCAATCTGGGGGGAGAAAAGCAAAGGGAGAAGAGGGAAGGGAGCTCCCTTCTGCAGCCATCCTGCCCGCCTGCCCTGCAGGGCCTGCAGGGGATGCTCTGATGAGTGGGAGGACACCCCAGCCACCCATCTAATTCAACCACTGTGCATGCACACTTCCATCCAGACTCACCTTGACTCAAGCCTTGGCCACGGTTCCCCGACCTACAGCTCAGTGGCCATTCTCCCTTCCTACCCTTGTTTCCATCTCTTTCATTTTCTGTTATAAAAATGGTGATCATATGAAATGTGTTTTTTTTAAAAAAACATCTTACATAAATCATGCCAATATATTTGGAAAGTCCTCCTGCAAAAGAAAATAGGAATATGAATTCTGAGTTACAACGAGACTTACTCTTCCAGTTTTCAGTTCAGTTCAGCTTTTGTTTGTTTTTTTTTTTTTAATTTGCAAGTGAGCATTAACCCATATTAAAATGAAGGCAAAGCCACACTGTTCCATTCCGAAGAAACATGTGGCCACTAAATGAAAGAAGAGCCAGGATCCGTGTATAAATTATTCAGAAATTTTGTAAATAAACGTGCAAACTTCTCACTGGGGCTATCGCGACTGCATTATTCAGTCCAATAAAGAGAATTTAATTTAATGGATTTTCAGCAACATTGTTCAGTGATCAACAAAAGGCATACTGTCCTTTATGAAGAACTGATTTTCCCGGGGCGTTCTGAAGAAAGTGGGTCCTCGTTAACCCTAGAATGGCTAGCTAATGTAATTGAAGCGTGACCACCTGGCAGTGAGGTTGCCCGTCAGCTGCCAAGGAAGGCCCGGCCGGGAGGACCAGGTGCTCCGCTCGCGCCGTCTGATTGTTACAGTGGAATAAACAGCGTGATTGCACAGTATGGCCGGGGGCGAGAATCCAAGACCGCTGCCAGCCAGAGAGCCTGCTTTCTTCCCTCGTCTTTGACGAGGCAGCCCGAGAGTGCTTCTATTCAGAGCAGGTAACACTGACAAAGCTCTGATGCTGTCTGCTGCAATTAGGAGGGGAAAATAATCAGAGCGGCCTGAGAACGCAGCAGCAGTGGACCTCAAGTACCTGTTCCTGCATCACACGAAGCCTCAGCCTTTTTAATGCAGGCAGCGAAGTTTCAGCATCAATGTGAAGGAAATCCAAGCAAAGGAACCTAAATGCGGAGTGACCTCCGTTGCTTAGAGCACACTGGCTTTATGTCGGCTCGTTTTGAAGCACCACACCAACTTGCCACCAAACGATAAACTTTATTTAGGCCCAAGTTCCGTGGCAACCCAAATTCTGTGGTCCTTTGGTTATAGTTAATAAAATGCTGGGCCAGATCTTTCCTCTTTCTGTCTTCCTTTAGAAAGTGCTACAATCATTGATATTTAGCTAACTGAAATAGTCCTCGCTCTGTGCTGTTGTTTGTTCCAGTAATTTTTTTTTTTAAACACTGCTCCCCATGTGGAGATATAAAAGAAAATTAGCATTATTTGAGTTTAAAAAAATTTAATTAGGAAATAGGCATTACGACCTTTCTAAGGGGTTTTGAATGTGAAATGGTTCATTAAGTTCACGTTAATAGAAAAGTAAAGAGCTCTTCCCTCAAATAGCAAGGAAAAAAAAATCGCTCTCTCTTAAACACATTGATTTATTTCATTTGCTGAGCACAGGAACCATGAAATGTTTCATCCCCAGCAGCACATTAAATATGTGCAGAAGTGAAATTACAGCGGAACACTACCTTGTACTTTGTACCCGTGGTGTGTACGTTTCAATAGGCTGGGAGGAAAAAAAACAAACTGTAGAAAGATCCTTTTATGAAATTAAATTACCTGTTTTGTATCGCTCTGGAGCTGTGCATGTGGCTGTTGATTCAGAGGGGCTGTAACTGTTGCCTGGAGCTTTTCTATTGGTTAATCCCACCCCTACCCCAGGTCGGTACCAACCATTAGAAAACAGAAATGAGAAAAATGTTTCCAGTCGAGTATTTAGTCTGACCAGTGGTAACTAATTGTGAAGACGTACCAGGATTGCTTGGAAGGACAAGTGTTAGGACTGCGGTGTTTCTCAGTATGTTAGCAAATGGCAGTCATGCCACATAGTTATAAAATGGGACAGTGACCTGAACCAAGTTAGGTCATTTCTCCTAGCGTCAGTTTCCATATCTGTGAAAAGGGATGGTAAATACAATGGTCCATGTAAAGCTATTAGTGTAACAGGGTCTGCCCCTTCCTCCTTCCCACACACTGGGTCTTTTCCAGTGGCAAATGATCCAGATCATACCCCTTTTCCCTAAAGGATTTATTGTTCAGTCTCTGTTTTACACAAGTACTCTGCAAGGACAAAGTAAATGTATTTGAATTTAGTTGTTTGGGAAAAAATGTATCTGTGTGATAATATATTCCACCCTAGCTTGGAGGTCCTTTTTGTTTTGCTCAGACTGCAGAGTCTTACTGGCAACCCCTCTTGATGCTGTCTCAGAATTCTAGAGCTAGAAACCTAGATCTGAATCCTGCTCCCAGCTGGACCTCAGAAGTACCCTCTCTCCATGACTGTTTCCACATCTGTAAGATAAGCTGATACTGTCATAGGAAGGTTGGACAGATGTGACAGCATTGAACCATACTGCTCATGGTCCCTAGGGGCTGTCACCCTTACTACTCCCTCTGAGGATTCAACCTTGAGCATATATCCTAGAACTTAACTAAGGGCTGTCCCACCAACAGGATCTCAAACTCCTTTGTGCTGTGGACCTCCTGCCCTTCTCAGAATGTTTATAAATGCAGAAAATAAAAGACATAGGATCACAAAGTAAGTCAGGTATAGTGAAATCCTTTCCAAATCAAGCACATATGTGGTAATATATGCCCACCATTATTCATGTATTAAATACTAGCTCTAGCAGTGAGTATTGTAACTACTGTGATTTGAAGCAGCGTTGAGCAAAATTAGTATTTTGACATTGGCAGCACCATAATGTGATATGAAAATATCTAATTTCTGCTGGTGACAGAGTCACAGGTAGTACCACTATGGTTCATTGTCCATATTCATAATGGAAAGAATTGCTTAATTTCAGTTAGAGGGAAGTGAAAATAAGGATGTAGTTTGTACCATAAAAGTCCAAGGTCTCCTTGAATTCTGATCATCACCTGAAAGAGGCCCCTGGGTCCACCTTCCTTTAGGGATTCACAAGAACCATGGGGGCAGGTTTCTCCTCACCCCGGCCTCATCCCAATGCTCAGAACTGGGATAAAAAGCTAGTCAGTCACTGCCATGTTACTTCAGCCAGCCAGCCAGTCAGCCATGCAAGGAGTGGGTACTGATACCTGTGGGTAGGAGGCCTGGGAAAAAAAAACCCTGACCAAGAAAGATCACAATGCCTGCCCTCCTGCAGCTTCCATTTTAGTGGGAGGAGTCACCCAGCCAACAGGCTGGACCATGAAGATTCAGAGCATCCACTTGGATGTCTCTTCTGCCTCCAGTTTTATGGTGGCAGTGTCCACACGGCCAACTGGTTTTAATCTTTGTGAGCCATCCCTGTGTTTGCCTCCCTGGAGGAAGTAGCCACGTCCTCGGCTGCCATGCTGCTGTTTCTGTGTCTCTGTGCCCTGGGTGGGCACACTTGGCCCCATTACTCACTTACTGTTGTGGTACTTGTGCACAGCTTCTCTGCCAGCCCCCAGTTCCTTCTTCCTTTGTGTTAGGAACTGCATCAGAAGAGGGAATAGGTAAATATCACCTCTGAGCTAGGAAGGATCTGCCCTGTTGTTTGGTGTTGTGCAAATGGTATTTACAGACTGAGGTATCTTCAGAAAACTCATGCAAACCCACCTGTTGAAGGTCTGGAATTGGTTTGGTCAGACAGGGAGGCATTGGGGATTTTAGTAGTCCTGAGCCTCCTTTGTGGGGTGGTTTGAAGGGTTCAGAAAGCACTGCAGGCTGGAGGCCATCTAGCTCCCTGGCGAGCAAGTGGCCTGTGGCCTGAGAAGTAAGGAGAGACATACCCATAAGCGGGGCTGTAGCCCAGGCCAAGTCAGGGAACTTATGCAGCCACATGAAATTTCCACTTTTGTAGGTCAAGAACCAGCCATTTTGCATGATTCAACCTAATACGTAAGTCACTCCATTTTCGGACTCCAACAGCTACAATACAGTATTTCTTGAGTTGTTTACTTAAACAGAATTTGGAACAAGAAATCTCCAAAAACTTTCACTAATCCTGCCACAGACTTCATCTTGATTCTCGTCCATGTGGGTTCGATCCAGAGCAGTCCCTGGAAGGGGAAAGCAACGCAGCCCCTGACCGTGGAGAGCTCTGCAGACCCATCCTAGCATCAGGGCCCCTTGTCCCCTAAGGAAGAGACAGAACCCCCTAATTTCACCACACTGGGATTCTGGCAGCCCCTCAACAGCTCCACCGTCCACCCGTCTCCCTCTTTGCCGAAAATGGTGCCATGCCACACCTCTTCTGCTGCAGAGTTCCGCCCCCGCCCCCTTCCTCGCCAGAAGAGAGCCTGCTCAGCCCTTTACGGCAACGGCCTTTACAGCAAGGTCCCCTCGATTCCCTGCTCTTCTCCCTCATATATAATTTAGTGAGCTTACGTTTGATTAAAGAGTTTATTCTTTACTATCCTTTCCCTGTGGCTCTGCATTATCTGCGTCGGTGTATGTTTTCCTCCCTAAAAGAGGAAGCCATTGAAAGCAGGGCTGTTGTCCATCCCCTTTGTCATCCCTCCCAGCAATGCCTGCTTGGGAATGACATTGCAGGCTTACCCCTGCCTCTCCATCATGGAATTCAGTTCCATTTTCTTGCACATTTCATCTCTCCCCCTCACCACCTCCCATGGCTGTTTCCTTTGTCTGGGGTGGAGTTGACTGCTGGCAGCCTCCAACAGCAATAACAGCTTCTGTATTCAGTGGCATCAGCTCTCAGGTTGCCGGGCCTCTTGCCAAGAAATGGGGCTGCAGTGTCCACTGCTCCCGGGTCTTGGGTGGGCCCTCTTGCACCTCAAGTGTTGAGATGGATTGAATTCTGTAAGTGTAGATGAAGACCAGATTCTACACCAGAGCCATCACTCCATGATGTCTTATCTAATACAGGGCACAGGGTAAGAATAGCATTAAGAGGAACTTGTAGAATTATTCCTTGGGAGTTCACTTGGAATGGCTTTCTCTAAGAAGGAATGTAAATGCAGTACTCCAGCCACATAAGATGACACACTGCTTTAAAACAAGTGCATCCCATCAAGGAGATGGCCTTCCCCTGCCTGGTCTTCACTTCAGAGCATTTAGCCTAAAACATCTCTGTATCCTTATGTCGGGATGTCTGAGACTTGCTCTCAGCAACTTCTGGCTACAACTTGAAACTCAGAACTCAGAGGGGGCTAAAAGCATCTCCACTTGTGTGGACATGCTTTTACTCTTTCCCATCTACTCTGGCTTTGAACTTTCTCATTTAAAAGCCAGAGTAGACTGTCCTAACCCTCAGTGAGAGGAGCTGCTGGCACTTGTTGTGAATCGACACGCAAGGCCACTGTGCAGGGATAAGAGCAGCTTTTGTCTGAGGGAGGCTAACCACATTACTAAAATTTGCCTTCCTTTTTGCTTTCATTTTGCTTATATACACTTCATTCCTGACCGCCTGACTAGCTAAGTGACTAAAGCTTGGTTCTTCAGGAGTTTTTTTGAGACACCAAGTCATGGAGAACACCCCCTCCCCTTCCCCCGCCCAGTACATCACCGTTTTTTTTCTTCTTCCCACCTGCAGGCCATGTCTGACAAGCTACGGTCAGAATAGAGTCCATTTTTTTGCATAAAAACATAAAACTTTTACGTACATTTTTATAGGTGTACTTCTCTTTACTATATGCAATGCACATTATGGAATATTTCATTTCTTATTTGATCTACAGTCTGTTCTGAAAAGTTTCAGAATTCCATCAGCATTGACTGCATTGCATTTCTAAACTATTTTTGCACTTACCTGTTACACTTCGAAACAGACGTTCCAGTCCTGTTTCTTTGTGAACGTTGTCTTTGTTATCAAGGAGACATCCAGACTGCGTAACTCCTTAGATGACTTCGTCTCTGTAGTCCTTTGGGTGCATAAGTCCAACTAGGTTTAAGTGAGAACACATTAATTATGAAATTAATTGGTAAGAGCTTGCTTTAAGTGGGCCGAGTGGGTTTGTTCATGAATATTTACAGTTGCCAGACCTCATCTAAGAAGTATTTCAACCGTTGTAAGATAAGTCAGACCATTGGTGGTACATCTTGTATAGAAATATATTGTGTGTTAAAATTGAATTTCTATTTATTACTTACATCATAGGACTTGTTCCTGATTTCTCAGACTAACAGCCTCTAGAGGTGGTATCCCATGCACAGCCCCAGCTTCTCCCAACCCCCAGCCCTCCTGGCTGAGTTTAGGTGTCTCTCCTAATTCCTTCCACCTCTTTCAAATTATTCTGTGGGAAGAATGCAGGCTCACTGTCCCTTGCTCGCTCTCTCTCTCTTTCTCTCTCTCTCTCCCTCCCTCTCCTCCATCTGGCTCAGGGCAAATTATTAGTTTGAGCTATGAAGTTGCCAATGTTGGCCTAATCTTTAACTTCTCAAAGCCTCACTTTCTTCAGCTTTAAAGTGAAAATAGGCAATACCTTCTTCATAGGATTTCCTGAGAATTTTCCAAATAATCTTGACACACGATTGGCACAGAACAAGATTAATAATTATGTTCGTGAATGGACAAATGGATGGACAGGAATGTTTGTCTTCCTGGCATAAAGGGAAAACAGCCAAATGTATTGTCACTAAGAGTGGATGGTGTTTTCTTAAAATACAGGCTCTTTAGCATGAGCAGAATCCACTTAGGAGATGCTGGGGGCACAGCAACAGGCCAGATGTGGGTCTCCAGACAGCTGGGGTGGAGGTTCTGGCCATGCCCTGCCAGAGAGGCCCTGGCAGAGAGCAGCTGCTTTTCATAGGGCAACTCCGGGATGGGCAATTTGAGGAATTCGTGCATTTAACAATGATAATGATCCTCCCTGGCAGAAACAGGAGGCCAGCTAACAACAACAACAACAAAAGACAAAACAAAACACCCAGGGACAAGGCTATTTGGAGAGAGAACAGAGTTTGTTCTTTCAAAATAAGCCATTCTAAGTAAATAAAGAATTCTTTGCTTTCCCATGTACATGTAATGTGATGGAGTCTATTTTTCACAATGGTGAATTAGTGT
Source organism: Panthera uncia (assembly GCF_023721935.1). NCBI lineage: Eukaryota > Metazoa > Chordata > Mammalia > Carnivora > Felidae > Panthera > Panthera uncia. The sequence goes on along the minus strand of NW_026057578.1, from coordinate 44,495,304 downwards.
ATTTAGTCTCTCCATAATCATTAATGTTACATAACTGTTTTCTAAGGAAATGCAATGACCTTTATTTTTAATTCTCTCCTAGTCAAGGGAATTTTACACTTAGTATTACTAAGTGATAAAAAGTCCAAGTATGTGCCTTTAATTTGTCCTTCAAAAAGTTCAAAGGGAAAAGCTCTTTCAGTGGCTTCTTGCTCACCTTTAATAAGATTAGCACTGTCACAAAGCTTGGGGGAACCACCACTTGGTAACTTTTGACCTTCCTCCAGTTTTTGTCCCCTGGCATCTCCTGGCTTATGACACCAGGCAGCTAATTATAATCACCCAACGAGAGCCCTGCCACTCATTCATGGATAGATTCAGTGAGACAATCACATTCTCGGACCATCCCTGTAGAAAATGACCCAGGCATCTTATTGTCTAGTAGTCAGATCATCAAGGGGAAAAAGTGGTTTCCTCTCATGGTGACTTCTGACAGTGACAAGTGATTCTGACCCTCATGTAACAATGTTTCCTTTTTTCCAGCCCTGAGAGTTTTTCTCATCCAGTGCTTTTTCCAAAAGATACATGATTTCAGTGACTTAAATATAACTTGTTATTAGTTACAAGGTAGCCCATTTATATCTCTTACTAAATCTGTACAAGCAACATTAGTAGATATCCTTCATTAAAGGTATTCTCCACTTGAACTGCACGTGGAGGGAAGACCCAGGACACAGTCCTATTCCAGAAACTACTGCCATACCCAGAGAAGAGCACGTGTTCTGTGTATGTGGCATTATGACGTGGGGGCACACTCATTTTGAGAATCTCAGAAATGAAGATGCTTAAAATTGTTTTGCATATTTCCTGTCCCCCCTCTTAAGAAGACTTTTAGAGTAATCGTTGCCAGTTTGCAAATATTCTTGCAAATTCACTAAAACACTTAAAAATTATAAAATGTGGTGCATGATGGTTAGTTTTCCCTGTGCCATCCCTTAGGCCTGACTGCTTCTGAATGTCCTCTGCCTGTCTGGCTTCCTTGCCCCGTGCCCTGCTCTTTTTCTCACCCAGAGGCAGCCCTAGGGCTGTGTCAGGGGCTTTCTGTGCAGACCCCTGTACTGTGTCACCCCACTTTCCCCTCAACCTGTGTGCTGGCTGCCAGATCCACCTCCCTACATCGTCACTCAGGCTTTCCTCTTTGGGGGCCACCACACCTCCTACCAGTCACTTCTAGACTTCCCTCAGTTTTATTTCCAAGGAGCCCTGTGTTCTGTATTTCTATAATACAGTCTTCTTGGGAACTGCCCCAGCCCAGCCTGCCCCCCACCTCCTCCTCCCTCATTCTTTCCCTGCATATACAGACTCCACCCAAGTCTCAGAGCCTTGCTGTAGGGAGGATCCACCCCACAAAGCATCCCAATTACCCACCAGGGGCACAGCTGGCTCCCTGCCCGCAACACCTGGATTTATATGCACCACCTAGAACCCTGGGAAGTGTGTCCTGCATGTCAGTCATGCTGCACCTGTGGCAAGCTGGGAAAAGACAGGGACCGTGCATTAGATGTCTTTTATTGTCTCCATACACTCAAAAAGTAATTATCCCTGATTGAAAGGTAGACTTTCTTTAAAACATTCTCTCATTTGCACACCGTCCTTGACCCCGAGGGTCCAAGTCAAATACATACTGGGACAGGGGATCCCTAGTGACATGCATACATGATGTCCCATGAAAGCAAGGGGACCCCATCTCTACTATCAGCATGTGGGCGTGGGGAAGTCTGGAAAGTAAAAGCAATGGAGAAATACAAAGGGAATTTGTAAAGTGACATTTCTAAATAGTCATGGGGATTGAGCAAGAACAGTCAGAAACATAAGGTCACAAGGAAATCACCCACATACTTGATGAGAGTCAGAATCCACTGTAGGTGGCACTCAAGTTTCCATAATTTAAAATGACTGCTATCCTAGTTTCTGGTCCTCCTATTTCAGTGTCTAGATGAGAAGAACATTTCCCTTGAAATGGTTCCTACTGTTGGAGGAAGCAATTTCAGGCCAAGGGACAAGGAGATGCCTTAGCCGTAATCAAGGCACATGGCTCTGGGCCAGATGTCTGACCACCACACCTGTCCCCGGGGTTCAGCACCCATATGGCGTCATTCCCCTCACTGCAACATGGCCCTGCAGGGCAGCCCTTAACCCCCTTTCCCAGATGAGGACCTGGGGTTCTGCGAGGCATGCTTCTTGCCTAGGGCCATGTGGCCCCAAACACAGGGTTGGCTTAGACCACGCTGTCCCTCACAACACATAGAGTATCATACTTGTGTCTCTTGTCCCTCTTTTGCTCAGAGTCATGGCAAAGACAATTTTACCCTCTTCAGTGGTTTTTAATGACACTGAATAGCATGTAATTAAAAAATAAGGATTTGTCAGAAGCTTTATTACCCTTAAAAGATAACAGCTGAAGAATAACAATCCATTCTTATTGCCTCTCAGTGTTTTGATTGTGGAGCAAAAGCCAAATGGATCTTACATGAAAAGCTGCGTTATTTGCCAGTGTTGAAGCATATTGCAACTTCAAAATACCTATCTGTTGACAATAAATGCTCTCATTGAAAATGTTCATTCAAAATAACTAATTAATAAAACTTTAGAATTACATACTGATTATTTTATAGATGTGACTAGAAATAAGCTTAGTAAGGTCAATTTCGCCTAAATGGGCTCATTTAAACTTCCCAATCCCTGATATATAAATGAAAGAATTGGATTAATATAGTTTGTTATTCTACATTCTGGTTTCTAATGTCAATCATATAGATAATAATCCGGCTTAGTAGTCACCATTTATGCCAGCTTAGCTATAAAAATTACCAATTTATTCTGTGCTACTCAATAGCTACTCAATAGGTTCTGGAGGGAGAGAGGAGGATGTAATTTGTCTATTTTCACCGTCCTTGTCAGCAAATAACAGTATTTGGGAATTAGCATGACTATTGCAAACTCTTAACTAAAATAATATTCAAATTAAACTGAGGCAGCATAAGACAGTAGAAGGGCCAGCACTGGAAACAAATTGCCCTGGGCTTGAGTTCAAACCCTGCTCAACACTAGCTGGGTGGCCTCAGGAAGAATCATTTCCGTTCCGTTTCTGCTTCAGCATCTATGGTTTGAGATTTCCAAGAGCATCCTGTGGGTTTATGGCTACTAAAGGGAGAGCAGCAGTGTGCCAACACTGAGTAAGTTGTTCTTATTTATTTCGTAAGGATTGTCTTTTACTCTAAGTGAGGTACTGCCCCAGTAGAACTCAGGCTGATTATAATGTAAACTCAGAACCATAATGTGTTTTAGAACCCCCCCCCCCAAATACTATAACACTTACTGTGGTGGTTGAGTATTTTATGTTATAGAAGCCAAGACCCAAAAGAGGATTGAGGAGCAAGAAAATACTTTTTCTATTTTTACATTTGAAGGAAAAATAATGGATCTGTCATAGGAAGCATTAATTAAATATCAGCTGGATGGATGAATGGATGGATGGATGGAAGGATGGATGGGTGGAAGGAAGGAAGAGAGGGAGGGAGGGAGGGAGGAAGGAAGGAAGGAAGGAAGGAAGGAAGGAAGGAAGGAAGGATGGATGAGTGGCAGGCTAAAGAATTGGGAAAAGAGGAACCTGGGCCCTCTGGTATGGATAGGCTACCTCATAGGGCTCATACTGCCCTCCTGATCTGGGGACCTGCAATACAGTTCTGCTTCACATTTGAATTGTGAAGAACATTTCCAATTCTCTTTAAATAAAATACAAAGTCACTCCAAAGAACATTTTCCTCATCTGGGCCATGTCTCATGCCATTAATGTAAAACTGCTGATTTAATGGAGCTGTTTTTGATCTATTAAGAAAAGACACACCTAATTTAATTTGGCTATTTTTCCAAGAATAAGTGTCTTAATTTGCAGAAGGATTTGATTATAATTTTAAGTAATACTGCAGTTGTACTTTTAGTCATGAAGATGATATTGAGTACCTTTATGGGGCTCAAATGTGGAAAGTCCCAGAGAATTGTATGAGTTGGGAATTTTATCTTTAACAACATTCAGGGCCATTTCTGTTTGTAATGTGACAAATATATTTTAGAATGAACAGGATCTCTGATAGGGAATTTTGCATTAAAAAAAAAAAAAGAAAGAAAGAAAAGCAGGCAGTTTTCCCTTCAAGTGTGAAGTGGAATAATCCCAGAATATAAAAACATGTAAAACTGAGATACAGACACCCATCACTTTTATCTGTACGTTTTCTTTTTAGAACATGTGTTATCACGAGAGAATTTCTGATACTGATCTTTGTTCCCACTGGGTCAGCTTTGTTTCTTCATTTCCTTCTGAATTACTCTGAAAAATGGAAAATTTCTAGATACTCAAATGTACCAACTGAAATATATTATAGATATTGAATGTGTTATCCAAGTGTTAGACTCAAATGGGATTGAATTTCCATTCTGCACCTGATGACATATATTCTCCAATTATGAGAGAAAACAAACAAACAAAAATTTCCTTCTTCCCTCTGTCAGTCTACCCTGAGCCAGATTTAGCCATATCTCATGGAGAAAATTGCTTTCCTATAACTGACAACCTGTAGGGTCATTGGTGTGACCCTGTCTGTTGTCAGGTTGAAAGCCATGGGAGATACCACAGCAGGTGAATGGGAACAACACCAGCAGTATGAGGGACACACATGGTCACCCCACAGTGGCCCCTGCCAGATACAGGGTGCCAGGCCCTGGGAGGATGGGGATGCCAGCATATGGGTGAGCCTGCCAGGGTTGGGAGGTAGTTTTAATGAAGGAATGAGTGACAAATAGAGGCATCTGCATTGCCAAGTGCAAGGACGGCCCAACCTGGGGTACCCTTGCTGCAGAAGTCTTACCCTGCAGACAGGGGAATTGCACCGGTGGGATTTAGTAAAAAAAAAAAAAAAAAGTCACCCTGCCCCTGCCCTAACCCACAGGAATTTCTCTCACTGACGTGTTATGGCTAGAAATACTTACTTGAGATCCAAGCATTGCAGTTTATCAAATTGGCAGGAGGAAAAATCTCTTGAGACAGAGTGAATTTTCTTTCTCCTGAAGTTGTTGGATAATAGCGTCTGAATTGGGGGTGCCTGGGTGGCTCAGTCGGTTGAGCGTCCGACTTCAGCTCAGGTCATGATCTCACAGTCTGTGAGTTCGAGCCCCGCGTCAGGCTCTGTGCTGACAGCTCAGAGCCTGCAGCCTGCTTCAGATTCTGTGTCTCCCTCTCTCTCTGCCCCTCCCCTGCTCATGCTCTGTCTCTCTCTGTCTCAAAAATAAATAAAAACATTAAAAAAAAAGATAAAAAAAAAACAACAGTGTCTGAATTGTAGGGGGTCTTCCCTTTCTTCCTTCAGGAATGGAAGGTCTTCCATTTCTTCCTTCAGGTTTCCATACAAGCACCAGTGAGGGCACAGAGCTGTGCCTTCTATTAGTTGTGGCCACACTAGGCTTTTCTCTTGGAGGGGGGGACCACAGCTGAGAGTGGAGGCTCCAAAGTCAGGCTGCTGGGGTGTCTGTTCGGGACCCTGGCATCTACCATGCGAGGGGCCTGGAGCAGAGTACCTCTGTGCTCTGCACTTCGGCTTCCTTCCCTAATGAGAAGAGCAATAGAACAAATCATAGTTGCCAGGATGAGATACGATACAGCCCATAACACACCTAGCATGGTGCTTGGCCCGTGGAAATCCCACGGCCATTTTAGTTGGTATCACTATCTCAGTATAACCTGTGGTTGATGCCACTTTGGTGGAGGTGCCCCTGGCCTGGGGTAGCTTCCACTCAGGATGCAGTTTGATTCACGTGCCACAGACAGACGCCTCACCCAGAGGGCTGTCAGGATGGGGCTGTTGTAATAGGGCATGCTGCACACTGTGTCTCCGAGAGTATGCAGCCACTGTGCCTGACCCCCACACTGGACTTTTCCTGAGACTTCTGCCGGGTTCCTCATAGGGAGTTTCCCTTCTTCCCCAGTAAGCAGGAGTATGCCTCTCACACACACGACAACCACCTTGCAGGGTCCTCGGCCCAGTGGAAACAGGTTGTTTCTCCTACCACTTTCATCTACACCAGTGCAGCCACCTCTCCTAGTCCACACTAGCAGCTAGATCTTCATCCAGGCAAACAGTTTTTAACAGAAATGAAATGAGAGTAATTCCATCAGCCCCTGGGAATTTCTGTGACCAATCTTGAAAGCAAAACATAAAAATTTCCCACTACATTATTTAACTTGTATATACATTCTAATCATTGCTTGTTTACCTGACTGTGACCCAATTGCTGGGACAGATGTAAAAGGACTAAAAGGTGCTTTTTGCCTTCCAGCTGCTCAGAACCCCTTCCCCAGTCACGACGTTAATGAAACTAGTGTTGTTTGTGTTCCTTTGACCACTTGGGGTTCGCTCAGGTGGGTCTGGCCAAGCCTACTGTTGGAGCTGCACCCACACATGTCCCCACCTGGTGCCACCTAGCGTGATGGCTCAACTCTCACATCTACTTTGTGTAGCTTCTGCCTAAGTGAACCATTTACATCACACGCTGTCTTTAATTGCCACAAACCAGTCACTTTAATATTAAGTGGCAAACATAGTTTTGCTACTTCTGATCACGGAGGAGCTTTGTATTATTAGAATTCCCCCAAATTTCCAGCTAGGTTTTGATAATTGTGACAGTATTTCTTTTTTCTAACTGATAAGTCTGTGGGTGGATTGGGTTTCAAGTGCTGGTCAGCAGCAATAGTTATCCCTCAGGTGTGCTGTGATGCCCTATTTTACCCAGTAAAGCAGAGTCTACACAGGCCAGGGGAGGCCACTTGGCACCCTTAACACGAGCTGCTTTTTGGTTTCTAGGTTGCTTGCCTTTGGTAACCCCCTAACTTTTCTTGGAGTTTCTCCTTGTCATCTGATCATTAGTACTAAGATGAGTATCTTCCTGGAAAATAAGATGCCATTAAGCCATTGTAATGATTTTACAGAAATATAGAAATGCTCCTTGTTTCAGATATATTTGTGTTTGTTTTTAAATGCTTAAAAGAGGGAAAAAAAACAAACATAGCTCAAACTTGTAAACATCCTCAAAAGGAGTATTGAAAAATCAAGAAAATCTGTAGAGAGCTTGGTGCAAATACTTTGGGCCAGAAAAGGTACTTCTGCCATGCCCAAGCCCTGTCCTACTTCATCTGGTCCCAGTGGGTTGTTGATGGGCATACAGAGAGCATATTTCAGGAGAACGGTAACCAGAATATCTGCCATAGAAGATTATTTTTATCCTTGTTGATTTGGTTCTCTTATTATCATATATCATCATGAATCTGTTTTATTTTTAGAATCAACCTAGATATAAACTAATCTGTAGGTCACATGGAACGCGCCTTTGCCTCCAAAGCGAGAATGGTTGAAGCATAAATATTGGATGATTCAGTTCAAATTACATTCACTAAATAATACCTGTAATGTATTCATAATAACTTTCCTCTTTCGGTTGGCGGTGATAAAGTTAGAGCTTAAAACTCCATGTTTACCGCTATCTTAATCGTCTGCCCTTTTTGTACCTTGCCACACAGAGGACTCCAGACATTTAGAGATGGTTCTGCATTTGTAATTGTTTTACATTTAGCTGTGAGTTTTACATGGATGTTGAATGCCAGCAGAATGTCAGCGGTAGCCATTTTCTCTAGCCGAGGCTGAGAGTACATTTTTTTTAGCCCCTCACCTGCCATATGTTTAGAGTGAATGAAAATCTGTGAAAGAGAAACAGTTCAAGCAACATTGACTCCCTTCCTCCCAGAAACCAAGTTATTGGCATAAGCACGGCAGACCCCTCGGGCTCTCTGTTGTTTACACTGATCCGTCACTTCTTGGGTCATGTTCATCAGTGAAGCAGCCTGTGGAATCCCTGCTCGCTCACTTGACGGCACGTTCTTTAGACGTTAAACAGGCTGAGTGATGGGTTTTCTCATCGCTGATGTTTTACTGTCATGGGCTTCTTTCTTTCGTGGTGACTTACAGAAGGTGAGGTGTACCCGTGGCACCAGAGATGGAAGTAGGAAATGCGGTCATTAGGGGTGTGCTCCTCAACAAATCAGTCCCCTAAGAAGAACTGATCTGAACAGAGATCAAATCCATTGCACCCTTGGAGTGTCCCAAGATCCTAAGAGGGAGACCCATTTGTTCCCTGTGCCAGAAGGACAAGGGAGTATGGGAGAAGATCTCCAAAAGTCTGTAATCTAATAGCCTGAAGCAAACCTATTTCTATCACATTTCCACTTAGTGTTATCATTTCCTTGGAATTATTCTTAAACCTGGTCATATGGCTGTTTTCTTCTTTCTTAGCAGAAGTGGACTGCTTTCCTTTCAAGGAGTGTATCATTAGTGTTTGAAACCTAATCTAATATCTTATACTTCCATGTGTTTAATTTCCTTTTCCCGAAAATCCGTTTTATTTGGTTACATTGTTCAGTAAAGTCATCCTCTTTATCCGTTACTAGGCTGTGACATTTACTTTGAATGATTCATTTATTTGGGATCTTAAACCGTCCTAGAATTTAAATTTGCATTATATTGAAAGACAAACAGAATCTCTGTAAAAAATGATGTATGGCTTTAGGCTGTATCTGGCATCTGTTCCTATCTTGATGATTATGGAATTTCATCCATTTATTTAGGATTATTGAGTGCCAACCCAGCCCACCTATGGATTTTCCTCTGGGTGGCAGATACCAGGGAAGATGTGAAGGATATAGAAGTCCATCGGAGCAGAGTTTCCTCCTTCCAGAAATGCCCCTCCCAAGGTTCTGCGATGTGGCTCAGAACCTTCTTCATCCCTCCCCAGTCCCTCCTCCATCTTCCTTTCCTGCGAATGTACTTCTGCCCCTGCTGCAGAAGTGGGAAGGTAGGAGTTCCCAGCGGTGCATGCTCTCCTTTTCTCCTCTATGGCAGTCTCCAGACCCATGACTCATTGCTCCCTGTCTGCAGCCCAGGCCTCTCTGCCAGGACACATTTGTCATCTCCCCAGTATTTCTCCCCTGACATCCCTTCGGACCCTTCAGACTCGACAGTTCCCCTTGTCACTTGAGCCTTGAACCCCTAAGTTTTGTCCTGCCTTTTCCCTCTCTCACCAAGAGTGAGCAGCCCTACAGCCTGAAGCCTCCTCTCCCTTCCCTCCAACCCTGCTTTCTTGAGGCCCATCTCACATCTTTCTCCCTGACTAGCTCCTCTTCCTCTAGTCTCTCTCCCTTCTAGGCCCTTCCAACATGTGCCCTCCCCTGCCATTATCTCTCAAGTACTGGCCATATCTTGCTGTTCATCTACTTAAAAGCCTCCCGTGATCCCCAGATGCTAGAGACTATTGTTGCCCCTCCTGCCGTGACAGACCCTTGGCAGGCTGACCTACACCACTCTCTGTCCATGGGTACTTACGTAGTCTGTGGATCCATTCAGTCCACAGGGTAGTTACCACCTTGCAGGTTGGGTGTCTGTCCTCCCAGATAAGTTGTGAATGCTGTAATCTTTCTCACCTTGCTCCCTCCAGCTCCTAGAACAGTCCCTGGCACACGGTCTGCTCCTCTGCAGGCATCTTCCATGAATAAATGATCCAGCAACAGTGCCCGGAGGGCTCTGTTCTCTGCCAGGCCACCTCTCCATCTGTTCCAGAGTGTGCTCAGTGAGGACCTTTGCATTAGAAGACCCTCCCCACAGTGCATAGGGTGTACCACGCATACCATAGGCATTTGTGGGGACAGTTTTTCATTGAGATATAATTCACATACCATAAAACTCCCCCTTTTAAATTGTGTACTACAATGGGTTTTACTATATTCACCAGATTGTGCAATCATTAGCATCATCCAATTCCAGAATGTTTTCATCATCCCCAAAAGAAACCCTGTATCCACTCTGCCCGCAGTCACTGGCAAGCTCTAATTTCTTTTCTGACTCTGGATTTTCTTTTTCTGGACATTTCTATAAATGGAGTCACACAATATGAGGCCTTTTGTATCTACCTTCTCCCACTTAGCAGTGTTTTCAAGGGTCGTCTGTGTTGTAGCTGTTTCAATATTTCATTCCTTTTTATGGCTGAATAATATTCCACTGTATGGAGAGACTACATTTGGTTTATCCATTCTTCAGTTTATGGACATTCGGATTGTTTTCAGTTTTTGCCTATTACAGAGAATGCTGCTGTGAACACTTGTGGACAGGCTTTTGTGTGAACGTGCATTTTTAGTTCTCGTGGGTGTAGACCTCAGATTTCCTGGGTCACGTGTTTGACTCCTGAGAGGCTGATGGCCACACTGTTTTCCACAGCAGCCGTGCCATTCCACATCCCACCAGCAGAGTGCGACAATTCCAGGTTCTCAACACCCTCGCCAACACTGTCATCCTTGTCCCTTTGGATGATAACCATCTTAGTAGGGTTAAAGCAGTACCTCAGTGGTTTTTATTTCCATTTCCCTAGTGGCTAATGATGTTGAGCATTTTTTATATGTTTGTTGGCCATGCATTTGTCTTTTTTGAAGAAATGTCTATTCAAATCATTTGACCATTTTTTTAATTGAATTGTCATGTTATTATTGAATTACAAGAGTTTACATATTCTAGGTATGAGACCCTTATTAGGTAACTGATTTGCAAATATTTTCCCTCATTCTGTGGGTTGTCTCTTCACTTTTTTTTTTCCAGTCTCTTCACTTTGTTGATACATTTTCATATTTTTTGTCTTTGGTTGCTTGTGCTTTTGCTGTCATATCCGAGACCAGTGAGCATTTTAAAGCTTTATCCTTTGACTGCTGTTTGCCTAAGAAATGAAAATGTGTTATCACCATCCTCTGCATCCTCTCCTCCTAAAGCTTCTGGTGGTGGGACTGATGGAAGAAATCATCTCATTAATTTCCTCGTCTCATAAATTATTCTTAGCTGTCCCTTCTCTGAGCTCAGACTCTTTGCAACTGTTGATGCATCTTTTTACTAGGTTTAAAGTATATCTATAGATATATTTAAAACATTTGATTCAGGGTAACATCCCTCAATCCACAGCTGTCTTAAATAGTCTCCTTTTCACCAGATTTCTGTGAGCACATTATCTGTTCTTGTGTGAGGAATGTGCCCGCCATCTTGTCCATAACACTTTGTTCTCTGCTTCATCCTGGAGGGCTGCTTCCACCTCTGCCTGTGCTCCATTTCCTCTTCCCTCCAAGTCAGGCACATCATCCAACCAGACCCCTTCTCTTCAAGACCATTCTCAGAAGTTATGGTCATTTCAAATCTGCAGGTAGCCATCGTACCATTTCCACTTGCTCAACATATATATATCCTGGAAATAGGCAGAGAACAAGTACTGTACAAGCCCAGGGATTAATCATATAGATGCATGCCAGCATTGACCTCTTCAAAACGTGAGGGCGTGCTGGACTTTCCTTAGTGGTGGCAGATCTTCTCAGGGTGATCTAGAAACCTAAGTGAGGCCACACTGCTCCCTTGCCTCAAACCATTCAGACCTCCTGTCACCCAGACCCAGCCAGTCTTTCAAATGTACCTCCTGCCCCCTCTTGCCACCCTGGGGTGGGTACCAATCTCCTTTCACGTCCTGAAACTCCTTGGGGCTCCTTCCAACTCATGCCTCTCTGCACGTGTAATGCTCTCACAGCTGCTCGCCCCCACCCCCTCTTGATTAGCCCCTTTCTGGCCACCGCTTCAGAGGCTTCCCTGCCCTTTCTGTCCTCACTCTCTACCTGGCACTGACGTAAGGACAGCTCCCCTTACTCTGTGCACCTGTCTCTGCTGGAATGTGGGCCTGCTGAGGGTAGGGGCAGCCCCTGTCCTGTTTCCCAGTTGTGTGCCCATCACCAAGCACTGGTGGGCACTCAGCACATATTTCTTGCACGGATAAGCATTTGAGTGAATGTGGACTTGCTTTCTGAAAATGGCAGAGTCCCTTGAAATCAAGTGTACTGAGCAGAGTAGGATGCTGAATAGAAATCATGCACACAGGCCTGTGTATATATGTAGTGTGTTCACCATTCTCTAGTTCAGCCCATTTTGTCATTCTTAGTGTGAGGTAATTCTAGCAAAAGTATCTTTGTAGGAAGACATATTTTCTCCTGGAGCAATATTCCCCCACCCCATGGATGGCATTTGTATCCACAGCTTTTCACACCTTTCTGGAAATTTTGAGCTCTCATATTTTGGTCTGTTTCTGGAACTAAGGCCTTAAAAATAGCACTGCCTCTTTTCTGCTTTTTCTGTGTCTGAATCAGATGGACCTATCATTGTTATCTCTAACTGTATTTTTTATATCTGCCTTTGGTTTTGTTTTTAATGTTTATTTATTTTTAAGAGAGAGAGAGAAAGAGAGAGAGAGAGAGAGAATGCAAGCGGGGAGGGGCAGAGACAGAGAGAGAAAGAGGGACACACAGAATCTGAAGCAGCTCTAGGCTCTCAGCTGTCAGCACAGAGCCTGATGCAAGGCTTGAATTCATGAACCATGAAATCATGACCTGAGCTTATGTCAGACACTTAAGCAACTGAGCCACCCAGGTGCCCCACTGCCATTGGTTTAAAGAAGCTCATTCTGTCCTTACAATAGGTGAGAAAAGATCCCTTTGATTAGTACTATATTCCATTCTCACCAGATTGCCTATTTATATTATGAGATATTTTACACATACTAGAAAATGGCTAACATTTACATAAGTTCTAAAGAATAATAAAACATGCCTCTTTACTGGTCCCCCATGTGTACTGACCAATATATTTGACCTTTCCCTATGCAGCCTCTTCCCCCACCCCAGATATAATCTGGGTGATAGTTTCACTGCATATGTGTGTATTCCTAAAGCAGTATGTTTTACTTTGCCTGTTTTTTAAATTTATGTAGAGGGTCACCTGGGTGGCTCAGTTGGTTAAGCTTCTGACTCTTGATCTCAGCTCAGGTCATGATCTCACAGTTTGTGAGTTTGAGCCCTACGTCGGGCTCTGTGCTGGTGGCACAGGACCTGCTTGGGATTCTGTCTCTCCTTCTCTCTGCCCCCCCCCACTTCTGTTTTCATTCTCTCTCTCTCAAAATAAATAAATAAACTTTAAAAAAAATAAATAAAAATATGGCATGAGAACAGACACTCAGATCATTGGAACAGAATAGAGAACCCAGAAATGGACCCACAAATGTATGGCTAACTAATCTTTGACAAAGCAGGAAAGAATATCCAATGGAATAAAGGCAGTCTCTTCAGCAAGTGGTGCTGGGAAAACTGGACAGCAACATGCAGAAGAATGAACCTGGACCACTTTCTTATATCATACACAAAAATAAACTCGAAATGGATGAAAGACATCAATGGAAGACAGGAAGCCATCAAAATCCTTGAGGAGAAAGCAGGCAAAAATCTCTTTGATCTTGGCCGCAGCAACTTCTTACTCAACACATCTCCAAAGGCAAGGGAAACAACTGCAAAAATGAACTACTGGGACCTCATCAAAATAAAAAGCTTCTGCACAGCAAAGGAAACAATCAGCAAAACTAAAAGGCAACCGATGGAATGGGAGAAGATATTCACAAATGACATATCAGATAAAGGGTTAGTATCAAAATCTATAAAGAACTTCTCAAACTCAACACCCAAAAAACAAATAATCCAGAGAAGAAATGGGCAAAAGACATGAATAGACATTTCTCCAAAGAAGACATTCACATGACCAACTGACACATGAGAAAATGGTCAACATCACTCATCATCAGGGAAATACAAATCAAAACCACAATGAAATACCACCTCACACCTGTCAGAATGGCTAACATTAACAACTCGGGCAACAACAGATGTTGGTGAGGATGTGGAGAAAGAGGATCTCCTTTGCATTGTTGGTGGGAATGCAAGCTGGCACAACCACTCTGGAAAACAGTATGGAGGTTCCTCAAAAAACTAAAAATAGAACTACCCTATGACCCAGCGATTGCACTACTAGGCATTTATCCAAAGGATACAGGTATGCTGTTTCGAAGGGACACATGCACCCCCATGTTTACAGCAACACTATCAACAATAGCCAAGGTATGGAAAGAGCCCAAATGTCCATCAATAGATTAATGGATAAAGAAGATGTGATATGTGTGTGTGTGTGTGTGTGTGTGTATGTATACATACATATATGTATATGTATATTATATGTATTATATGTATATGTATATGTATATTATACATATATGTATATGTATATTACTCAGCAATCAAAAAGAATGAAATCTTGTGATTTGCAACTACGTGGATGGAACTGGAGGGTATTATGCTAAGTGAAATTAGTCAGAGAAAGACAAATATCATATGACTTCACTCATATGAGGACTTTAAGAGACAAAACAGATGAACATAAGGGAAGGGAAACAAAAACAATATAAAAACAGGGAGGGGGACAAAACAAAAGAGACTTATAAATATGGAGAACGAACTGAGAGTTGCTGGACGGGTTGTGGGAGGGAGGATGGGCTAAATGGGTAAGGTGCATTAAGGAATCTACTGAAATCATTATTGCACTATATGCTAACTAATTTGGATGTAAATTTAAAAAAAATAAAAAATTAAACAAGTTAAAATAAAAAAATAAAATTAAAAATAAATAAATAAATAAATATAAATGTATGTAGATAGAATTGCACTGTACATGTTCTTCAGTGAGTTACTTTTCCATTAACATTGTTTTTTAAGTTTCATCCATACTAATCCACACACCTGTGGTTTATTTTCACTGCTGTATAATATTCTACTATGTGACTACATCTATCAGTAGAACTTAAAAATAGTTTCTCTCTCTTTTTTGACTTTGCCACTGTCTATAGAATATTATAAACATTGTTACATGTGGGATTGCTGGCCCACAAGTCTGCACATCTGCTGTTTCTTGGATAATGTGAAATTGCCTTCCTGAGAAGTTAAGCCAATTATCTCCTACCAGTAGGCTCTGAGAATTCCTCTGCCTATCCTCTCTGACATTTGGCATTATTAGATTTTTTTGTTTTGCCAGTCTGGTATATATAAAATGGTATCTCATTGTGGCTGTAATAATCCCTGATTATTAGTGATGTTAAGCACCTTAATATCCATTCGTAGTTTATGTTCTGGAAATGCTTGTGTATTTTGCCCATTTTAACTTTTTTTTAAATTTTCTTAATGCTTATTTATTTTTGAGAGAGACAGAAACAGAATGAGAGTGGGTTCGGGGCAGAGAGAGAGGGAGACACAGAATCCAAAACAGCCTCCAGGCTCTGAGCTGTCAGCACAGAGCCCGACGCAGGGCTAGAACTCACAAATTGCAAGATCATAACCTGAGCTAAGTCATATTCTTAACCGACTGAGACACCCAGGTGTCCATTTTTTCTAATAGATTTGATTAGATTTGATTCTTTTACTGATTTCTGGGAGTTCTTTACATGTTCTGGACATTTACCCTTTGTCAGTTGTGTGTGTTGTAGATGACTTCTCCCACTTTGTACCTTGTCACTTTTTATGGTATTGTGGTAAGTAGTAGTTTTTAATTTGAATACGCCCAGATGTACTAGGCTTCCCCCTTATGGTTCATGTTTTTGTTTCTTATTTAATGAATCACTCCAAATCCCAAGGTCATAAAGAATTTGCCCTATACTTTTCTTCTGGAAGTTTTGTATCACTTATTTTTTTTATCTATGCAGATTTTTACTTCAAACTGAAAACTCCCTAATCTCTCCTTATAAGCTGCCTTTGCTTGAAATATATCTAGCAGTGTCATAACCCAGAGCAATGGGCACAAATCCTAGGCATTCAATAAATATTGCATAAAGCACCTATAAGCTAGGTAGTATGAGTGATGTAAGGATGAACCTGACCCATACAGTATAATACGGTATACTCATAAGGAGTATAATGGGCTAAGTCGTGGGTGCCAGAAAGATATGCCTAATCCCAGAACCTGTGAATGTTAACTTATTCCAAGACGGATCTTTACAACTCAGTGAAGGATCTTGACATGAGAAGATCATCCTGGATTATCCAGGTGAGTCCTAAATCTAATAACAAGTGTCTTTATAAGAGACACATGAAGAGGAGGAGGCAGTATAGCCAAGGAGGCAGGGATGGGAGTGATCAGTCACATAGAGCCTCTGCAGGAAGTAAGGCCCTGCTGACACCTTGACTTTGAACTTCTGGCCTCCGAGAAGTGTGAGAGAACAAACTTCTGTTGTTTTAAGCCTGCCCCCCGCCCCCTGCCCCCTGCCAACCAGTTTGTGGTCATTTACAGCAGCCACAGGAAACAAATGCAAGGATATTTAAGATGAGATGGTCCTCCATGGTAACTACAGTCAGGGCTTCTCTTTATTCTACTGTCACACCCTCAAGGGATGGATGGAGCAAGCAATGGTGGCAAACTTTGCAAGTGCCACGACTTCTCAGAGGCACATGGGGTTGGCCGGAGCCTCCCAGGCAGTGCTGAAACTTGGCTTCCCTCCCCTCATAGACCACTGCCATGGGGAATGGAGTCTACAGAGTCACAAGTGTGACCAGCTCTGGGTGGGCTTGTGTCATCGATGAGGGGCTGCATGAGTTAAGGAAAACCAGGGATAGGTAGGAAAACTGCTGCAGGACACACAGATATGACATCAGAAGGCTCCTCCAAGGCTGCTTTGTCAGGCTGGGCCTAGTGGCCAGTCCTGGGAAATTTAGGGAAGGTCTTTCCTTAAAAGAAAAAAAAATAGGGGCACCTGGGTGGCTCAGTTGGTTAAGTATCCGACTTTGACTCAGGTCATGATCTCATAGTTTGTGAGTTTGAGCCCCACATCTGGCTCTGCTGACAGCTCAGAGCCTGGAGCCTGCTTCGGATTCTGTGTCTCCCTCTGTCTCCCCCCCCCCCCCCCCCCCCCCCCGGTCATGCTCTGTCTCTCTCAAAAAAATAAATAAAATTTTAAAAAAATTTAAGGAATAAATAAATAAAGCAGAGAAAAGGGTGAAAATTCTAAACAGCAGTCAGCAAACACATAACATGATTAAGTAAAAAGAAATGAAAATGAAGTAATTGTTATTTTTCTGAATTTATAAAGTCAGCATAGTCTGTGGGTGTCGATGCAGCTTAAGCCTATGGACTCAGGTTGATTTTCACGCCCATATAGATTTAAGTCAGTAGTTTAGCTCCCAACCTTGCATGAAACCCCAAACTTAATCCTGTGTACTATAGAAATCAAGCTGAAAGCAGTAAAAGTTAGAAGACCTCGGTTCTGGTCTCAACTGTACCACTGAGTAACTGTGACTCTGGAAAATCACTTGAACCCTTCACATTTCCACTTGCTGATCAGTAATGTGGAAGCCATGACACTCACCCCAGCTCACGAGGGTCTAGCATAAAGGAGGCTTGCTTGTCCTAGAGACACAGAGGTTCCTCCAGCTTATCCACTATGTTCTTTCTGGGAGATGAACCCCTAAGCCCATATTAAGTGGGGGGAAGGAGCGGGCAGTCCACACCTCGCATGTTTCTATTGTGCTCTGGAACCTGGGTCGCGTTGAGGCTTCAATATGTGATTCCATCTGGTCCTCTGGACAGCCCCAAGAGCAGATGTCAGTGTCCTCGCTTTACACATCAGGCAACCGAGGCTGGGGCTATTGAAACAGCTTGTCCTGGGTCCCCCCATGGTAGCAGGGAGAAAGCTGGAACTCAAACCTAAGCCCCTCTTCTCCAAAAGGCAAGCACCTTCCTGTCAGACAGCTGCTGCCATTTCTAAACATAAAAACAAATGATCAGAATAAAGTTGGGGAGTTGGACTTGTATTCTCAGGCTTTTGTAACCCAGTTGAATTTGTCTTGAGGGTCTCAGAAAGTTCTCCTGGAAGTTTTTGATAAAATAAAAGTGGCAAATACATATTTATTCAAGTAGAGGGATATCAGTAATTGATAAAATTCTTACATCGAAACATAGACACAGCGGGTCACTGAAAAAACTCAAAATATCTAGGAACCAAGATGGATTGCTAGGTAGTAATTTAAATGTTCTCCGAATTGAGTAATCAAAAGGAAAATTCTCTCTTTAAAAAAATACTTGTGTGTGGTTTTTAATGAGATAGTAATTTAGAACAGAATTGAAGTTTTACATTTGTTAGTGGACTTTTTGAGAGAACAACAGAGCAGTGGCTTGTATTAAAACAGGTATTGGATTTGTGACCAGGTGTCTCTTTAGCCGCCTGCTTTCAGCCAGAGGCACTGACCATCCACTGCCTGGCATTATTACAGCATTCGGTTCATATCTTAACATGTCTTACACAGGAGAGGAACCTTAGAATAGCGTTTCGATGTCTAAATTATAAATGCCTTTTTTTTTTTTATTTATGTAGAAAACAACCAGCATTGAAGCCCTAAAGATATTAGATAAGAAAATGTCAGGGGTGCCTGGGTGGCTCAGTTGGTTAAGTGACCAACTTCAGCTCAGGTCATGATCTCACAGTCTGTGAGTTCAAGTCCTGCATCAGTGAGTTCAAGTCCTCTGCACTGATGGCTCAGAGCCTAGAGCCTGCCTCAGATCCTGTCTCTCTCTCTCTCTCTCTCTCTCTCTCTCTGCCCCTCCCCCACTAGCACCCTGTAACTCTCAAAAATAAACAAACATTAATTGCACGGGTCCACTTATATGCAAATTAAAAAAAAGAAAAAGAAAAGAAAATGTCAGGTGATGCTGCTTCTAATTGCCCTTGTTAGTAGTTCTAATAAATTCAGTTAAATCCCAGAGCTACATACATTCTTTAAAGCTACTAAAAGAAATGATTTTTGGCACCCTGAGCTCCTTTGCTGTTTCTAAACAGTGCCAGGATTGGGGTGGTGTTTGTTTTCTTTTTGTCATGGTGTTTACATGCCCTGGCGTGGGCCTTGAGTGAAAATGCATTTGGTGATCTCCTGGTCTCCCTGCAGTCCCTAATGGATGTTTGTCTAGATGACAACACCCAGTTTAGCGCTGTTAACGCTCCAATGACAGCATAGGACCAGCCTGGGGGTGGGGGAGTGTGTGCTACGTGTGACAAGGGCGTGAATGCGAGATTGGGAATCTTCTGTGAGGTAAACACTTCCTCCTCTCGTATCCAGTTCTGGAAGCACCTTTTTGTGCTGTCTCCCACAGTGCTTTCTTTGAGGAGTCAGACCGTAAATGTTCAAGTCAGAGAATCTCAAAACTTGATTATCGCCCCCAGTAACTCAAGTGCTGGACTTGCTCTTAGGAGCCCAGATTTCTCAGCCTTGACAGGGACAAGCTTACCAACTGGATAGTGTCATTCAGGGAGAGGATGACGAGCTGCTGTCTGAGGTCAATTTCTGTGGTATTATACATGACATCTCTTTGTAGGGTTGACTGCGAGCTTGATTAACATCGCAGCCACTCTTACAGATATGTGGCTTCCATAGCACATTTAGCAAAATGCATCCACTCTTCTGTTTTGTTCACCATTGTCCCAAGCACTGTATGTGGATGTGTTGGACGCAGTGGGGCCTTTCAGGAAACAGCAGGACCATTCTAGGCAGAGCATGACAGGTCTTTAGAGGGCCGCGCCTGCTCTAACCCGGGCCCTCAAGCAGACTGCGGTCTGAAAGGGGGAGCCATGAATTGCGTGTTGACAGCGGGCCACGGCTGTCCTAAGGCTCAGGTGGTTGTCAGCCATAAGTTTAGCTCAGCTCTTTGAGTAATTTGTCACGCCTCGCTCGGCCCCTGCTGGGCCAGCACGTGCCAGCTTAGTGTCAGAGTGCCTGTTCGCCAGACGGCCACTCAGGCCTAACGTCCTGCTGTTCCCTGGACCAGCGGCTTGCTGGGGCCGTGCACGGAGGGCCGAGCTGTGCGACAGCCAAGTGCTGTGCAGAATAAGCGTGTTCATAATGAGACGTGAATGGCATTAGTGGGTCCCTCTAGAATTGGGCCTGAGAGGACGCCTCTCACTGTGGAAGTTTGGCAGCCTGTTCATCAGGGCAAGTCACTGGGAGTTCAGCCTGCATTCGAGAAGCCGGTTCAGACTCCCACCACCCAGGCCTTAGGCTGCCGTGACTGTCTGCATAAAACACTGTAAATTCATCAGAGGGGCCACTTTTGAATTCTTTTTTAAAGTTACATAGAGCAAGCGTAAAGAGAAATTCTGGAACAGAGCTGCCCCATAGCTCTCTCCATGACAAAGGACGTGTTTCACATCCATGCAATCCAGCACAGTGACCCCAGCTGCATGTGGCTGCTGGGTGCTTGAAATACAGCTAGTGGGACAGAGGAACTGAATTTCTATTTTTTTATTTTAATTAATTTAAATTTAAATTTAGATAGCCACATGCGGCTCATGGCTACCGCAGTAGACAGCACAGCCCCAAGATGCCTCTGGTCTCCTGGTGTAAAAATCTTCCTCTGAATATAATTAAAGGGGGCAGAAGAGGAAGGGCCTGCATTGGGAAATCCATATGCATACTTTGACAAAAGAAAATAGAAAAACATTTTCCAATCTTAAAACACATGCTTACTGAAAGCTAATCGGAAAAGCATAATTGTCACCAACTTTTATTTTTAAAGAGACTGTTTTGGAAAGATAGTTTTAAAATACGGTAAGAAATGCTAGAATTACTTTTGCTCTTCCAGAGCAGCAAATAATGAACTGATTGATGGTGATCCACATTCCCTGTGTTCCTGGAGAATTAGCATGATTTTCAAAACGACTAAAACACATCTTTTAACTTTTGCATTGATAACTAGGAAGGGGAAAATGAGACGTCATGCCGACTTCCCCAACTGTTAATTCATAAAGTCATACGCGCGGTGCCTCCATCCGTTGTCGAATTGTTCTGACGTTATCCTGTTATTGGAAGTGCATGATTCACCTTCCGAGGAAACAGAAGCCATACACAAAAGGGGAAGATTTGCTTTCTGCCCTATGAAAGGCTGCCACACGCAGGGGTCCTATTAAGACAGCTGGAAAGTTGCTTCAGCGTGTTACGCTTGTAAGTTTTATTGGTGACTGGTTTTTGATTACACATTTGAATGCGTGTGTTCCAGACTGCAGTTTTAATTAAAAGGCAATAGTCTTTTCTTTTTTAAATTGCATTGTGCACTCTCTGCTAGAGTCCCCCACTTATTAGTTCCTATTTTCTAATGCTCGTAGCCTGTCGTGGCCTGAGGCACTGGTGCCCCCTTGGAGCATACCTTCCTGGCCTTCCCTCTTCCGTGCAGGGTCTTTTTTTTTTTTTTTTTTTTTTAAGTGTACACCAATTCTTGCTTCAAGTGTCAATTCATTTGATAGGGGCTGAGAAGAACATTCTATCCACTGACCTAGGAAGGGAAGGTCCGACATCGTCACACAGCCGTCAGTGGAAAGAGATGCCGTCACAATCAATGCCTCTGTTTTTGTTTGTTTGGATCAACCTTAATGATTTTTTGCTATGATTCTATAACTATTGATGTTCATATTTTTCAGTAACACTGGTGTTGGATGTAACTGACTGAAGTCTAAGACAAACAGGTCTCAACATCAGAATCTTACCGTTAATTATGACTTCTATTTAATTCCCTGGCAAGAGGTTAACAGACTTGGAAGGTACTTTCTTCCCCCCCACCCCACACACACATAAAAGTTGCATAACCGTATTCAAACCAGAGTGAACCGTGTCATTGTTATATGTGTCGTTCCACATGTGCACTTGTTTCCTTAATCAATGACTGCAGCTACGAAGAGAGAGCTCTGTACCTCGAAGCAATAATTCAGAACCACCGAGAAGTAATGACGTTTGAGGATTTCGCGGCCCAAGTCTTTTCTCCCTCGCCCAGCCCCTCCCTCGGCGGAACGGGTGAGTGTCTGCATTATTCTGCCCTCCCGCGCTTAGGACGCACTCGAGCAGCAGATGTACACCTGTTTTTCACAGATAAATGCTTGCAAATTTAAGAAGAGCATTCTCCCTCTGAATCAACTAATGAATATCAAAAGGAATGATGACATTCATTTTAATTTGTTTTGTATCCGAGCTGTTCACTCAGTGCTTTTCTTCAGCTATCCTGTTAACCCCCGAATCTAGCAAGGTTAATGAACTTTTTCTCAGTAATGTGCTCCGGTTCATTCAGGAGTGTAGGTTTCTTGCTGAGCTGGGAATATGTTGTTTAAAAGCGATGCCCGAATCAGTGCTTACTTATCAAAAAAGTGTTCCTCACAGTCGAAGCCGTTGCTACTAATGCTAAATGGGGATTATGCTGCCGAGATACTCGGGTCAGGGATTAATGCAGGAGAGATGGAAGGACAGTGTCCCCTGGTCCATCATTACAGCAGAGCTGCGTGCACCCTTTCTCTCTGGAGTGGCCTGTGTCACACGGACAGGCTGCCAACCAGCGCAGCACCTGGCGTGGAACCTGTTTAGAAACTGGCTTTCAATCATTTTCATTTATTATGCCAATGGAATATTTCAGAAATTTCCATGAATGTCCTTGTTTTTAGGTTTTACTCTTTTTGTATTTCCAATTCAAAAAAAAAAAAAAAAGGTACTACCCCTTAAACTGATTATATGATTACTGTGGGGTTTTTTTTTTTTTCCCAAAGAATAGAATTACTTGTGAATTTCTGCATGTAATTACAGATTAATTGCCTTTCAGAGAGTAAATGGGATATTTAGTCAATGCATGTTGAAATTCTCAATGAGGGGCTTCCTTCTTCTTCCACCGGTGTAGACACAACTGTTAGCATGCTTAATAGATTTCTAACCTGTGTCAATTGTCTCTGAACACCGCCTTACTTCTGCGATTCTGACTTGTTACTAAATATCTTACACACAAAGTGAAAAAAAATTAAATTCAGTGAAATAAATCACTTACAAATAAAATCAGCCATGCATCATTGTTTAACATCGCTGGCTTCAATCCTTGCCTCTCCGAGCTTTGTTGGGAGATAAGAAGGAGAGGCTTGCACTTTGCACAGGGAGCCAGGAGCAGCAGGCAGAAGGCCGGGGAGATAAGCAAGCTGGCCGAGGTGCTGGAGCCGGGCGATTTACATAATCACGCCTCTGCTTCCTGGTGAGGCGTCAAGAAACACAGGGATGGCCTCTATTGATCTTTGTTGAACTGGAATACTAAACAACATGAGAAAGCTTATAACTTAAAGCTTTGATTAATGTTTCCTACATTAAAAAAAAAAAGTAGAACAGCTGTGAATTGAATTCTTTTATACCCTCTGCCAACATTCTATCTAAAACCAAAAAAAAAAAAAAAAAAATCAGTTTCAAGGGAAATGGAGATTTCACACCACTCTGGCTAGAGGTTGAAAATCATTTCTAGTGTGTAGGTGAAAGAACATGAAGGATCTGTAGCAAAACAAATTTTTTAAAGATCGCATTCAGCTCTTTTTCATCCTCATGAGGTCCTGGGACTTAGTTTTTCTGTGCAGGGTTTTGTGAGTTGTTGGGTTTTTTTTGTTTGTTTGTTTTTAACTCTTAAGAAAGGTTTTTGTTTCTTATAATTAGAAGAAATGAAATAATAACTAGGTATTGACATTCCTTAACTCTTACATTCTTAAGGCTCTAGATTAAGATGTTCCTGAAACAAATATTGATGAGCTTTGTTTTCCATGCATACTTTAGCATCTATGTAAATTAGTTTGATCTTTTCCAAAAGTCCATAATTATTTAAATCCATCCGAATGAGCTAGTGTGTAGGTAATATCTTAAGTGAGTCTTCAGAAGTGATTTGGGTTTTTCAGGACCTGGTATTTGGAGGCAATGGCTAGCAGGCTTCTTCGAGAGCATCACGTTGCCAAGGTCACTTAGCAGATAAGGGTCTGACAGCTCATGAGTGGGCCCTGGGACCCATACAAAAGGAACATGAAACCAAACATGGGCTATCAAGACAAATGCTGTTTCTTCCTCCTTTCAAATTGTTCGCATCCACATTACATTTCATAATGTTTAGGGTTTAGAGCATTCCGTGTTGAATGATAAAAATTTTTGTACACATATCACACCAGTCCATGAATGCAATTTTAAGTCTGGGCGGCATGTTCTCTGTCACCACTTTGCATATCTGCCCACACCAAAGATGAGGAAGGAACTGGAAAGGAACTTGATGTGAACTGAAATCTGGAGGCAGTGCAGTGAGGGCGGAGCATTTCCAGACCATAAATAGGCACATTTTCAAAAGCACATCCTCCGCTCTTCACATAGCAGTTTTGCTTTTGAGGATTCCCTATCCCAGCCTATTACCACTTTTACAGATGAAAACATTTTTCATTTATTCGGTGTCTCCTATTTTCTCGGGACAAGTACAGTCAAACCCACATGAGCCAGCTAGCTTAAACTAAGAAACAGAGGTGAACTCTTCTCTTCCAAGCCGCAAGCCAACTGGAAAAATTGACCCTGAGCCGCTTAAGCCCCCACAGTGCACTTAGGACCCAATCAGACCTTCTCGGCCAGCAGTGCCATCAAAGCAGGGCCTTGGGCTCCTGCTCACATGCATATGCACAATCTGAGGAATTAGGGGCTCCCAGGTTTTCTTTGTATCCTCCATGCAAGGGGCTTTGTTGTTAATGCGGAGGCAGAGTAACCTGAACCCTGTATTCCTTCCACACTGTGTTTGTAGCAGCAAGCAGCTCCCATTTCTAGAGGGAAGGCCTGTGATATCAGCCTTGGAGTCCTATGCATAAGTAGGAAGTGTGCTCAGTGGGAGTGGCTTGTGCCCAAAGACGCTGCTGTTGGAAAATGCCTTCTCTTCAGACTCCCCCTGCCCCAGTGCTGTTCCTTGTCACCGGAGGCAGCCAGAGAGGGGCACACCAGCCAAGTAAATGTGTTTCTCTTCATGATGCACTGTCAACCACTGATGAGGATGTAGGGTCTTTAATTGTTAGCTGATAGGTGGGTGCTCTGCTTCTTAAAAAGAGGTTTAAAAAAGAAACTATTTTCCAAGTCAGAAAATGTTATTTTAAAACACCACCTACCACATACATATTCTGTCTACTACTTGTACTCATAATACCTAGTACATAATAAGTATTTGAGCTGCCTTTTTTTTTAGCCCTGTAGTTTATGTTCCTTTTGATTCCTTCCTTATTGACCAGCAATTTCTGAAAGGTAGCCAGTGTTAAAATATTTGCTGCAGTTAACACACACACACACACACACACACACACACACACACGTGTGTGTGTGTTTACATACATATATGTTTTATGCAGGTATTCGTACTCATTTAACACATACACACATTGGGGTGAGGGACTTGGCTTGTGTTTTCATGCATGTTCCTAAGGAAGGGGGGGGGCTGCAGAGAGGCCTTCAAAGGGTTAACTGGAATGGGCACCCTCGACTGCTGGGCGGGGCTGATGTAATCACTGCAGCTCACAGCCAAGTGCATCTGTTCACCATGAGGTCATTCTTCTGCATGCTAATGATTTGGAAAATCAAGTCTAATGTTTGACATTATCGGAAAGGATATAAATAGTATAAATCTTTACCTTTTAGAAGCTGGTCTTATACACAAGAAGAGAAAAAAGAAACTTTAGCTTGGACCTGAGATTTTGTTTTTTCCAAGAACTGTTTTAAAGGTTGTGTCTAGATCTTAAAACCTTGGAGGAATCCACTTGTGTCTGTTGATAAATGAATCCCCAAATCACTATTACAGTCACAGCTAGCAATTTGGTAGTGGAGGACTACAGGTATGTCTGATTTAATATCTGATTTTAAGAATTTCCAAGTGCCTTGGTTGGAACCTGATAAAGGCTGAGTTTTTCGAAGAATGTCCCAAAACCAAGTTAAATGAGTTGTTCTCAGTATACACAAATCAACAGTGTTTGCTGAAGATGCCAACACTGTTTTTGGTTCCTTTCTACCTTAATATTCCTGTAGGAAACCAGCAGAGGGAGCACAAATCTTTGTTTATTTGTGAGCCCTACATAAACACATTTGATTCCTCCAAGATGTGGTCAGACATACTTTCACCTTTATGATAGGCTAGGTGGTAAAGGTTCCAGAATTTAGAGCAAGTGGGAGGAAACTCCTCATTCGGCTCCACCCGATTCTGTCATTCTTGATGTAGGTCATATTTGGAGCTTAACCCAGATTAGTCTGAGTCGGTCTTAGGAGGTTGCCACCACCATGCCTATTCACAAAACCGTAAGCTTTCAGCGGTCACGCTCAGGAAGTGCACATGTGCCCTCTTGGAGAGGATTATTGTGCTCACCTACCTAATATAAAAGACTTTTGTAATTTTCTTCTACAACAAAATCAAATTAAGTTCATAGAACCTATCAGAAGACTCTGCCTGGTGTCACTGGATCATTCCGGTGACCCTCATAAGACTGCAGGTGTATTGGTCCCAAAGTGAAGCTGGCAAGTGGATGCTACACAAACTACTTTTGTAACTCATCAGCCTTTACCTAGAGGAGTTCACCGGCTGGACCCCCGAACCATACACAGTGGCTACATGTGCCAGGATGTTGCAGGCTTGCCATTCTGCACACAGATCCCCCACATGACCAGTTTCCTGGCAGTTAGCAATCAGGCTGATCCCCAGAAACTGCACAAGGGAGACTCTAACTGTAACCCCCCAAAAGATGACAGATTTTCCCCATTCACTGAGGGTGGTCATGTTACCAATTCACTCAGCCTCTCTCTCTCTCCCTCTCTCTCTGTCTCTCTCTCCCACCCTCCTCCCCCACACTCCTCTCTCCTCTCCTTCCTCCATTCCTCCCTCCATGTTAAAGTGTTCTTCATAAGGTTTCTATTGATAACATTTCTTATGTGTTCACCTTCCTATTAAATTTGCTGAAACCAGCAAAGAACACTGGAGAACATGGAACTAGAAGAAGCTTCAGGGGATATGAAGCCTAACTGCTTCACATCAATTTTGAGTAAGCTGAAGACCAAGCTATAAAGGGACAACCAAAAGGCCATGGGCAATTTGGCAGTGGGGTCCTCACCCCTCATTCCACACTTTCTTTTCTTCCCAAAGTGGAGTCCAGTTTTAGTGACATCATCCAAGACTCAGATGGTTATCACCATCCCCTACTTGGTAAGCTGTCACCAAATGCTGGCTGTCAGTTATATTGGTCACAGAGTTCCTAACCAGCCAGTTATAAGAGTTTGTCAGTCTACAAACTCCTCCTCCCTGAGGAGGAGAGAAGCAAATACTATCTTAATGTTTTTCAAACAGAGCCTGTTCAGGAAAGCTGTACCTTCCTCATTGCTCTTCAGAAAGTCTTCAGGAGACAAGAATGAAATTTAGGGAAGTGATAGTGCTAGAAACATAAGCCACAGAAACTCAGGTTATGGTTGTTCTAATGACAGTCAATCACTTCACTGGCCAGCACACCCACATAATTGTGACAGTGTATAAGGCGGCCTCGTAGTTGTGGCTGCAGAATCCTTTAAGGAGCCCTCTCACTCCTGCTTCTAACCAACCACATCAAACAGAGGAGGGAACTGAAGCCCAGAATATACTCTGACTTCATGGAGTGAGCAAACATGCATTAGAGGCTCCCACGTGCCCTGGATAAGTCAGGTCCCAAGGGTTCAGGCAGGCCATCCCAACACTTGGAGGGGCCTCTGACATTCTGGGGCTAGGAGGAACACAGCCAGGACCCAGGCCCAGAGCCTATGTACCCACACGCTGCTGCTGAAGCCTAGAATAAAGGCAGATGGCAGT
The DNA here is from genome assembly GCF_023721935.1 of Panthera uncia. Lineage (NCBI taxonomy): Eukaryota > Metazoa > Chordata > Mammalia > Carnivora > Felidae > Panthera > Panthera uncia. Next base: position 44,467,633 of record NW_026057578.1, on the reverse strand, counting down.
GCCCATCAGCAAACCTTTGACCTTTCATACCCCATTCATTGCCAGGGTTAATGGATCTTCCTCCGTCAGTACTTAACACAGCCCAGGCTTGCCTTCTTTTGCTCTTTCTTGCATACAGTCACCCTAATCATTTCAACTCCACTGTTTTCCTGTCCTCCTGGCTCAACACAGGCCAGAGCCTTCCACTGACACCAGCCTCCCCAGCTTCCTTGGAGGCTCTTTGCAGGGAGGATGGATTCCCTTGAGTGGGCTAGTGTCTTCTGCGTTCCAGTGTGTGGCCACAGCCATGTTACCTGTGGTTCTACAGCTTAGTCTGATTCTGTAAAATGGGTCTAATAAGAAACCTCCTTAAGTGTATTCATAAGGATTCAGCAAGTTAATATGTGTAAAGAGATGAGCACAGTGCCTGGCACTTAGAGAACCCTCAGCAGGTGTTTACTGGGCTATCATGCTCACCCACCCTGTCTGTCCATGTTTTTCCTCACTCCATCTTATGCAAACCTCTTCTTCTTCCAGCCCATCTTCCTTTTGTCATCCTCTTGGAACATGCACCTCCCGATTCTTCCTTTCTCATCCTGGAATATACTACTGCCTACCCATTTACCTGTCTGCTGGAAGGGGAGTGCAAGCTAGGGACCGCAGTTGTGGAAATGTTATCCTGGCGCCCTCCGTGGGGATAGTCCCATAAATCAAAGCCATGGCTGCTGGCTTTTTATTAATGTTAGTTAAAGATCTAGAAGAAAGCTCAGAACTCCAATAAAATCATCCAGAATTTTCCCTTAAAGACAAGTTCTGTTAGGTCATTGTCTATTCAAGAACTCAGGCCACCCCCACTCAGCAACCTCAGCACGTTTGGCTGTAGCCAACCAGGTGCTGCCGCATGGCCTACAAAGAGCTAATTGCCCCACACAGAGTTTCTATCCCAGCAGTCCCACCCAGAGCCAGCCCGAATCTTCCTTTACACATAACCAGCTCAATTCTGACCCCTTTCATATGACATATTTTTTAAAACTTAAAATGTATTCATCTTGCAAAGATGATGAAGATTGGGTTTCCTTAAACCACCCATAATGCCATCACCCACACCCAGTAATGCTGGCCCCAGCTTGTGATTCACCTGCGAATCCCTGTGTATCCTTATGCTATATCCCTCCTCTAGAGATGTGCATATGTTGGTCTGGGGTGTGGCCTGAGCATGAGGATTTTCTTTTAAAAACTCCTGAGGGCAGAGCACCTGGGTGGCTCAGTAAGCTGAGCTTCCATCTTCAGCTCAGGTCATGATCTCCAGGTTTGTGAGTTCGAGCCCCATGTCAGGCTCAGTGCTAACAGCTCAGAACCTGGAGCCTGCTTCAGATTCTGTGTCTCCCTCTCTCTCTGCCCCTGGCCCCTTGCACTCTGTCTCTCTCAAAAATAAATAAACATTTGAAAAAAAACTCCTGAGGGCATTTTATTATGCAGGCAGGACTGAGAACCACTGTCAAGGCATCTTTGTAATGCTCGGATCCTCATTTTAATGTGCCATTTAACTTGTCATTACTTCTATCTTGGTTTTTCTTAGCCTATGTAAGTCATGTGTGTGTGTGCGTGTGTGTGCACACGTATTCTATCTATAATGGGCAGTAAATTCTTTAGAGAATGACACATGTAATTTCTTTCTTAAAACATATGCAACAGGAATAAAATAGAAATGTGGACAGAATAATTCAGGCTGTTGCTTGAAGTGGCATAGGTGTCTTGAGGCCACAGACGTGTGTTGGGCCTGAGACAGACGCAGGGCAGACTCCTGTGATTGTTCAGCTGTCCCCTCTCTCCCTGGTCTCCTAGTGAAAGTGGACCAGTGATAAGCAATATGACCAAAACCTGGTGTGAAAAAGGCAGGGGAAGCCACAAGGCCTGGGTACTCCACAGACCAGATAATGTGGTTTGAATAACTGATATGTGATTTGGCATCCTTTCCTAAATGGTATTGTAGATTTTAAAGAGAATTCTTGATAGCCCTGTTTAGCACCAGATTTTGCTTCATGCTTATTCATCTCTTTTTCCTCTTAAAATGCTTTTGTTGTCCTCAGTGTCAGCTCCGGGAGGGGAAAGAAAGAGATGAGACAAACATTTGTTCCATTTGGTCCAGTAGACCACAATGGTGCTACCTGTCAAATATTGCCATCTCCAAATTCACCCTGCCCCTCCCCCCAGGGCTGTGCTAGGCATCTTAAGGGAACACAAAGATTCTGGAAGCTTCATTTTCCATGTCTTTCCTACCCTTCTGGAGCTTGCAGTCTTGTTAGGGAAGAGCAGATATTCAGGAACCACTAAAAAAATGGCTACTTATGAATAAGCCCAGATTAGTTGCTTCTGAACTATAATCACATATCAAAAAGATACAGGGGGGGGGGGGGGGGGGGGGGAGAAAGAGATACAGTGAGCCAAAGGTGTGGGTCTGTTGGGTTGAGATTTTCCTGAAGTGGGCTGTGCCATCTACCTTGTGAGCCTGGAAGAGAATGGAAACTTACCTAACATGTATTAGATACACTACTAAGTCCCTCACCAGTCATTTAAGAAAATTTTTTTCATGTTTATTTTTGAGGGGGTGGGGAGAGAGAGGGCGTGTGAGTGCACACATGCACACGAGTGGGGGACAGACAGAGAGAGGGAGACAGAGAATCAGAAGCAGGCTCTGTGCTGACAGCAGAGAGCCCGACACAGGGCTCAAACCCACCAATCTGTGAGATCATGACCTGCACCAAAATCAGATGCTTAATTAACCTACTGAGCCACCCAGGCACCTCTCCCACCAGTCAATTTTTAACTTTCCCACGTTGGCTAAAAATTGAGATGTATGACAACTGGAAGGCCATGGACAAGAAGAATAAAATAGGGGACAGTCAACATGGGAAGAACACAGAGGAAGAAATGACTCCTTCCAGAGCCAGCGTGGGGAACCACCGCCCCAACCGTGAGGCTGGTGCTGAGGTTAGGGGATGTTCACAGATTCCCAGAAAAAGAAGGGACCCAAGAGTATTCATTCTAAAGTATTGCCATCACATCTAAATTGTTCCTTTGGAAGAACTTGAAGATGCTGGTTTTTCTGTGAGCTGTCTTGACTTTAGTTCTGATTTTGCAGCCTTCACAGGGTTTTAAATGCAAGTGGCATCTTCCTCCCTGCCTAACTGTTAATTACAGTTCCCGTGACACTTTTGCAGTTGCCAAGAGATGGCCGGCAGGTACCAAGAATTTTTCTCAGAGGCAATTTTTGGAAATGACTCTTAATTAAAGCTCATGTGAAGTAACATTGAGGATTTGTTTCGGAAGAACCTGGAGCTTCTGACACCCCATGTTCACATTGGGATGTGAACTGCAACTGTGACCGTAGTGTTCTCCTGGTTCTAGAGGGTGGAGCATGTGCAAACCACAGCCATTAAGGTGGCTCCTGAAGACTCCATGACCTTGCTTAAGTTTCTAGCAACAACCAAGCCAAAGCAGAGGCTGAATGGAAGCTCTCTTACTAGCATTTAAGTCTGCTGACAGAAAATAGAATATTACATTGTCTCCTTTTCCAGAAGTATATATGCTGATAACCAGGAGGTAAACCTCTACATAGCATAATAAAGAGAAAAGCTGGTTCCTTTTCTCTAGTTAACCTACAAAGGCCCTCAAAAGGCTGGGGTGGGGGGGGGGGGAATCCCTAAAAAAAAAAGGGAAACATGCCAGTCAACTTTGTAAAAAACAAAAAACAAACAAAACTACCCCACCATAATGTATTTACAGCATTCACTGGCCAAAATTCATTTCTCAGCACAGAGGAAAACCTAATAGCATCTCTGTAGAGTGTACAGAGAGAAAGAACAGGCAAAACCCTATTTTTTGACCACTTCAGGAATATGAGACAATGAAATCCCAGATGCATAGAGGACACATTCTACCTGCCTGTGTCCCCACACCAGACCCCTCCCACCTCCCCCTGCAGTGCTGAGCCCTTACCTGTAGTGGGGTCCTCGGCCTACTTGGTCACCCAGCCTATCTCTTCTATCAAGCAGGGTCGACTGATCTTGAGATTGCCCGAAGGTGAGGACAGCTGCTGTGGGTCTTCCAGGACTCAGGTGGCAGGGTCCTGCTCCCCCCGCCCTGATCCCAGGCAAAACCAAGGAGTGCAGGTTCCCTTGCCATTGCTGCTGAAGTATGTTTGGGCAGACCCTGCAGCTGGTTCGTGTCCCAGAGCCTGTGCGTGGTAGTTAGGGAAACCCTGTTCCCTAGCTCTGTCCCCAGGGCTCAGGGAAGCAGCTAGAGGAACAGCCTGACTGTTACAGCAGAGCCCTCTGTAACACCTGGGAGAGCGGCTTTCCAAGTCCAGGCCCTCCTGACCAGGGGATGTGAACCAACCCAAGAACATCAGGGCGAGAGTCCCAGAGGGAAGGGACGACCACAGAAGAAGCCAGAAACAAGACTCCGCAGGCCGCTAGGCTGCCTCTGTTCTTTATTCCAATTCCCCAAAACTGGTGACTCTGCTAGAGGCCATATTTATATATTAAAGCTCAGTCCAGCTTGGGCCCTGGGGACAGACCTTTGGTACAGCCCAAGTGGATGGGAACTGTGGCCTCACTTCTAAGATTATCACATAAGCCCCCTGAGGGTCAGGGCTTCACGCATTCCTTCCACGAATATTTACTGTGCACTAGTATGGAAGGTACAGAAATGGGCAGAACAGCAACCACACCCTCCATGAGGCCCATCTTTTAGTTTTTTTAACGTTTACTTATTTTGAGGGGGTGGGGGGCAGAGACAGAGAGAGCAGGTGCTGTGCTGGCCGCCAGCGCAGAGCCCAGTACAGGGCTTCAACTCACAAACCATGAGATCATGACCTGAACTGAAACCAAGAGTCAGACGCTTAACCGACTGACCACCAAGGCGTCCCTGAAGTTTATCTTTTAGATGGGTGAGAAAGATGCTGGCCTCTCAGAAGCTGAGGGGTGCCAAGAAAAAAAAAAAAGCAGCAGGGAAGGAGGACCAGGAGTGCAACTGAGAAGCATCACTGGGGTGATAGCCTCTTCAACATGGGATGTGGGGAAGTCCTCACTAAGAAAACATTTGAGGAGAGGCTTGAAGGAGGTAAGGGAGCAAGCCATTTAGAGTCTGGGGGAAGAGCACTCCAGGCAGAGGAAACAGCAAGTGCAAAGGCCCTGAGGCAGGCATTTCCTGGTATGTTTGAGGAACAGTGAAGGGCCCATCATGGTTAGAGCAAAGCAAGCAAGGAGGTGAGGAGGAGGAGGAAGATCAAAACAGCCTCACAGACCTAGGGAAAGACTTTGGCTGTTACACTAGTGAGCAGGGCAGCTCCTGGAGGGTGTTATGCAGTGGGGTGACACGATACAATTCTTGATTAAAAAGATCACTGACTTCTATGGGGAGGATATTCTAGGGGAGGGGCAGCAGGGATAGTTAGATAATAGTTAGATAATATTTCATTCCCTACATATTCCCACCACCTGCCACACAGCAGGCATAGAAGACATGTTGACTAATGAATAAATGTTGCACTAATCGAAGAGATGCTCCCCCTGAACGTTCTCCATGGGACCGCTAGAGGGGCCTACCTCTCCCCTCCCCCTAGTGACTCCCATATCCCTAGTGCCACAGAACACAGCCCCTTACTGGGACTATACAGGTGAGGGGAGCATGGTGACACCCACCTCTTTGGGTCTGCATGGTGGGAGGAAGAAGGTAAAAAGGAGATGGGCAGAACTTTGACTTGCAGTCAGGTCAAGACCTGCTTAAGACAAGCCCCCAACCAGACTCACGCCAGAATCCAGTGGTCAGGAACCTGTGGGCTGGTGTGAAGAATCATGGGAGATAACTCCCTGATACACAGAACATTGTTTGAAGAGATGTAAAATGACAGTGGTGATCCAGAAGAGCTAGGATATGAGGGTAAGTTTCCTTGGCATTGTTTTGTTCTTAGAAAAATAGTCTCAGGGCACTTCGTGGCTCAGTCAGTTAAGCGTCCAGCTGCAGCTCGGGTCATGTACTCATGGTCCATGGGTTACAGCCCTGCATCAGGTTCTGTGCTGAGAGCTCAGAGCCTGGAGCCTGCTTTGGAATCTGTCTCCTTCTGTCTCTACCCCTCCCCTGCTTGTGCTCTGTCTACTCTCTCAAAAATAAATAAACCTTAAAAAAATTATTTTAATAATGTATATAATTTGATGTTTTTAGTACATTCGCAAGGTTGTACAACCATCACCTCAAACCTAATGTTAGAACTTTTTAATTCATCCTAAAACAGAGAGAAAAACCCATGTACCCATTAAGCTGTCAGTCCCCACTCCCCCTACCCTACGTCTAGCCCATGGCAACCTCTAGTCTACTTTCTGTCTCTATGGATCTGCCCATTCCAGATATTTTGTATAAATGGAATCATACAGTACATGGTCTTTGATGACTGGCTTCTTTCATTCGGCATGGTCTCGGGTTCATCCGTGTTGTAGCCTATGTCAGTATTTCTCTTCTTTTATTGCCAAATATGCATTCCATTGTCATGGTAGGCCATGGTTTGGTTGTCCGTTCATCAGTTGGTGGACATTTGGGCTATTTCTGCTTTTTGGCTATATTAGGAATATTCCTGCTATCAACATTCCTGAGCTGTTTTGCTATTTCGAGATATGAATTCAGTCTGGTAAGATGAACAGCCCTGCCATGGCTAAGATGTAACTGAGATATTAGTATTCACATTCTGTGAAATAGCAAGAGGGTCTAGACACTGCTGTCTCCGTGAGGGCCTGACAAGAAAAGTTCAAACCCAGATAGTAATCTTCAATTTATAGTTTAGTTAAATTCAGCCATAGGTCCATATAAGTATATTATAGCTGTGGAAGGGAAAGAAGAATGCCAGAATGAGCCTTCCACCCACTTGCCTAGCCCCCTGCACAGGTGCGTATGCTCGTGCAGGCACACAATCCACACGATGCCTGCCTTCCTTTTGGTCCAGCTGTCCCAGCTTTCTGATTCAGAACCAGAGTCGATGGGCAAGACCAACGACCAAAAAAAGGAAGCCCAGTATCAGGGCCAGCGCCAGGGCACAGCCACTGCTGCTGGGTTGGAAATACTGAGAGCCATCCTTGGGCCATTTGGAAATGTTAATTAGGCTGGCTGATTCCCACTGGTCTTGAGTTGCCAGTGTTGAGTTGAGCATGTAGGCTTACCCCATCCATGGCTGCACCTGTTCCCTTCCTCAGAGCCGTTCCAAGGGGTCTGAATAGCTCAGACTGCTCTCTGATCTCTGGCTCTGTCCGCCTTCCTGCTGGGAGGATATTTAGCGCTCGCCTAAAGCTGGAACCGTGGTCCACTGTTTCTCTCCCTCAGCCATGCCAGCTCTCAAAATCATTCCCTTCCCTAATTATCTTGAACCAGTTAATCATTTTCCACACTGACTGTTCAGTAACAAGGACCCAGGGAGAAGCAGCCACTTTTCTTGTCTGACCCTGCCCAGTGTTATCCCAGGTGGCAGTCCCGGATGGCAGCCTTTCCTCAGAGATAAGAAGCTCCGTTCAAATCCTTGCTCTTCTGCTATCCCAGCAAGTCCCACCAGAGAACACATGCCACAAAAAGACCCACCAGTTCTTGAAAAGCCTCCACTAGGCAGAGCTGTGGGGAACACAGCAGATCTCCAATCAAGACTATTGTGTCCTGTGTTTTATGAAATCCTTGTTGATATCCAGAGTATCCAAGAAGCTGCATGAGGCCCAAGAAATAAGACATCTTTCTCTAAAAGTGACTTCTGGGTTCTCTGGGCTCCAGCTCTGTGTCTGAGCCGCTGAATGGCTACAGTTTAGCCCTTGGTGTCGGGCTGATGCATGGAGGGCTCTCTCCAGAGGGGTCCCACCCCGCTGCCCTTAGAAGTCTAAATGCTACTCCCGAGTCCCAACACATATAAGAAAACTTTGAATCTGATGCACATATTAACCCTATCACCCGATGTGGCTCAATGTCTTTTTCACTATGACCCCACTATGGAGGTTCCCAAGACATTTGGATTTCCTAATTGGTCTCCTCCCCCACCGAAACACTCCACAAATACTGTATATTTGTTTATTTACCATTCTGGTATCTGGGCTTTCTTCATATAAAAAATATGGTATTTTTGCCCCCCAATTAGAATGCATGCCATAGGTCCTCCACCAAAGCCTCCCATAGGCAGGAGCTTCATCTGCTCTGTTCATGCCTATAACCAAGAGCCTGGAACAGAACCTGGCACATCTCAGGTGCCGAACTGATGAAAAGATGAAATAATTATGCTCTGTGTGTCTGCCCAACACCCCTAAGCATCACATGCCTCCTGTCTTCCAAGCACTGTGCTCTCTTCTGGTGCCTTCCAGCACTGCCCAGGCTAGTTGGTGTCTCACACTCACCCCCAGGGATATATCAGGAAGCTGACAGCCTACTCCTGTGTTCCATGTGTGGGCCCCCACCCTTTGGTAGCACTGCCTGTGTGTCAAGGGCAAGTGACATTTGAGCCCCGTGGAATAATTAAGGCAGCCCCCAACTGTCTCTGTCTTTGCATCTCCTTAACTCACCCATGGACTGGCAGTCACTGAGACATTCTGTTTGGTCCAGCACACCACACCAGGCTGCATCTGGGGACACACTGGGGAGAGGAGCAAACCAGTCCTCATCAGCAATTACAAACAAGTCTTCCATTGTTAGCTGCGCCATCTGTTTTCTTGGTACGCCCAGCATAACCAGGGCTGAAGGGCTGCAGGGGAGGGAGACCAAGGAGCCCCTTCATGAAGAGACCCCATTTGCTCACCCTGGAAAGAGTAGGTAGCATGGTACCCTGAAAAGCTGGGCCTCCCCAACTCAAGGAAGACAGACCCGCTGAGAGACATTGTACATATGCCATCTTCCATGAGAAGAAGTGGGGTGCCACAGCACAATGCATTGGGAGAAAACAGGAAATCTAGATAATCCTATTATCGAGGATCCATGGAAAACATTCTAGTCTGTTACCAACAATCAACACAGTCACAAGTCTCCTGTGCCCTAGAGCACAGTCAATGTATAGAGAATGAGCAAGTAACAGTGGTTGAAAATCAAATAAGACTTATCATCCACAATCAGTTATTTATCCTGAAATTCAAAACCCCAAGTAATTTTGCCGGGGTGGGAATATTTTCAATAGATCATAGAAAGTGCACATTTCTTCTGGAGAGCCCTACCTAAGAGTATGTCATTGGTTCTTCTGATGGCCTTCTGAACCACCGACTTAGAAACTGGCCCTGGTCACTGTGCCAACCTTGGCAAGGGGGTCAGCAGACAATCCAAGTTTATGACTGTGGCCGTGCAGACAACGGGCCGTGTCACTGACGAATGTCCTTTGTCCAGATTTAATGGTGGCCGAGTGACACTGAATTCAGGATTGCTGTGGGGGTTGGGGTGAGGAGCTATGCCTGGTACAAAACGAGGGTGAGGATTTGCTGAGGGAAACCCACAGAGGAAATTGGATGTCTGTGGGAGGGATGGGGGCGAGGCAGGGGGGCGGGGATCGAGAAAACCTGTCACAAAGTACGGTGATTCTCAGATCGTCTCTCGGGGTCAGCATGACTGCTGAGATCCTCCAGCTTCGTGAGTGAGGGTGAGCTTACAGTCCCATTTCAACTCTGTGGGGTCCCCTTCCCTGCTGCCCTCCGCACAGCATGCTGCATGCTTCATCCCTGGGTACCATCGTATCGCAGGTGACACTAGGACTGAGTTCACACACTGTGTACACTCAGAAACCAGTGACATGAAACTAAGAGGCATGTAAACTTGCATATGCTTAGAGGCTGCCAATTCTTTTTTCAGGTCATCCATTGAATTCCAAATGCTCATCTTGAAAATTAATACCTTTGACTATATGTTAGACCAAATCTGTCAGCAGATACAGGGCAACAGGAAAAGAAACACGGTGGTCAGTGTTGCTCTGCGTCTGTAGAGCTCCCAACAGCGTCTACACAACACATGCTAGGAGCACCGCTGTCTCTTTCATTTCACATTTATAAATGTGACCGCAGCTAGAACTCTGTCCTGCCAAGTAGAATTTTTAGTGAATTTCCAGTTGGTAATGATCTCCAAGGCGGTGACAACACTCAGGCAGCACAGGAATAAATGTCTTATTAGCACTGCGTTCATTATCAAGTTGGGCTACGGGTGTGCTGGGCTTGTGTTCATTTGATTTTATGTTCTTTCCCTTCAGATTAAAATACGTAAAGGTCTCATTGCCACATTTGAGCAAGGTAAGACTGACGCTTTGGATTTGCCCAACGGCCCTGCTTTTGGGGAAGGGGGTGTAAATTCACCAACCAGCCTCCTTCTGTGGCTAACACCACACTGAAATGCCCCTCTAGTTCCTGCTGTCCCCATCTCCCCTCCCGAGGGGCCCTGCCCACACTCGTGCCCCTGCATGTCTGTGCTGCCCGGGGAAACCCAGACTCGCCTTTCTTCTGCCCGTGCACTCTGGGCGGAATCCGACACCAACACCTGCCATCCTGGAACATGTCTTTGTCGCCCGCCCTTTTGTGTGAAGGGCCACAGGGAGCCAGTGGACCCGGGGCCGCCCCCTTTTTTGTTGCCCAAGCCAGGAGGAGCAGGATCTTGAGATGGGCCGATAAGATGTGGCACGTGCTGGGCCGGCCTTTGACCGCTCGCCTTAACGGGTGCCTCCAAGGCCTCGGTGCGGGGAGGGCAGGTCATCCGGATGGGGGGAGGGGGGACTGCTGAATGGAACAGCTGGGGGAGGAAGAGCAGACAAAAGCTGGGGGAGCACAGAGGGTGAGGAACCCGGGGATGGGCTGCAGTTTAGGACCCAGAGGGCAGGCTGGCTGCAGCAGGTGTGACCTCTGTAGGCCTCTCCTTTCTGCCCTGGCTCTGGGCTCCAGGCCCTGCCCCGTGCCACCTGTGGCAGTGCCGGCTGGGGGTGGCCCAGGCTGCACCGATTCATGGGCTCACAGGTGGAAGGGACACCAGATGGTGACGATGCTAACAGTAATAATACTGGAGGACACCAGCGAGCTGTCATTTATTAACCATATTGCCACAGTGGAACGCATGGCACAGATGCCCGTCACCATCTTGGGAAAAATGCAGGTGGAATGTTAGCCTGGAGACTTCTGGATTTATCCAAAACATCATCCTCCTCCACCTGCAGGCCAGACCCTCCGACCCAGCTACCCTTTCTTTCTCCCTCTGCCACAGCTTTGGCCCAGTCCCAGAACTGTTCCAAATGGGGCCTAGTTCCTTGAGCCCCCAGAGGCGACAAGCCCCACACACCTGGGTGCTCTTACTGGGTGGGGCAGAGTGGAGCTGTACAGTCCTGTCCTGCAGAAGTCTTTATTTCTGGGACCCCATATCCCTGGGGATCCTCCTGCTCCTGCCACAGAACGGTGACATGGGGCTCAAGTGTCCTTTGAACAGACCCCCAGCTTCCAGCAGGAGGAAGAGGCCAACTGAGTGGAGGGGCTGCCGGCAGCTTGTGAGTGGAACCACCCCCCTTTGTGGTCTGCCAGCTCATTCCCCAGCTGCCGCCTCCCCATTGGTTACGGGGTGCAGTGGGCACTGCAGGAGCCATCACAGGCTGGGGGTGTGCCAGGAGGAAGTCGGGGACTGGAGGAATGCAGGGGGCACTGCCATGCAGGTTGCAACTGTGGGGGGGGGGGCTTCCCTGCACCCCCAGCAGTTGGGGCCACTGCTTTCAAATGCACGGGGGCCGCTTTGCCCCAGAGCTTCATGCGGCTCCTCAGAGCCCACCTGCCTGGCGTCCCTCTGTCTGCCTGCCATCCTGCCCAGCCTCTGGAATGCAGCATGCACCCCCCTCTCCCTCCTTGCCCCCCAGCTAGAGGGGTTCAGTGTTTCCTTTCTAATCCAGAACTGCTCTTTCACTTAATAGCATATCTTCAAGCATCATTTTATCTCTTTCATTCACTTGCTTTTTATGTTTTTCTTTCTCTCTCCCAATTGATCTGATTAGAATACTGGGTAGAGTGGTTCCTAGTGACTAATGTGAAATCTTAGACAATTTGAAGTGAAGGTATTTCAAAACAGAATATTATCTAGGATTGAATCGGGTTTGTTCACCCCCATATCCAGCTCCAAGGGGACAGGGAGAGACCTTTTACCAATGCCATCTCTGTCATGGAGGGCAATATAGCTGGGCTGCCTTTGTCAAAAGTAGCCTGTTTTTAAAGATGAGACTAGCATGAGAGAGCTGCAGGACATTTCCTGTCTCTGCCCAGCCTTACAGCGACCAGCAGGGAGGAGGGATGGTAAAGCCCCCAGTGCTGGCATTGGGAACACACCGGAGAAAGCTATCTTCTCAGGTCCATGCATGTTTGTTGAGCACTGATTTCAGAGGCTTTTCCTAGAAGCAATAGGTAAGGTCAGAAAATGAGAAAAGATGTTGTCTGTGAATAAGACAACTTAAATAAATTAATCTCCCATGCCAATAATAATAAAAAATTCAAAGACCAAACCCCTGGAAGTGGAGCATGCCGGGAGGAGGATAGAAAGCCTGCTTCTGAGGTTTGTTCGAAGCCTGAAAGCTTGGGGTATAATAGAACAGGGCTTAAAAATAGCTTACAGTGGGCAAGAGGGGTGATGAAAGATCCTCTCCCTCAAAGAACTGCCCCAGGGGAGGGCAGGCCTTGGCAGCAACAGTGGCTGGGTATTGCAGCAGGCATTCCTGGATTCCTCTGAGCACGCTCGCAACCACCCGGGAGAGGGGAAGAGAGGTGCAGATTCACAGGCTTTGAGTTTACTCCTTTTCCCTCCAGTGCTAAACAGCACTATGCTTGTCTGGACTCATTCACACAAGCAACCTAGTCCTAACCTCTCCCCCAGACCCTTTGGGGAATAATCGAGTTGTAACTCATCGGGTGAAGTATCAATATGTAAATACACATAAATAATAACTAGGGCAGGGATCCCCAAAGCTGTCCATCAAGTTTTACTTGCTTCTTCATTGACTCTGGGCCATGCTACTGTTTCATTGGCTCCTCTTTGTTTTACTGCAGTCAGATGCCTTTTCTCTTCACTCTTTACATGTGGATTGGACAGTGAGGCCAAGTAGAATCTGAAAAGATTCATAGCTCGTTTTATGCTGCAGGGAAGTCCACAGCAAAGACCCGGAGGAAAGGCATTCACGTGTTGATTCGTTCAGCAAACATCTCTGCACTGGTGACATGGGGAGGTCATCAGAACCCCTTTCTGGGAACGTGGTTCCATGTGTTCTGAGTGCCACAAGTCTTTTCATGAATCTGTGCCCACAAGGGCACTGTGACTTAGCCTCTCTCTGCTTTCTTTGCAGGGCCCTGGCCACCAGCCCTAGTGCCTACCTCGCGGCGCCTTTTGGCAAGGAGGAGATGAATGAGACTTCCCTCTTTCCCGACCCCAGAACCCCAAACCCAGAGACTCCAGGAAACATCACTGCTCTGCTAATGCCCTCCGCACATCTTCCCATTGACGGACTTCCGAAGTTGAAGGTGAACCCCCCAAGATGTTGAGGGTTGGACTTTCTCACTCGGCTGTGTCATCTTGCTCTAGGACCTCACGAAACTTGGGCTTCAAACAAGAAAAAGGGAAAGTCACCAACAACCAGAGACAAACCCATGCTTGTGGGCATCGGTGTGGCTGCGCCAGGGCAGGGACAGCAGGAGAAGATGCTGGGCGTTCGGGGAAGGGGTGGGGGGTAGCTGGTTTCTGTACTCCGAGTTGTTTCCTCTCATTTATAAACCCAAGCATGATTCACAGAAGGGCCAGCAAAATAGCTGTCAAACAGGAATTTTTTCCACATTGATTTCACTAGTGCTGATGTTAGGATTTATGGTTTACTCAAAAATTTCATCATCATGGAAATTGGCTTTCCCTAGGGTCTTTTGCCCAGGAGAAATTTTATATGAGTCGCTGAGTGTTTTCCACCTGGTGCCTAATGCCCACTAACTGGGGAGAGGTTTTCCCAAGCATCCTCCTGGAGGTCCTCAGATGACTCTAGAAACAGGGTCCTATCCCTGTGAAAGCTCCTTAAGGTCAGGAAGCTTCGAGGGCCCAGCTCAGGATAGCACTAAGTTGACGCACAGGGAATGCACCCGTGCGGGCACTCGACTGAGACAGGCACCCCCTACGATGTCCCTCTGCCTCCAGAAGCTTCGCCCTGCAGTTGTGCTCTCCTGCCCGCTGCTGAGACAGAGCCATGGCACAATGGGTGCTTTCTACACATTTGGCTCCAAGGAAGGCATGTTGAGCCTGTTTAAGAAAAAAAAAGAAAAAAGAAAAACCTAACCTTCTATCTGCACTCTCCCAGCATCCTTGCTGGGGGTTTGAGGGTGTCAGTGACAGAAAAATCAGTCAGTTCAGAAGACCTCTTCAGCCCTCTGCCTCTCGCCTAGGCCTGCAGCCTGCTCCAGAGTAAGCCTGGGACTCAGAACTGGGGGCAGCAGCCACTGAGGCCCAGAGAAGGATCAGCCATGCGAGGGTGCTTCCCCACCTCCCTTGACTCTCTACTTCTCTGCTCTTGTGCCCACTTTGTTACCCTCAGTGGCTGTGGTCACCTTCCTGGGGAGTCCTCTGAGCCCCCTCACTCCATCAGAGTGGCTGTTTTCACTGACCAGTCAGTTCTGTCCGTCAGCCATCGGCTTGGTTTGGCTAGTACCCGACTGTTGCAGGAGAAACAAGCAGGTCCCAGGAACCAGACTTGCTTCTGGGACAATGGGGAAAGATTGAGAAGTTCCTACTCAAAGGATAGACCTTCTAATTCTAGAGAGAATTTGTTTTTCAGCTTTGTAGAAAGCCTCACGTAGAGCATGAGGTCCAAGCCCACAGACAGAAGCAGCTTGGATATCACCCGAACCTGAGAGAAACAGAAGTAAGCCTCAGTCACTTTGGGCTGTTCTGTAAACCCGTCCAGTTGGTTCACTCACTGGGGGCTTAATGGCACTGTTAAGGGTGACTGGAAGTCCTGCCATTTTCTGTTGTGTGGGCAAATGCCACGATTCTTATCTTTCCCACTCCTGCCCCACCACCCCCCACCTGTATAATAATTTGGGCTTTCTGGGATGTCCCCAGTGGCTCAGACTCAAGATTTGTTGAGTCTGCTTTGTTGCATATTTACCGAGTGCCAAGACCTACTTCCTGCAGGGAAGGGCATCACATGTTCCTGGGCTCCAGAGTCCCAGTTAGGCTCTGATGGCAAGTAGTTTCTGGGAGAACATGTCATTTCCAGGCTCTAGAAACCCCTGTGGCAGAATTCTCAGATTTAGTTGAAGTGTCAGGACTTGGAAGTCACATTGAACTCCTGTGGACTTCTGCTCCAGGATTCCATCTTACCTCCCGGAATCAGTCTTCCTAACCTGCAAATTGGGAAATTCAGTTGTAGGCAGCAAATAACTAGACTTCTTGTAAGCCCTACTGATTTTAACATCCCCGTGACCCCAGACTCCAACCAGCCACTTGGGGACTGGAGCTTCATCTGAACCCACTGTTGTCAGCAGCAGCCTTGGTCTGGAAGAGGGGACCAGGGAATCTAGCAACCACGTTTGCTTACAATCACGTGGACTTGAATTGCTTTTGTTATTTGGGGTGGAAAATTGGAATGATCAAGTTCCTTTTTTTTTTTCACTTAGAAAAGCAAATATTGTGCTTTTGTAATAAATGCCTTTCAGCAAAATTGTGGGGGGTCACTCATCCAGCGGGGACCCACCTGAGTCACAACGCTGACTCTTCACATTAGCAGGTCAGCCATCTGTATGTGAAAGTGGCCCTAATCAGCCCAAAATGAATAAGATTTGCTGGCTTCCAGGCAGGGCCAGGCCAGTCCCCTCACTTCTCTGCACACTGATTTCTGTCCAAAGCAAAGTTGATGTTCCACAGTCTCACTAAGGTTTTTGTACTTTAAAAAAACAAAATGATGACTTTTTAAAAATAGTTAAATCTTAAGTAGACCATAGTGAGGAAGTCTAGCTTGGGTGACTGTCACAGGGTCTCCATGCAGTGAAGCCTGCAGCTGCTAAGAGCCACAGGGAGGGACGGGACTTAAGCCTTGACTTCATAAGAGGGGCTGACTGATCAGACCCTCAGCCTTACAAACAAGAGATCATGCGGATCCGTAGACAATGCAAATCACGTCTTCCTGACCTTCCTCCCGGTGTGGCCACCTGCGCTTCACTTCCTGTTACATTTGTGTCATCTGGGGGTTTGAGGGATCTTTTAAAACGTACTGTGATGTCTTACATGTAAGTGCGTTATGTCTAGATCTACTGAAGGAGAATGTCCACATCAGGAGGGAAGTTCACCATGAAACAACCATCGTTCTAGTTGTGCTCAGTATCTATGTATGACATACACATGAAGTGAATGTTTTCTTATGGTTTCAGGTCTACAACATTTAGTACATGTAAATAAGAAAAAAATTGATAAATATAGTAAATTAAGTTATAATATGTCATTTGATTTTAATTTTGCTATCTCATATTTAATTTGCCCAATGCCCCACATCTGGGTTTATGCCTAGGTGGTATAGACCCCTACGTACAACCCACCTTTGCAGACACATGTGTGCTACACCCAGAAAAGCACACAACTCCACTGATGACCACCACTCGACTCTCCAGTTTACCCTCTTTTTGTCTTTAATTCTGATTTACTGTGATGATTTAATAAAGTAGAAACACAACACTTATGTGCCATATGTTTCTTTTGTTTTCATTATCACTTCTAGGAAAATAAAGTTTATCCTGACATCTGACAAAAGATGGCTTGCTTTTTTATCAGAGTTCCTCAAAAGCATCTTTTTTTAACCAAAGCGTAATTATGTATCCAGAATGGTACTAGTATCAATCCAGGGAAGTTTACAAATGTGTTTATGTAAAATTGACCTCTCAGTCAGTCAGGTGTCCCTGGCTCTGATGAGCAAGAGGCCAACTTTGAGGGTGTGTCTTTGTGAATAAATGACAGATAAAATGTAATTACCAGCCTCCTGTTGGCATGGCTGAAGCCCTGTTGATGGCCTTCAGGCCTTCAACCATCACATTCTGAGGCCTGGCCAGGTGGTCTCTACCCGTGTCCTGAGCTACTCCCGTGCTCTGGACACCAGGGAACTTTCAACATACTGGACAGTCAAGCTGCCTAAAATTAATTCTTTGGTCCATTTAGTGAATAGGTATTACCTATTACTTATGAGACATCTTGGTGACCTCAAAAAGGGTCCAGGTGCCTTTCCAGGAGCCAAAAAGATCCTGAATTGATGTAGCTTTTTAAAGCCTTGGACTGGTAGCAAATGTGTTTACTACTTGGTACCTCATGGAATGCAGCTTGATGCAGAGTTTTAGAGCTTTGCTTCCTAGAAGTGGTGGTTCAAGCCTTGTCATGCATCAGAATCCCTCAGGAAGCTTCGTAAGATGTTTCCCATCCTCCACCTAGATTCTGATCCACCACATCTGGGTAGAACCCCAGCATCTATTTTTTAAAGTCCCCCTCACCCTCTCAAGGATTCCAACTTGCAGATAGATTTGGATTGAGAGGCTTGGACCAGCCCCATTTTTTGATGCTTTGGGCAGCCCTTACTCCCTGTCCTGCATGTGTACCCTGGAGTGGAGAGAAGGGGAGTGAACATTCCCAAGGAATTGCTCAGGGTAGTGTCCTGCCCTTCCTAATGATTCCACTTTGCAGATGGTCCCAGTTCCCTCCAGGATGATTTATGGATTCCTTTCAGATCCGGAAATAGTCCTTGAATTTCACAGGATATTGTTATGAAAGTCTCATAAAGCAGTTTATTGTCTTATTTATAACAAAACGATGAGGTGGGGGTGTGGGGAGGGTGTTCCAGTCATCGTATATCCACGTTTTCAAAAACTATTCATCAAATGTTAGGCCAGATCATGCAAGACCTTCAGCAGAATTCCAAAAAGAATCCAACTTCCAGTGGTTCCAAAAAGACCATTGCTGCAAGTAATGCTCTCCTCAACCTCTCTGGGATTTTTGCCAGGTGCCAGATTTTAAAGAAAGAATACCTTTAAGGTATACCCTTGCCATAACAAAATATTCTGAGTGTTACAGGAAACATGCCAGAGTTTTTTTACATTTGCTGCAGTACAGGGTATCTCTCAGCAAGAAGACTCACACATTTATATTTGGTCACGTCTGTACACATTTGAGCTAGCGTTCTAGATCTGTGTATGTGTAGAAACCAAATTGAGGCTCCTTTGATTTATTAAACAGTTTATGTCAAGAGAAACTATTATCATTTGCTCTTATTTATAGAAATAAATGGAAATGGTTTTAATTGCATTTCAAATAAAAAAACTAATAAGGTAATTAAGATGGAACACAGCGTCAATTTCATCCCTGTATTTCTGGTCTACGCAGGACTATCAGCTGGACTGTCTCCACACTCCCACCACCTCCTTCTACAGGTACTGAACCCGAAGCCCAAAGATGGCTCCCTGGGGTTCACACAGCTACAAAGTGGAGCTCCAAGGAGAAACTATGTTTCCTGGGCCCTGTTCTGTGACAACACCCCCGATCAGCAGCACTTTACTTCACCAGTGCATGGACTGTTGGTAGTTTTCATGCTCCTTCTGGTTACCTTGAAGGTTTCCCTGGGGCCACCCTGACCTTTCTCTCACTTGGACCAGGCACAAACAGATCAGGGTCTTCCAGAACTGGGGAGCTTGTTTTACTGGAATATTCTCCCAAAGGACAAAGAAGATGATGCTATTATTGACCTTTATCTATTATTCTGGAAGTTTTTTGGATAATACATATCTGGAAAGAAAAATTGCTCATGTTTTCAGACCTGAAAAACAGACTGTGGCAAAGAACCAGGATCAAGAATAGGCTATACATGCTGATGCCACACTCCAGGATGTCCTCCTGCACTTTGTACACACAGATCCACAGAGTGATTTAGCTTTGGCCACAATATTCTGTTCATTCTTCCCCGAGAAAAGTTTTATGTTTCAGGAGTTAAGAAGGTGAAGACACATCCGTGTCCTTACTTGCCCCAAAGACTGCCCTTGAACAGAATGAAAAGAGACTTGCTCCCAAAACTGAAGAGTCTCTTTGCCCACTGCCTATTGCAGCTTAAACCACATCTTCACCCCCAGACAACATAGAAAGCCCAGCTGACAGCCCTGGGAATCAGGGGAATTTTAAACAAAAGTGACATTCTCCCTGCCCCAAATATGCTCTCACACTTGCCCTCCAAAACTAGCAAATGACAGCAGCCCAAACAGCAGGCACTCTGAAATGATACTCTTTCTGAGTCATTCAAAAGAATTTTCTGGAATTGGAGATTGCTTTTTTGTTGCTATCATTTTAAATTAAAAGTACTTTGAATACCCAAGTCTCTACTATCCTAAATTAAATTGGATAAGGTGAAGGGGGTGAGAATTTATAACAAGCTGTCGTGTTAAGAAATATTTGTCTGGAAGATTCTGCCTCTTACAGAACAAATGAGAAATTAGGAAGTCCCAGTTAGCATCCTCCCTTTTTAACTATGTCTGACAAGAAAAACACTGACTAGATTTTTTTTTTTTTTTTTACATTCACACCAAGATATTGCTGCCTCAGATATCGGAGGACATTGTGTATGTAATCAAAAATTATATTTAAAACATTATTTGGTGAAGTAAAGAATAAATGAATAAATGAATAAATTCTCTCCAGGACAAGAGTTCCCTTTCCCTATGTGTCCAGCTGTAATTTTTAATCTTCCACTTGTATGTACCACCTGTCCCTCTAGCAAAATGCTTGTTGAGTTTGACAGAGAATATTTTACATAAAGAGGTCACACTTGTCAGCTTCCACCTTGACGTGGGGTCCTGGGGGTCTGAAAATTGGAGTGTGCCTCTCACCAAGGGTGTGAAGTGGGAAGGGTCTTGCTATTATAGCTCCTGAAAGGATCTTTTTGACTTCAGAAAATAGCCTGGCAAAGAAAAGCTTTTTTTTTTTCCCCCATGAATACTCAGGGACTGCATTATGCTCCTGAGATGGTGGAGGTGAGTACTTTTGATCAATATTCCCTGAGAAATGGCCGCTGGGCTAAGTGCAGGCAGAGGGCCTCAATAACAGATCTCCCTCCTGCCAAGCCTACAGAGCATTTGCTGCAAATCTTCAGTGAACAGTTTGAACCAGCAAGGGCTGCACATTAATGGCATCATCTTTTCCTCCCTTTAAAAAATATCACCCTATTTTGTCTTCCATGTTGATGGGTGATTATGGGCCCCCTAGAAACAGTTATTTCTATAGCCTTCCTTCAGGGAAATCTTGGCATCTCCATTTTAAGGCACCAGAAAAAGTGAACCCCTGGAATTGTTTCAACCTGAAGAAGAGGGCAGAGTGCCAAGAGGAAAACTCAGATTAGGGAAGACTTACTTACTAATCACCATTTTAATAAAACAGTCAAAGTATAGATTTGTACTTTACACCATGTATTCTGTATTTTTTTCCTTCTAAAATTAATGATCTGTTCTCATCGCAACACCCACCCCATCCAGTTGATAAGCAGATTCTTTCCAGATGAATGCAAATACACACAAAGATACAGGACTTTCCTATTTACAGAAATAACATCATACAATACATATCATTACAACTTTTTTAAACTTCGCAGTACATCACGGGCACCTCTCCCTCCAACTTACACTTTGTGATAGTTGCATATTGTTCCTTAGAATAGACGTACCTTTCTTTACTCAACCCCCATCTGTGCACATTCAGGTGATTTCCAGTGTTTGTCTGTAACAAAAGTGCCTGCGGCCAACACCATCACACCTATAGCCTGACATACCACTGTCTCTATTTCTGTAAGATAAATTCCCAAAAGGGAAATTACTGAATCAGAGTTTACGTAATTTTATCCCTAATAGACTGATCATTGCAAAATTCTATAAAGTCAGTTTTGGAGTTGCATTAGAAAAAAAAAACACACAAAGCTAGGATCCATTTCTTCCCATGTTTAAATTACCCATCAGCTTAAGAAAAGAAAAAAATATTTTTAAAAAGGGGCACCCAGGCAAAAGGTAGAATTTCAGCCCCACCAAAATGAGGTATTCATTCAGGGAAAAAGGGAGGCCCCCGGTTCAGCTTGACCAACCCACACGTCCCATGTTTCTTTCCATGATAACATTCTGAAGAATTTCCCAATTTTGAAGAAATTCCTGAAAAAACTAACAGTGCATCAAAATACACTATAAGTTCACCTTTCATTGTAGATGGGGAGGAACACAGGCTTGGAGGGCAGAGACGAGTAGCTACAGATCTCAGCTGCACAGCCCCCATTGTGGCCTTGAGCCCTTGAGTGCTAACCATCCCAACTCTTGCTTCCTCACCTGTGTCTTGAGGTAATACTACTGACTCGTGGCCAGTCTCAAAGATGGCCCCACTCAGTGATCATCACCAGTATCCTCCCACTTGTGCAGTCCCTGCCACGCTGATTCAGAGATGATCTGTTGGACCAGGAGGACACAGCAAAAGTGATGGAGTGTGCCTTCTGATATTAGGTCATAAAGATAATGGCCTCTTGGATGAATTGCTCTGGAGAAAGTCAGGCACCATGCAGTGAGGACACTTGAGCAGCACTGTGCAGACTGACAGGCATGGGAGAGAGACATTCTAGAAGTGGATCCTCCAGTCTTCATTGGATTGCAGCTCCAGCTAACATGTGACCATACCTTCATGAGGGAGCCCAAGCCAAGAACCACCAGGCCAGGCTGCTTCGGAATTCCTGACCCATAGAAACAATGAAATGTAGTAAATTACTATTGTTCTAAGCCATCAAGTTTGTGGGTGATTTGTCATTACACAGTCATAAAAATTGACCTAATGGCTGTTCTAAATATGAGATGAAGAAAGTGTCCAAAAGGCATGTGCACACAACAGCATGTTCTAATGACGCTTTCAGTGGTGTCATGGCTGAGTGTGGCCCCTATTCCTCTGGAGCCTGACCACATCACTTTATATAAAGAGTTCTATGCCAGGGAGCCAGTTACCTGGCATCTGATCTCTCCACATCTCAAAGAGCCTTATGATGAAAGCAAGGCATTCAACATTCACAGACATTTTCCTCACATCCAAAGTAGTGAGTTATAATACTTCCCATTCAGGGTTGATATGAAGACCGAATAGAAAAATGCACACTCTGAAAACCAGACATCTATTGTTACTTATAGAATCCCTCCAAAACTTAGTGATTTAAAATAACAGAGTACACTTATGATGAGCACAGTAATGTATAGAATTGCTGAATATTGTACACCTGAAACTAATATAACACCATATGTTAACTACATACTCTCCCCTGCTCTCCCCTGAGCTCTCCCACAAGTGTTCTGAGGTGGTACAGGGCACAGGCATCACCTCAGAGGCTCACCTGCTTCCTTGTGTGTCTGGAGTCAGTCCTGGCTGTTAACTGAGATCTCACCTTACGCTGTCAGCAGAACACATATATGTGGCCTCTGTGCACAGCTTGGGCTACCCCACAGAAAGATTGAGATCCCCAAGAAAGACTCAGGTAGAAGCCACATAGACTTTGCTAATCTAGTTTCAGAAGTCACACAGTGTCACTCCTACTACATTTTGAGGAACAGTCACAAAGGTCACTCAGTTTCAAGGGAGGGACAAAGACTCTACCTCTCAATGGAAGCAATGTCAAAGTGTTTGCAGAAATGTTTTAAAACTGCACCACATGGCATTAACATTATACAAAATTCAGAATCTGTATTCTGTCACATCCTGTGGATGGATCAAATAGACATCAAAGATCTCAAAATAACAAGAATGCTTTCTCATGAGTACTTGACCTAAATAAATTGTCCTCAACAACAGCCTTGGGTGGTACTTAATTGCAGACAGCCAAATGCACTTTAGCCAGCTGAAGTAGATAAATCACTTACTGAATGCTCTTGGTTACCTCACAGACTGTCCAGGAGGGCCATGTGAAAGGTTTCAGGGCTAAAAGAGCCAGAAACAACACCTAAATCAGCCTGCCAAACCCACCTTCAGCTTACACCATGGCCCTGGGCCTTCACCACAGCATGGAGGCTGAGATCCCCACAAATGCCTCTCCACTCCCCTCACTGGTGCTGACTGCACCTGTCACACCTCCTTCCCATCGCTGTTCTGCAACCACGCCTTGCCGAGATATCTTATTAGAGGTGAGCACTTCTAACCCAAGCTGTGAGGGTGACCTTACTATAGAACAATGGTCATTTCCATTTCCTTACAGCAGAGCCTAGCTGCAAGGGAGGCTGAAGAAACCAGTTTCTGGATCCTGCATGGGGAGGCAAGACTCATGGGATGGCAAATTAGCCAAACATAGGAAGGGTGTTCAAAAGCTGTAGGGTATGCAGAAAACATAATAAATGTCCAGTACAGGTAGGTACTACTCCTCCACTTTATCAGTGAGAAAACAGCAAAGAGAGTTTAACTCACCCAAGGTCACATAGCTCTTAAATGGCAGAGACAAGATGATGAAAGCAGGCATTTGTTCTCTGAGTTCCTGGTGCCTGGCAGTCTATGGCATATTGGAGAAGAAACAAGGTCCCTTTGCATGTGAGCTTGTGAAATCCCACCTTGGTGGGAAATTACATTTTTTATTGAGGCACAAAATTAATTTTTTTATTGAAAAGTTTAAGGGTGCCTGGGTGACTTGGTGGAGCGCCAACTTCAGCTCAGATCATGATCTCACTGTTGTGAGTGCGAGCCCTGTGTGGGGCTCTGTGCTGACAGCTCAGAGCCTGGAGCATGCTTCAGACCCTGTATGTCCCTCTCTTTCTGCTCACATCCCCACCCATGCTTTGTCTCTCTCTCTCTCTTTCTCTTTCAAAAATAAATAAATAAATAAATAAATAACATAAAGAAATTATTTTATTTTATTTATTTTTTTAACGTTTATTTTTGAGACAGAGAGAGACAGAGCATGAATGGGGGAGGGTCAGAGAGAGGGAGACACAGAATCTGAAACAGGCTCCAGGCTCCGAGCTGTCAGCACAGAGCCTGACGCGGGGCTCGAACTCATGGACCGCGAGATCATGACCTGAGCTGAATTTGGCCACTTTACCGACTGAGCCACCCAGGCGCCCCAAGAAATTAAAAAAAGAAAAGAAAAGTTTTCTTTAAAGTGACTCAACTGTGAGTTTCAGATTTGGGGTTTGGGATCGGCCCCCTTTCTTCTCAGCACTGGTGTCCCTCTGCCTGCCCTTGGTTGGGGCTAAGCAGGGAGTGCTTAACGACATGTGCTCAGGGACCTTTCATTCTCTCACTCTTGCTGGTTGCCATGGTTCTGGGATGGCCTGTTAACTTGCTGGCAGGTATAGAGCTGCGATTTCCACAACCAAGTGCTTTTAGAACCGAGGTGGAAGGTAGAGAACTGAAAGAAGACATGTACATGAGCGTGCTGGCCCCATGTGATGTCTTCACTATGGTGCAGCCTAAAACTCCATTGTTCACAAAGAATTCAAACATCTCTCTCTCTCTTATGGCTCGCATCTTCAGCCTGTTAAAGCAAAGCGAAAGTGGTTCAGAATCTACAAATTTGATACTACAGATGCCAGTGTGAGGGCCTTAGTTATAATCACGGACTGCTGAATTACCCAATTTCCCATGAGTACGGGTTATTTGTGTTTGTAGGTTGGGTCACGTTAAAAAAGAAGTTTTTCCAATGCACAAGAAAGAGAGAACTTGAAATGGTGACATGCATGGCTCCTCTCTCACTGAGGTGGAAATTCCAGGCTATTACTTTGGAGTCAAATTGCCAAAACATAAATTAGGTGTTTCCATGATTTGGTACTAGAACTGTATGTGTTCTTATACCACAAGGTCATGTTCCATGCTTTGGTGGCCCCTATCAATGACAAGAAGATTGTATGTCACTATCCATTTGAATTCTCACTTCAAGGTTTGGCACATTTGCTCCCTTCAAGGTTTATCTCTGTGAGCCAGTTTCCTCCTTGCTCTCACCTGAATGTCACCACTTACTAGTCATATTACCTCTTAAAACCTTCCATGTCCCCATCTGTTACATGGGGCTAACCAATACAACCTCACAGAGTAATCATGAGAAATTAATGAGTATTTCATGTTAAGGTCATAGACCAGGTGAGTAATTAGGGCTCAAAGAATTTTAGCTATTACTGTTACAAATCCACCATTAATTGGGGGTAGTAGTCTCTGGTTAAGACTTCAAGCCATCAACTCTTCCCAGGCCACACTTATTGCCAGTGTCAACAAGTGGGAATACCATACATGACCAAGACCTCACACTTTCAATCACTCACTTTAGACAGCAATGTACACACAGACCTGCTGGGGATCTTATGAAAGTGCAGATTCTGATCTGGCAGGTCTGGGGAAGGGCCTGCACTTCCACCCTTCTAACCCAGCTCTCAGTTGGTGCCAATGCTATAGGTTCACGGTCCACACTTTGAGTAACCAGCATCCCAAAAACACATACTAGGAATGTTCTCCACTGTAGCTGCCACAGTTGATAGGCCTGTGAAGCTGGATCAGAAAATTGCTTTAGAAAAAGTTTCAAGTAGAGGTTGGGAACTTCTAATCAGAGCTGCCTCTCCACTGTTGGACGTTGATCTCAATGCCCCAAATGCTCATGTATTTGCAAAATTAAATGAGGCCAGCAGTTATCATGAAGGTGCTTGCTGTTTTCCAATTAATATTATTTTAAAACTGACAAATGCCAAATTAAAGTTATCTTCTGGCTTTCACAAAATTGCTAAATCAATGACTAACAAAACCCTTGAAATGTCAGGTTGAACCATACAAAATTTTTGATATAAAACTTTTTATTTTTAGTTTCTATTTTTACTTATTATTTATTATGATTCAGCCTAAGAGTTGTCATTTCACTCAATAAATTCAGCCATTATTGCAGTGAGGAAACAACTTTCATACCAGGAGATGATGTTCCTCTTCTGTGTACATTTCAGTGAATGACATAACAGGTGAGAAATTGTACGTATTGCCTGAGAGCCACTCCAGTTGACGCGACAAACATACAAAGTATTTTTTTTAATGTTTATTTATTTTTGAGAATGAGAGAGAGAGCACAAGCAGAGGAGGGGCATAGAGAGGTAGACAAAGAAACCATAGCA
The DNA here is from genome assembly GCF_023721935.1 of Panthera uncia. Classification (NCBI taxonomy): domain Eukaryota; kingdom Metazoa; phylum Chordata; class Mammalia; order Carnivora; family Felidae; genus Panthera; species Panthera uncia. Next base: position 44,441,516 of record NW_026057578.1, on the reverse strand, counting down.
GGCTCCAGGTTCCAAGCTGTCAGCACAGAGCCCAACACGGGGCTCAAACTCATGAACCATGAGATCATGACCTGGGCTGTACTTGGACACTTAACAGACTGAGCCACCCAGGAGCCCCAAACATGCACAGTATTAAGAAAACTGTCTTGGAAGCAGCTTCCTACTTATTTAACTTTCTCAATTAAACACTCAGGGTTTTTTAAGTGGTGCCATAGACAACAGTACACAAACGGTGTGGCCATGCTCCAATAAAACTGTATTTACAAAAATAGGCTCATGGCCAGATTTGGCCACCTGACTCCCTGGTTTGTTGACCCCTGGGTTAGCCTCTTAAGTTATAATGGTAGAAATTGTGAAATACCACAGTGGCAATAATTCTGGAATCTCAGTACCACCTTAGAAGGTATAAGATCACAGTTGCTGCAACAAACAAGTCAAGGTAGCTATAATAATATTTATTCAATTTTTTTTTAGTTCTCTTGGAACTGACTGAAGAAATTTTGAAAATGCAAAGGAGAAAATCATGATTTTCTCTGTGGCTAATATAGCAAAAAATTTTCTGATACAAGTCTGAAATCTTTTTTTTTTAATGTTTATTTTTGAGAGACACAGAGAGAGAGAGTAGGGCAGGGACAGGGGGAGGGAGGACAGAGGATCTGAAGAGGGCTCCATGCTGATAGCAGAGAGCCTGATGTGGGGCTCAAACTCACAAACTCTGAGATCATGATCTGAGCCAAAGTCGAACACTCAACTGAGTCCCCCAGGTGCCCCCAAATATGAAATTTCACTTAGGTAAATGTTTCACTAAAATGATTTAAAACTATAATTGGTGTTTGGTGAATTATCAAGATAATTCATGCGGAAACCCTCAAGAAGATATCAAGGATAACAACACTGCTCAAAAGAAGCAATAAGGGTCTTTTATTAAAGAGAGGAGTGAGAAAAGAGCGTATTCCTTTATGTTTGTAACACATGTGGTGAGATCTAACATGACTCGGTTTGGATTTGGACACACAGAGCCTGCACTTTGGTTCATTGCCTTGTGTCCCTGACAGTTCATTTTTATGTACACTGTACCTATCAGTTTCTGCCCATCTCCCAATAATAACCTCTTTGTAGCTGCATTCTGGAATGATCAAGGTTCATTTTACATAGGAAAGTGGGACACATTGCAGTAGGAAAGAATGACAATCAATTGGTGTGACAAGCTTTTTTTCTTTTTTTAATGCTTATTTTTGAGAAACAGAGAAAGCGAAGGGGAGGGGCAGAGAGAGAAAGGGCAGAAGATCCGAAGCAGGCTCTGCGCTGACAGCAGAGAGCCCAATACAGGGCTCAAACTGATGCTTAACCAACTGAGCCACTCAAACGCCCCTGGTGTGACAAGCTTTACAAAAATTTTTCAATGTTTATTTATTTTTGAGAGAGATAGAGAGAGAGAGAGCATGATGGGGAAGGGCAGAGAGAGAGAAAGAGAGACACAGAATCTGAAGCAGGCTTCAGGCTCTGAGCTGTCAGCACAGAGCCCGACGTGGGGCTCCAGCCCATGAACCGCAAGACCATGAGCCAAGCCGAAGTCAGACGCTCAACTGACTGAGCCACCCAGGCACCTGGTGTGACAAGCTTTTAAATGGCAATATTAGACATGTGGGTTTCAGCTACGATCCACACCCCTTTCTGTTCTTTGAGCTTGGAGGAAATTTTACACTAATTTTTTTTCCTCCTATAAAAAGAGCCTTCTCTGAAACCCTTCCATGCATTAACACCTCCTCTGCTTCCTATCAGATTCAGCAGACAATAGCCTCTTGGCTCAGTCTGTCCATCCTGTCACCATCAGGTGTGACACCTGACTGTAGCGTTTGAGAAGGGGCATTGCATCAAGGCCCTGGTCCTGGACAACAGAGATGAAGCAGATGTTGCATTCGAATAAAAGGGCCTTTATTCTGATGAGTGGAATAGGAGAACAACGCATTCAGGTGGAAGTTTCTGCCATTCTTGTTTCCCACTGTGTGATGCTTTTTCTACTGGCTCAAACCGAGTGGCAGGAACAGTGAACACCTGAGTTCTGATGAAGGGAGGCAGCACTGTAAACTGGGAGTGCAAACCATGGGGACCAGCTTCTAATAGATGTTGGGGACGCTGCACAGCGTGAATCTGACATGCTCGAATTATTGGCTCCCAATAATCACACGTTTGAATGTGCTCTGACTGGCAGTAAATTTCCTATAGGTTTCATTTCAATACAGTAAGCATCCTAAGATCGCTTTGTCTCAGTAGTACAGGCTCATGCAATGAGCTAAAGAAAAGCATCATCAGTATTGATGCTTTGTGTAGAAATGCCACCAGGAAATCCACACAGTATAGAAATCTTCAAATAAGACAAACATGAGCACGTTTACCCCTCAACCCATCTGCTCACCATATATATTGCCAGAGGGATCATCACATCTTGAACATTTCACTTTCCAGATGCAACAGACCAAGCCCACAATAAAAATATGTGTTAGACAAATGATGACAGTTAAGGGATGAAGGGGTGTGTGTTTGGGTTGGTGAAAATATGTTAACTGACTTCAAGTCATATGCTCAAATACGTTCTATGATTTTGAGAAGCATATCGGTCCACAGTGATGACCAAAAAAAAAAAAAAAAAAAAAAAAAAAGGTTGTGGATAGTAAATTTGTAAGCCAAGTTGTTTCTCTCACTGGCAGTGAGAAGTCAGTTTTCTTTGCCACGGAGGTCCCTCAGAGGTGTCTTGCTGGTGACGCCTCTCACTGGTCTCTGTCACTTTCCGGGATTGAATCTGGCATGTAGTACTTTCCCCGCTGCAGCTCCTCATAAGGAGTCTCCAAAGAAACAGGATTCATTTTTCCTGCAGAAAATCCTCTTGACTGGGAAATCGCCTTGGTGACATCAAAACATGTAGCTGGTTGTTTGCACAAGACAAGATGTTGATGAATCGGTTGGAAATTATTTATGTTTCCTTAGCAACCTCAGTAGGAAGCAGGAGTTCTGTAGTTCTCCTGGTGAAAAAAAGATTTCCCTGTTTGTGGAAATCCCTGGGCAGGTAGGCGCTGTCTTCTCTCATCCTTTCTTCCTGTGGACTCCACATACTTGACCTCACTTGGCTGACCAAGGTGCCAGGTCAGCAGAGGCATCTCCAGGACCTTGAACAATCCCTTAGAGGATGGCCTTCCTACTCTGGGTGTTTGGGAATAGTTCTTTCCCCCAGAGCCACTGGGTGGGGATAATTGTGGGCCTGGGACCGGATTTCACTTCTGAACTTTCCTCTGTGGTGCTGATGCACGTGCCTGTCAGAGATGGTGGCCATATTGCAATCCAGGAGTAATGAGTATACCAGGCTTTCCCTATGAGTATTGGTCACTTAATGCTACAGATTGGTAATAAAGAAACAATTTTTCTTTCAATATATAAGATCTATATAACTCGAAGATGCATTTAGAGGCTTTCTCAGCCAAGCAGGATTTTCAGGCGATTACCTTCAAGTTATATTGCCAAAGTATTAATCAAATATTTCCATAATTTAGGATTAGAATCCTAAGTGTCTTTAGACTTCTGTGTTGTGCTCCATGATTTGGTACCACTTTGGTAATCAGAGGGGATCAAGACCCTTGCATGTTCTTTAGTCCACTCTCTCACATTGGTATGCTTTGCCACCTGGCAGGGGGGAGGGGGGCAGGGTTCTCTCTACAACTCAGTTTCACCTTGATCTTCTCCCAACCTCACAAATCATGCCTTTAACCACCAGACCTTACAGGCCTCTCTAGTTTAACCTGGCCCTGGGATAAGCTAACTGGGTGACACCACGCACTGTATGTATATATGTCATTATAAATGACCCCACGCGCTAGGGTCTATTTGCCAGAAACTTTCTCCACAAGACCAAAATGTCCCTTCTGTGAGAAGACAGCAAGTTTTGATCAAAGCCTGCCTTCCACAGACCAGTGGATTCATAACATCCTCAACACCAGAGAACATGCTCTGAGATATAGGTTTTCTCCTGCCTAAACTGAGGACACCTGCTCCCTTTGGGGTTCTTGCTGCCTTTCAGTTCACAGTCTCGGGAACCCTCCTCAGATGTCTCACTGTACCTTGCAGAGCCCCACTCTCTCTGGTTCACAGATGAGGAGACAGAGGCCTGCAGCAAGCCAAGGGATCAGTAGAGCCAAGGAGCTTGCCTGAGGTGCATTCTAGACCCTTTCTCTTTAGCAAGACATTTGGTGGGTGAAGAATACCATGATGTGCTTTGTTCACTAGGACTCTGGAGAGTTTCTGCTTCGTTTTGTTCGAAGACATTGTGGAGGCTGTGGAACGAAGTCCAGGGGTCGGGGACAGAGGGGCAGCTGGTGGAAAGAGATGGCAGGTCCACTCGGGTGCCTGCAGCAGAGCAATGGGGGCCAATGGGAAACAGTGCGCCCTTGTGATCAGCAGCATCTGGCACAGATGGGCTGGGCAACCTGGAGACTGGCATTGCCCTGCCCAATCTTGTGCGCCCTCGTCTCTGCCCGGGGGCCCCCACATACTCCCACGTGCCCTGGAGCAGCTAGAGTCCTGCCGGGCTCCAGGCTTCAGTTCTGCTCTGCTCCCTGACTGCTCATCGTGGGCAATTGTGGGGCCTCTGGCTTCACTGCTGGCACTCGCAAGTTACACTGGAGTGCTGTGTGACTGGGGGACTCCTCCACTGGGCCCTGGTTCTGGCTGAGGGCGGAGCACGTGCTTCCACAGCGCAGGCCTTTGAGAAGCCAGGGCTCCCGTCAGACCCAGACTTCTCCAGGCCTCCAGGGAAACGTGAGTCAAGAGGACGTGATCAACTCTGGAGAAAGGGGCAAAGCTGCCGGTTCGCTTCGGAACCAGGCAGCTCAGAGCAGCCTTTGACTTTTATTATATCACCCTCGTGTAGGAGGAGAAAAAGTGTGGACACCACAGGCAAAAATTAAGTCCTTTCCTTTATTTAGCCCCTTCTTTTAGCTCCTCCCTCTTTGGTCCTGTCCCATTCCCTAACCCACCAACCCCTCCCAGCAACAATCCCTTGCGGCAGTGGGCGTGGCTGTGCCAGTGGGTTCCAGGGAAGGTTGTCCAAGCTTGGAGTGACCTCAGAGACACAGGATGTTCTCAGCATCCTTTGCATATTTATAAAGAAGGTGAGCACGTCTCCACTTGGTATTCTAAAACGGGAGCCCTTGTGAACTTATTATCCAGGGAGGGATGAAAAAGAGAGAGATGGAGAGAGAATCTGATTTCCTTTCTGTGGAATATCTTGTTGACCCATAGAAGGTAACTTTGAAATAAATAGACAAAACCTGTCTAATTCTTGGACACCATTCCGTTACTTCAGTGGGGTCAAATTTGTATGCAATTTCACTGAACATCTCACACAAATGAAATTCTGGTCTCTAAGTTTAGAAAAGGTATTATTTGGTCATTGGGAATACATTTCCACCAGCTATGAAAGAGCACATTTGCAAACAACCAAATTTTCTTTACCCTCATGAAAGTGGATCTTAGAAATTATGCTTTATGATTATGGACATGAAAACCAGTGGGCCAAACACAGACGACAAGATGTCATTCCTGCAGCCAAGCCTCGACTTGTCATGTGTGGCCAACCATCAGGTTTTCCAGGAAACTTTTTATGGGCATAGAACATACCCTGACCCTCACTCAGTCTTTTCACGTATGGTGTAATTCGGGGAGGACATTTAAAAATTCTCATGTTAATGTTGCTCAGAGGAGACAGCCAACAGCCTGCAAATTGGAGTTTTCCTTTGTTTTATCCAGTTTCCAGGTTGTTATAACTACTGTTTTGTCCCTGTGCTTATACATTCTCCAAACTGATAAAGTACATAGGCATCACCAATAAAAGGCAAATGCGATCTGTCCAGGGAGCAACTTACCTGTAGTGGCTTCTCCTTCATTGCCATTCTGGGTCTGTTGCAAGACCTTCACAAATGGAGGAATATTCGGGGCGCCTGGGTGGCGCAGTCGGTTAAGCGTCCGACTTCAGCCAGGTCACGATCTCGCAGTCCGTGAGTTCGAGCCCCGCGTCAGGCTCTGGGCTGATGGCTCGGAGCCTGGAGCCTGTTTCCGATTCTGTGTCTCCCTCTCTCTCTGCCCCTCCCCCGTTCATGCTCTGTCTCTCTCTGTCCCAAAAATAAATAAAAAAAAAAAAACGTTGAAAAAAAAATTTTTAAAAAACAAATGGAGGAATATTCAATGTTCCTGACAGCTCAGTCTTTCTAACCCCTCTCCCACACAAAACTGCAGGCTCAGAGTCTGAACAAACCGATCTCTCTCAGTTGTTCCTTCCAAGTTTCTCATGGACTGTCCTTCCCACCCCCATCCCACCTACATCCTTCAGACATGCAGCCCTTTACTGGGCAGATGTCTAAAATCTCTTTGATGGACATTTGATTTAGAGGGCCTTAGGAAAAAAGTAGCAAAATATACCACAAAAGGAAATGCACACTTGTGATGTTTAGCACAGCTCTGCAATGGACTGTTTCAGAGAGGGAAACAACTCGAAATATTAACTGGTGGGCGTCAGAATTGTTCTTCAACGAGCTAAGTGACACATAACGGAAAACATTGTAATGACCTGTTATTAACGCTAATACCCTAAACAGATGGTGTTCCATTTTTCCCCCAAAAGCGGATTGCTCACCTGATTGAAAAATCATTTTTGAACCCTTACCCCAAACTGCATTAACTTCTGTTGTAGCCACGAGTGTTCTGGTTTGTTTCACTTACTGGGGAAATCTGACCATGAGACCACTACCCACCTTATTTATTTGAGGAATTACTGTTACACTGAGCCCCAAATGGTCAGGAAATGCAGGGTCTGTTAAGTTAAAGTGTGTCTCACACCCCCTTGATCAAAAGGATAGATTCTTGTGGGCACTTATGTAGATTTCTCTGGAAGAGTCTCCCAGGCCTTCATTCTAGCCCCATCTTCCACTACCTTTCCCAACACCCCTAGCAAGCCTTTGGCTCCAGTTCACCAGTTTTTGAGGCTACACCCTTGAGCTGCTAGAAGGGCAGGACCCAGAGGTTCAGGCTCAGCTCTAAAAACCCATGATCCTAGTGAAGGTGGCAGGATTTTTTTCCTTTACTAGAAAACAGACATTTAAGAAATCATTTTAAATCCTTAGTGAAGCCACGCGATGCGGAAATAAATCCATCTGACTTTGACTTTGAAAATATTTTTATTTGAATAGTAAATAGTTATACAGTTGAAACAGTTCTATTGAAGCTTTCTATAAATAGCTAACAATTAAGAAAATAATGTATGTAGAAAAAAGATTGCATTTAAAAGTAAGAGCTGTTGGTTGTACAGGGGCCTCACGGGCCCTCCAAGCAGAATAAAATGGTAGGTTGTAATTCGCTCAGATAGGTATAAAAGTTAAAACTTTTAACAGATCCCTTTAGAAAAAGGCTCTCTTCTAAAATGCACAGTGAAATGTCAAGAGTGGCAAGGGAGGGGGAAAAGTGTACCAAAAAAAAAAAAAAGATCTGCAATCAAATAATAGCATAATCTTCATAATTAATATAAATAAATAAAGAATAAATAACAATTACTCATAAATCAACATATACATTTAGAGAGAACTTATATAGTCCTACCTCAACAAAGATGATAAAACCAAAGAGTCTTATGTGAAGTATTGAGGCAGTTTCTACAGCATTTTCTGAAAATTCCCTTCCCTCCCCAAAACAATCCCAGACAACAGTTCAAGGCATTTGTGGCTATACTAAAGAAAACTCTTTTTTAAGCAATTTGATTTGTTCACATACAAAAAGGTAAAGCCAGACTCCAGCAGTTCACAAGCCATAATAAAGCTAATCGTGTGGGAAGTTCAATTTACAGCCTGTGAAATATAAAGGCATTTATTCCTCAAGATTCACCCAAAACAACCCGTACGCTACATACATAGAGAGCAGAGATTGGTAGGCGAGAGCAAACCGCATTTCTAGACCATGAACACAGCGAATACTAGCAAGAAAAACAGCTCTCCCCTCCAAGGGGAAGCTTCCAACCACGAGACAAACGCTTACAGCTTTTCTCTCTTGTAGAGAAAGAGATTGGCTCCTGTTGCGCCAAGGAGGGGAAGGGGACACACGGCAGGGGGGGGGGGGGTCCGAAAGGAGTCACAACGAGAGGATTGGGGTTACCGTCACGCCACACCGAGAGAAGCGGAGACAACACTTTCACCGGGGGTGGGCGCCCCCGGAGCGGACGCGGGTTCAGGGCGCGCAGGGCGCGCTCTCCTCGTGGGTCTCCAAGAGAAGGCACAGTTCGGGGGGGCCGCGATGGAGGGCGCGCTCTAGCAGGCCGGACGCACGGGCACCTGCAGGAGGATCACCTGTCGGTTCTCGGACGGGTGGCACTTGTTGATGTGCCGCGTGAGACCAGGCGAGCTGTAGAAGGTGGCCGGGCAGTACTTGCAGGGGAACACCTGGGCGGCGTGCAGCAGGCGCAGGTGGCGCTCCTGGGCGCCCTTGCTGGGGAACGTCTCCCCGCACACTGGGCACAGGTGGCACTCGGAGGACGCACTCAGACCCAGCACTCCGGCCGCCTCGCCGTCGCCGGCCGCCTCCTGGGGCGCCTTCTCGTCGGGCCCAGGGTACAAGGCCAGTAGGTCCTCGGCCGGAGGCGCGGGCGGCGCGCCCTTGGCCTGCAACGCCTGGTGGTGCGCCAGCAGGTGCTTGCGCAGATAGGCCTGGCGGCGGAACTTCTTGGAGCAGTGGTGGCACTCGTAGAGCCCGTCCTCGGAGCCCGACTCGGACACGCCGCCGGGGCTCGGCGTGTCGCGGTCGCTGCCGCCGCCTGTCGCCTCCCGCGCCTCAGCCCTGGCAGTGGTTTCAGGCTCGGACGCGCGGGCGGCGGCGGGCGCAGGCCGCGGTTTGTGCCAGCGGCGGTGCGAGGCCAGGTTGGCGGGGCAGCTGAACACCTTGGCGCACTCGGGGCAGCGGTACTCCACGCGCACGATGCGCGAGCACTTGTGCTGCGCCAGCGCGAACGGGTCGGCATACTCCTCCTTGCAAAGCTGGCAGATGAACTCGCCTAACGGCCGCGCCGCGCCCCCCGCCCGGCCCCGAGGCGCCTCCACCGGGCCCTCTTTGATCTTGAGCCCCAGCACAGGCGACGTGGTCACCTCGTCCTCGAAGTGCAGCTTACGGATGGCTTTGGGCTTCTTGGCGCCCGGGGCCTTGGCTACCTTGGCGGGCGGCTCGGCGGCGGCGGGGGGCGCAGGGCGCTTGCCCGGGGGCCGCAGGGAGGCGGCGGCGGGGGGCAGCGGGGGGCCGGGCCCTGGGCCGCGGGCTGCCTCAGCGCCCGCGGAGAACGCCGTGCCCATCTTGAGCTCTGCGGGAGCGAAGAGCAGTGGGTCGCCGCCGCAGGTGCCGCCGCCGCCGCCGGTGCCATTCGCACCGCCGCCGCCACCTCCGAGCAGAGCGGCGGGCGTAGGGAAGGATTCGGCCGAGACCGGCGACCCGAGGTTGAAACTGCGCTCGAAGTACTTGTGCTTCTCGTGCTCCCGGCTCACGGGCCGCGTGGGGCTGTAGAGCGGCGCCGGGTGCGCGGCCTCCGGGTTGCCGAAGTGCGCGGCCCGCGGGCCCGGCGGGGGCGGCGGCGGGCCCGGCGCGCAGGCGAGCGCGGCAGCGAG